>NC_090936.1:76523203-76833056 GCF_040938575.1 Ambystoma mexicanum
GCAGTGTGGATGTGGAGTGGTAGGACCAGAGGCACCTGTCAAATCTCCAAACTCGTTCAATGCAAAAATACCCTTACCTGACCCAAGTGCCTTCCTGTAATGTTTCATGGTCTCCATCCATCAATAGATTTTCATTGTGTAACACATGATAGACTGTGAACTATCAATGAATGGTTGATCGTACTATTTGTCCGAGGAAACAGGCAATGTGATCTGTCTGTGGCACATGTTAAATACCACAAACAGAAAGAAGCTGTAGAAGAGCAGGTGAATGCTTTCTTGTATCCCTACAAAATATCCCCACCAAAAATATCGCCGTACATATGGCCATTTGTCTCGCCATAGGCGATATTTTTGGGGGGGATAATTTGTGGGAGCGGGGGTAGCGGGAGTGTCCCCCGCACATTTGAAAATAATGCGGGGGTTGAAGGGGTGTCCCCCCGCAGGGTCCATGGGTCAATATCACTGCAAAAATATGGCGATATTTTTGTATCGCGATATTTTTGCGGGGATATTAACACATGGAACCATGCTTTCTCACTTGTACCCGCCCCCTCACCACTGACATTTTGGAACAGCAGGCAAAGGGCTATGGCTGGGACCCCTTGTAATCCCACTACTGCATTGAGTGTATGAGAGACGTTATGCACTCAGACAGCCATATAGAATGTACCCTTGCACTGAAAGTGTGGAAGGACGCCACATAGAAGGATGTCAGCACACGCCTATGGACATCAAGGAGTGTTAAGTGAAATCTGATGAGGGCAGAGTGATTTCATGAAGAAGATATATTAACCTATGCTGAAACAATGTGAAAATACTTAAGAGTGACAATGTAACCGAAGCACCAAGAGAAATATGAACCTAAAGCTAAAGTAATCATGGATGGAAAGAAGAATGAAGTAACCTACTGGTCAATAACTGTAAATACGCAGTAACGCTAAATAGATGAGACATATAGAAGCTTGCTATGGGGGAATATATAACGTGGCAAGGACGGCCATGATAGGAAAATTAACACTGGCTTATGTCGAATTTAACCAAGCTACCTCAGAGACCAACCAAGGCTGCAGAATCAAGAGATACTGGAAATACAGTTTGTGTGGAAAACAGCAATAAGTCGAGGTTGGCCTAGGATCAAGGATACTATTTTAAGGAATAATTGCAAGTCACAAGGGGAGTTACATGGATAAGCCCTGAATGTGAGACATTCCTCTTAGATTAGGGAATCAGAAAACATTTGCAACAGCCAAAGTATTGGACAATTAAAAGCGTTATAAAGTGTATACAAAATAGAGTGAGAAAGTCTCTAGGGGCCAAGAGGAGCAACAGCACCCAGCATAATTGAATTAAATAGCAGAAAATGGAATGTTGAAATGGATACATTTGTTGTCTCTTCAATCGTGATTCAGAAGTTGAAGACAAGGGCTATTCATTAGAGCCTCAGACAAAGATAGTGTAGTGCTCACACTCCCTCAATTATTCCACGACAGTGAGCAGGCTACAAGGTCTACTACAGACGGAAGACTTGGGCTTATGGCCGACCGATGAAGGATGATTAATTAATTGGGAGAACACAGAGTAATCTGACGCAATTCAAAGCAGCTATGTTTTGTTTCACGTGTGTGCTGCTAAAGAACCCAAACTCCAAGGTTGGGATAGTATGCCAACCAATTAGTGGGTCTAAGGGGCAACCTGCTATACAATGTTGCATAGACCAATCTGCTGCTATTTTGTCCGTTATAATCATTACTATACTTATCTAGAGATAGTTATGTAATGTTAAGCCCATTTGTAAAGCGCACGGTCACCCATGGGTATCATGTCGCTAGAGTGAGGAGTTCCCAGGCAGGAACCAAGCATAACCTAGAAAAGGAGAGTTTTAACCGCCTTTCGGAAGGCTAGATAGTTAGAGATTCTCTTAATGGTCACTGTAATTTCTTTCCACAGCTCTGCGGCTGCAAAAGAGAAGGCATGTCCTCCAATTCAAGCGCATTTATATATGGGAACCGCTAGCAGATCAGCAGCAGCAGAGTGCAGTCTCTGTAGGGGAACATAGGGCATGCATTTCGTCTGGAGATATTCAGCCCCTTGGCCGTGAAGAGCACGGTGGACAATGCAGAGTGCCTTAAAATTGACTTGTTAAGACACCGGAAGCCAGTGCAAGGCTCGGAGAATCGGAAATATATGGGCTCGATAAGGAGAGCCAATGGCAATACGGGCAGCCAGATTTTGGAGTTGTTGCAGCCGGTGGATCACACCCTTAGGTTGAGCCAAGTAAAGGGAGTTACAGTAATCCAATTGCGAGATCACCATAGCTGCCACCACATGGAGACGAAGGGGTGCAGGGATCATAGGAAGCACCTTTTTTAGTTCAGGGTATTTCCTACAGATAAAGGACAGTCAATGATGTATTAATCCTGATATTTTCTATATGTAGATAGATTCCCTTAACCAATCCCTTACCTAGATAGGTTTTATTATTTGCCACATAGGATGACATCATAGATGGCGTACATCGGGGCATAAAACCCCTGAATAAACAAGGTTGTGTGTGAGTGTGCATGCATCAGTCCGATGCCTGTCAGTTACCCCTGCTTTACTAACTGAGAATAAAGTAGTACTTTGCCATATTCTTCGAGTCTGTCTGGTTATTTGGTCTGAGATCTTTATTTGTAATTTCATCTAGCACAAGAGATGCTTCAAGGTGCTAGAGCACAAAGCCTAGTTCACTTTTGAAAGAGGTGCAAAACTTAAAGAGGAAATTTTGAATTCCCTATTTAGCCAGGCTGACAAGCACGGTGGGTCTGGGGAGTCCTCTAAGCATGAAGAGTAGAGGGGAAATATTCCTATAACCGACACCATACACTCCAGTTTACAAAGGTGATTGAAAGGTGTATGATTGAGATCAAGGCCTTTTTGGGTGTGTAAGAGGAGATCAAGGTATTTCTAAGATGTTTGTAAATGGAGACCAAGGTCTTTCAAAGGTGTGTGTAAAATGTAGATTAAGATCTTTTAAATGTGTATAAAATTGAGATTAATGTATTTTGAAGGCAGAGGCGTTGCTGGGGGAGGGGGGCTAAAGGGGCTATAGCCCTGGGTCTTTTGGTTTTAGCCCCAGATAGAAGCTCAGGAGCAGCTAGCCCCGAGTGCCGCCAATCCCAGCATAAGCTTAGCCCCTGATCTATTCCAGACCTAGCAACACCCCTGTTTGAAGGTGTGCAAGATGAAGATCAAGACCATTGAAATGTGTGTAAGTTGGAGGTCAAGGTCTTGGAAAGGTGCGTAAGATAAATATCAAGGCCTTTGGATGGTGTAGAAGATGAAGATCATAGAGTTTGTTAGCTCCTAGTAAATGCAGTCCTGGCCTCATGGTACTTTCCTGACAGCCCCGTGAAGACATATTTGAGAAAAAAGATGTCTGCCACTGATCCCGAGAAGGGAGACGTAGTCCCTTCTCTCCTTCCATGATGGCCATTCAAAAGTGAATACAAAAATGAAAGAAACAAGATGGCTGCCATGGAAAGGGAGAAGGGACTACACGTAGTCCCTTCACCCTTTCCGTGGCAGCCATTCAAAAGTGGAAAGAAATAAGCAAACAAGATGGCCACCATGGAACATGAGAAGGTACTAAACGTTGTCCCTTCTCCCTTTCTATGGCGACCATTCATATAGCTTCGGGGACGCGCCGGCAATACTGCTGTTCCCAGCGCCGGCGATGGATCAGGCAGCAAAAAGTAAGTGGGGGGGGCAAGGGTAGGAGTGGGGAAATATTAGTAAAAGGAGGGCGGGGAAGAGGATGCACGGCGCAGGGGAGAACTTACTTGGTAGGGGAGATGGCAGCCTCCAGCACTGATGAGGCTCGGAGGGGCTGGATTACCGTACGGTAATGCCCCCGCTCCGAGCCTCCTCATTAGCTGGAAGGACTAGGCCATGCCCCCACCAGGTACTAATATGAAAATAATGATTGACACCAAATGAGACCCTACATTTGAAGCATCCGACTAGAAAATCAGCAATGGTGGCTGTAATGAGTTGGATGGGCACTGTGAAAAATACAAGGGACATCCATATTAATATCAGAGCATGCTTCCAAGCTTAAGAGAAATGGGACAAGCAGGCTTTGGCCAGGGATAGTGCAAGTATTGATGCCGTCTTAGGCAAAGCACGTCTCTAGAAATGGGGCCCGGTATGATGTTTTTAGGGCCAGTATGGTCCCCCCTGGTTCCTTTCTGCTTCTGCCACCCTATGTATATAGATAGAGTTCAGCCAATAAACAGTGAAGGCACTCTAGGGATTGAGTACCTTTGGAGATACTGAATTACAAAGTCAGTGCCTTAAGCCTTAGACCACAAAGGTCTTCAAACGGTGACTCCCAAGACATTTTGGACCATGACTCCCATGATCCCTCAACACTGACCATTCTCGCTAGGACAGATGGGAGTTGTGGTCTAAAACATCTGGAGAGCCAAAGGTTGCAGACCCCTGACCTAGACGCTTTGCTACCAGATGTGTGGATTGAGGAGTGGCAAGTAAATATTTTATAATACCTCGGGTTCATGCAGAAGATGTTGTAGTGGTCCATCAGCCAATGGTATTTACATTGCTTGGAAGGATAATACAACTAGAACATTCAGGGAGATTTCAGATGAATAAATAAATGTTTTATTCTTGTGTTTAATGGATTGTCCAATTGAAAAAATGTTAATTGGCTCGACTAGTGTTACTCAATATAACATACATACTAAGTCGTCATTTGACCAACGATAGGGATGGCATCTCCCAGTGCTCAGTTACAAATCTAATTTAAACATCACAGGTGAACAACTGTTGGTTCTCATGAATTGACTTGTTTTTATGTCCATGTTTTTTTGCTGCCAACGGTGGACATTCTAGAAAAACCACCTTTCACCCGAGACGCGTCGCAACTCAAGGGGACGTTCCTCAGCACCACCCTAAAAAAAAGCAACATGGGCTTTGGGTTCACCATCATTGGGGGGGACGAGCCAGACGAGTTTCTGCAGGTGAAGAGCGTGATCCCCGAGGGGCCTGCGGCACAGGATGGCAAAATGGAAACAGGTAAATCCAGCCACTACTTTTATATTTTTGGGAACTAATGCCTAGTAGGAAAATTCCAGAACTTTCCATTGGAAGTGTACTGTACTCAAAGAGAATGTGTTTCTATGGGTCAGCGAGGTCCCATCCTTCTTTCTTGTCCTCAGTTCATGTATATCATTAATCGTTATTCATTTTTCTCACATACCCCGCTACGCCTCCCCCATAAGCATATCTACTGAGTGAGCTAGATTGGCCCTAATTGTGTTGGTAGATGTGGCACTGCTAAATTAAACTTTAGTTCTAAAAAGCATAACCCACATGATTCTATGTGCACTTTAGACAAAGCAGCATCCTCTACGAAATGGTGAGACAGATCTAGCCAATAGGAAGGTCAATTGTTTTGCCTGCCTTCTAAACTTACATGAGATGAGAAAATGGAAGAGCAGGGTCATAAAGCAGACAGGTGCAGTAGGCATATGTGTGGGTCTGTGTGTGTGAGCCGATCTTAGGAAGATGAGTGCTAGTGGTCATACTGCACACGTGATACTGAGCATATGTAACTGGTAGTTGGGAACGAGATCGTCTTACCATGGCTTCCTTGCTGGTCATGATTCTTTTTGCTCCGGCATCTGTGGCCTCATGCCCAGACTTGATCTCCTTATTACCCTCCTCTCCTGCCTCCCAAGCCTGCTTTTTCTATTTTTATTTTACTTTCACCATCTTGCTCGCTGCTCCTTTGGGTACGACTACGGGGTCAGCTGCCACTGGGCAAACTGTATCATTTGTTTTTTTCTTCTATAGGGTACACCCCCATGACGCACATTTAAAGTGTGTTTTCTCGTCCCTTCTTGTTTCCCGATTTCCATGCTCCTATTCCTATGAATGTAGTGTGAAGGGGTCAGAAATGTGAGGCAGACAACTCTGTGAAGTTTTCTCAACAAATGCCATTTTATTAAATTAGAAGGTAAGATAAACGCCTCACTATCCCTACCCTGACAAGGATGTCCCTGCCTAAAATAAACTAAAGGAAACACTCTAGCAAAGGATATCTGTCACTCACACTTGTACATACAATAAATAAATAATTAAATGCATGGTAGTCCAAAATAATAAGTAAATTTGTTTAACAACAGCAATCTCTTCTCAGAACATGGGTGAATTCCCCTTACCCAGATTTTAAGCGGAATTCTGCTTCACAGTTCAAGAAAACAAAATAAAGAAATCCTGGTTTGCAACAAAGTTCAAACACAGTTATTTGAAACTTCAATTGGTCAACAGAAAGTTCCAAAACTCCAATGATTCAACAAAGAAAATGGAAGGTTCTTCTTCTTCCTTGTATGATTGATCCTCCTTAAATAAAGGACAACGTCGTAGGTCATGAATAGCAACAATAATTGTCTCGGCAGTATGATTTGCCACAGCTGATAAGTTCTAAAGAAATACAACTTCTTGGTTACAGCTTTACACAGCCACTCCCTCTGCAACATAAGCACATAAATTGTCTCTTTCAGGGCCACTCTGTACCACTTCTTCAACTTCCACCTGGTTTATTCCCATGCCAGGCATATTACCTCCGTTTACAGCTGGTCTACTCCCATACCAGACCCACTCCTCCAAAGGTTTTGTCATCTGGGTATACTCCCCTGCCCAAACAGCATTTCACAACAACAAGTGCTCTTGTGGTTAAGGTCAACTGACAAAATATTCACAAAAGCTTCACAGTATTCAACAGTTTGTAGCTTCAAAACTATTAACAACTCTTTCTGGAAACCAAGTTTCACATTAGTGTTCTTTAATACTCTTCTGTAAATAATTCTCCTCTCCTTGGGAATATCCTTTTCCAGAAGGGCATCCTTTTTTGACACTCTTGATTCCCCACTGCACAAGTAACCAAATCCAGACAAGCAGAGGGTCTTATTCTGCTTTTCCCTTGGCTTTGGCAAAGTGAGTTCATAGCAGCTTTTAACACATCACAACTGAGGCACCTTTCATTAGCCGCCTTCTGCTGTTGGAAATGTCTGCTGGATAGTATGTGCATCATGTTAATCACTTTTGGCTTATACAATACTTGCGGGTATTATTTCTCAACAATTTTGGCCCATTGGGTTACTGGGCTTTCCCTGGACTCATCAATTTAAAGTTACAGTCATTTGGTTTTATTATATACGACTTTTGCTGTTGTTCAATAGTTAGGTAGTCAAAATAGATTGGAAAACTACTTTCACTCATACGTGAGTGCTGTGTTTGCTGCTTTTCAATATTTCAGAATTCCAAGTTACTTTCAGAGCCACTTTCACTCACACGTGAATGCTACTCTCTTTCTGAATGCCTCCCTTGGACACACAAGTGAGTACGGAGTGCTTCGGACTCACTACCAGCATGTGAACTCACTGGTTAAGACGTGCGCCTGCGGCCCCCTCGCCGCTCGCAGGACTTCTGCTTTTGTGGCTCCTTGTGACCCAGCAAACTAAACTACTTCTTGTAGTCTGCCTTCGCTCATGTCACCTGCTGCTGAAGCTCCTTCTGCTCCTGAGGCCCTCAGGTGCACGCCAGCCACCATAGACAGCCTCGAGGCTCTCGGGTGCACGCCAGCCACCGGAGCCAGCCTACTGGAAACAAAAGCTTCCCTCGCCTTTGATTCCCGCTGCGCAACCTCTGCACTTCAGGAGTTCAGAAACCCGGACCCTCCCAGGACCAGCAGCGGATTTCTTCTGCACCCTGATCCCGGCTTCTTCTCTCTCCTCCAACTTCTGTCTGGGCTGCCCGCATGAACCACACTGCTTCTGCTGGTTCTTCCCACTCTGACGCTCACCTATAGTCTGCACCTGAGGGGGCCTTTTCAGCCTGTCAGTCTCCCTCAGGTGAGAGGCATACTTTGCAGTTGGTCCTCTAGGTAGAGCTGAGCGTGCAGCTGAATGTCATCAAAGACACATTACAAACCCAGCAAGGATGCCAAATGCCTGCTTAGCATTGGGCAGCTTCTGTAAAGATGGCTGAACAGATATCTTGACGGGACAATTTAGACCATCCTTCTTTACAGCTGTGAAACAGTGTGTACCTCTGGCACACAGTTTTTGTTCTCGCTCACCCTTCTATAGATTTAGGTATTGTTTGACATGTTTCTTGATGCGCCTGCACATTTAAATCTACTCTTAACCATGTTAACTTCTGTATAATCTCTTCATGCTTGCTCCTTTTGGGTGACTACAGACCAAATGTGGGGCTGGGGAGGGAAAGTGGTGTTTGCTTCAGAACATCATTTTAGTGCCCACCTCTAGGAACTATGTGCTTGGTATGGTATGGTATGAGCACTTATAAAGAGCAACATTCACCTAGAAAAGCCATCATGGCGCTGAGCAAGAGAAACCATCAGTGCAATCGAAACTCATAATACAGTTGCCTTAAGCATAGGCATGCATTTAATATTGTAAAATGATTAATCATTTTTAACCTTTACCTTTCTGGAGGGAAACCCTAATTTTTGCAACGGTTTAAAAAATACATGTCATCCTTATTTGAACATAAATGTAATTGCTTAACACAGTGTTGCGTGTGTTGATTAGAAAGAACTCCAATTGCACCAGCAAAACCAATGAGATCCTGGCTGTTTTGCATAATAAAGAGTATTTTGAGAGCAAAAGAATGACAACAAATCTTTATAGCTGTCATATATGTCTGTGAGAGGTATATGACTGAATCACTAAATACCTAATACACACTGGAATTGGTATGCATTTACTTTTTTTTCAAATTTGATTTTTTAAACAAAGGTCACCCTAACAATGAAGGTTTTGTAACCATCAAGCATATATATAGGTGGTGTCAAACAGGGTTGTTTGTTAGCGGTGCTGCTTTTCAATATTTACACTGCTGCATTAACTTGAGAGTCAAGCTCATTGTCCGGCGCGGTTCCCTAAGATTAGGGCCGCTGCATTACTATATGCAGATAACCTTGTGGTGGTTGATCACACCATAGCTGGTATGAAAGCTATCCTAGAGGAACTTGTTTTTTTTGCAGTTGAACACAACATTCATTTCGTCCAAGAAAGTAAATAGACCTACTACGAATATCAGCTGGGCTACGATTGATTACACTGAGGTCTATAAGTATCTTGGTGTAAATGGATAGTAAACAAGGATATCTTCCCTTAATAGAGTCTAGGACTAAGAGAGCTAGATTAATAACACTAATAATCCGCAAACATGTGACGCAATATGCTGTCTTTACTCTTAAGGGTATCTTACTGTTGTATCGACAATGGTTTGCCCCTGCATTGACTTACGGCCTAGAGGCTCTTACAATTGAAAACCTTTTATGGTTGGATAAAATTGAAAGTTACTTCTGGCTTTCTATATTAGGTCTTCCTTCATCGTGCCCTATGCAATATATAAGAGCTGAGTTTGGCCTAACATCCCTAGATGCCCTGGTGATCCTTCAGAGAGATCTTTTGCCCCTTAGGGCTATGGTCACCCCTCTAGTGAGTTGCTTCATGCCACTGGTCAAAACGTTATAGTTGCAAAATTGGGAACTGTCCCTGTAAATTCTTATGATGCCAAGTGCATGAAGTCCTATTCAATAAAGAATTGGTCAATTGAGCGATCTACCTGTGGCAGATATAAGGGAATAAAAAGATCCTTTAAGAAGAAATCCTGTCTTAAAGACTGGGAAGCTACTACCAGTCATTTAAGTGGCCTTAAAAACTATACATTCCTTGCAGGTATTGTGTACAGATATTGTAGTCCGCAGCTATATCTGCTAAGGTGTCATATCCCTGATGTGCGGAGATTTCGTCTCTTGATGCGTACTAACCAATTACCTGTAAGAGCCACTCATGGATCTCAATGGAAACTTGCTCATGACCAACGTACGAGCCGTATCTGTGAAGTAGCGGGCACATTAGAGACAGTGCAACATGTGCTCACTTTATGTCCAAAATTGGAGGCCCTTTATAGGGCTCGCTATAGCCGTTATTACCATCAGTTTGAATGGGTTGCGACTACCCACTTTTGGAATATGTGTCTTAATTCTTCTTCTGAATTTCTGATTATTGTTTTGTATAATGTTTGGACTATGGTACAACAATTGTTTGAATCTTTCAGTGGTAAGTGATATTCAGCAGCGCCTCTACAAACAATTGATGAACGCTGTGATAATGTTTGTAGTAACTTATTTAAATTCTGAAGAAGGGTACAGCTGAAATCAAAGTTAATGTTTTAATATAAAAACTATAGGTATCTTCAGTATATGTTTATTTAGAAGTTTGTTTTATTAGTATTAATATTTATGTTCATATATGATGAATTGTATTGCTATTGTTGTTAATGTTGTAGATATATATTTGAATGTAGTGTTGAAAAAAGTTCTTTATGGTCTAAAATACAACAATAAATAAATAAATAAATAGTTTTGGCCAGCAACAACTTCAGCTGTGAGGGTGGAATGACTGCTAATAGCTGAAAATCGATCACGCATTATTGTGGCTCGGCCAGGCTACAACAAACAAAACAAACTATACATTTTTAAAAATGACAACATCGAAAATAAACTATTATAAAAGGTAGCTCCTGTGGCAATCTGCCACCATAGGCCAGGGCCTAGTCGGCCTTATTTCATTTAATTAAATTTCCGCTTTATTTCGATAAAATGAATTTACCAAAAAAGCAATATAAAATCACAAACACAGTTAATAACAGCGAGAACTATGCATTTTGACCAATTAATAAAATGCAATTTACCAATAATAATATAAACACAATTGTTGATCTGGGGCAAATCAGAAGAGAAAAGTGCTCGTGTGCAGGCAGTGCATAAAGATGTTGGTTATGGCACGCGCCAGACATGAATATCCATGCATCTCTTCAGGCCCTCAGACCGGGCAGTCACTCTTTTCTACATAAAAGAAATATCATTACAGTTTATGGAAGAAGATTAGTTAGTTTTGTTCTCTTATACCAAGCCTGTATCAAAAGCGAACCTGTGGTAAATGGGGCCAGAGGTACCTTAGCTCCTAAACAGAGTCTAACGGCCTCAATAACAGTTGAGACCCGATTCTGCAAAAATATATATAATAAGGACATTCTTCTAAGGTCCCTGTAAACGAGGCAGCGAAGCAAAACATAAACTCAATCTTCTCTGACCCCTGGGCAAAAAGGACAACAGGGGCCGGTGTTGGCATCCCATCTTGACTTTACAGATGCCAGAGACAGGATGCCAAAATGAAGCTTAAGGGTGAAAGAGCGCATTGCTTTGGGACTCACAATGTCCAGATAGTCTTCGTAGCCCTGCACCTGCTTAAGAGACAAATAGGTACTGAACTGGGATGATATTTCCATTGCCCTGGTTATTTCTACCGCCCTTTCCTGCTTAACTGCATGTTGAATTTTCGCTTTTGAGTTTCCATCAGTAGTGGTAGGGTGGGCCCAGAGATCCAAAGGCCCCAAGGCTAGGGATTCGGGCTTGACATGCAGCAACCAAGGAAGGGCTAGTGCACCCGCCTGGGCCATTACATCTTCCAGAGCTCTGTGATATCGCACAAGATTCTCATTTGTTCGCAGCGTAATCCAATATAGGAGCGGTTTGGCTCTAACTAGCTCGTTGATGGGCTATAGGTCTAGATCCAAAAGAATTTGAAAAGTCGGGCAATCTTTGGAAGCCCCAGTACATTTCTAAGAAAGACATTGTCACCCACAGACTGATGTGTTGTGTTGCTCCACCCCCATAGTTCTGCGCCATAGACAGCAGCTTGCCTCGCTTGGGCCTTGTATACCTCTAATGACACACGCACTGCACCACCCCCGTAGGATTTAGCAAAGCCAACTATTCAGCCACTGTATCTGGATAGAGTCAACTCCGCCATTTTGGTTTGTTAACCCCAAAGACAATCTTCATGCACTCTTATACCCAGGCAGTCATAGGTTTCAACCTGTTCAATTTGTGACCCATCAAGGACCGGGTCCGATCTGGGGCGTTTTTTTCCTCGGCATCCACTAAAAACCATGGCCTTAATCTTGCCATTGTTTATTATTAGTCAGCCTTACTGTAAATGCGTCTGTGATCTTGAAAGTCCCTCGCTCCATATCCTTCCAGCCGTTCCCCATAAATGCTATCCATATTATTGCGTGCTGTTGGAGAGCTCGCACGTTTCCTCCTGCCATGCGTGAGAAGGCCGTTCAGGCATGTTGTTCGATTTGAATTCTGGGACTTGTAGTTTTCTTATTTTAAAATGAGGAAAAACGCACGTTGCAGAATTCTAAGAAAAAACAAGACACATAGCCTTTGCAGGCTATGATAATAGGATATTTGAGAGCACTGCCTATTGCTATATCTCACTGTTCTCCAGCTGAACATTCCTTCTCAACTCAATACGTGAACCTGCCCCAAACCCCCACTGTGTGTACTTGCACTGCCTTCCTCCACCCTGGTCCTCTGTTCAACAATCCATTGCCTGATGAGGCCATGCTTCAGAACAAAGAAATGGCCAAAAAAAAAAAAAAACACTGGACGAATTGCTAATGAACTAATTCATATGCTCCCCGGGTCCACAGATATATGATATGATATGATATGATGATATGATATGGTATTTATAACGCGCCTATACACAAGTGTTTCAAGGCGCGACGAGGCAAGGGAGGGGAACAAAGGGAGGACGGACAATGATCATACTAGGCCAGGTGTCATTCAGATCGCGCAAGTGCATGGGGAAGGGGCAGGGACAGTGCATTACATGAGAAAGATGATAACAATAATAAGTAACGGCCTACAAGTGGCAAGTGAAATGGTAAGTGCATACATCAGGTGTCAAGGGCTGGTAGGGGGGCTGGAGGGATACAGAAACAGTCCCCTAGTGTTGGGGTTGCCGGGTGGGCAGTGCAGGTGTGTGACACTGGCAGTGGGAGACCTGGGCCCGAGATCAGAGGGTGTCTAGGTCGCCAGTGCAGTTCCGGTAACAGCCAGGAGGTCAGCAGAGGAGAGGAGAAGAAAAGGCAGAAGCAAAAAGAAAGGTATTAAGGTGCTTCCGGAACCGGAGATGGTTCTCCTCAAGTTTAAGGGAGGCAGGGAGGCTGTTCCAGAAGGAGCCCCAGCCGAAGAAAGAGATCTACCACCAACTTGTTGCTTGGAGAAGCGACTGATCCTGAGGGAGTTGGAGGTGGAGGAGCGGAGAGCTCGAGAAGGAAGATATTTAGGAAGAGAGTGTTGAAGGTATTGAGGCCTCAGGCCCCAGAAGGCCTTGTGGACGATGCAGAGGGTTTTACACTTAATCCTCGCGGACACTGGAAGCCAGTGCAGTGATTTCAGTCCTGGAGAGATACAATTCCTGAGCTTGAGGCCAAGGACAGGTCTCCTAGTCCTGTTCTGGATAAGTTGCAGAGGGCGGAGAGTAGAAGCAGGCAGATTTAGAAAGAGGCTTTTGCAATAGTCCAGCCTAGAGAGCCAGAGCTCTGGAGATTGTGAGCTTCTGGGGGAAGGAGAGGAAAGGAAGAATACCTCTGAGGAGGTGCAGTTGGTAGTGTGACTTCTTAGAAACTTCAGAGATGTGAGGAGAGAAGGAGAGTGTGGAGTCGAAGATGAACCTGGGGTTTTTAGCCTCAAAGGTGGGAGCAGGAGGAGGGCCAAGAGAGGCTGGCCAGAGAGCTACAGGGAAGGAGAGAGCGGGTGTACCGATGAGGAGAATCTCAGTCTTGCTGGCATTAAGGCAGAGGTCATTGGCGGCACACCACTCCTGGATAGCAGGCAGACAGTCAGAGATTAGGGAAGGGGAGGAGGATGCCGAGGGTAGCCTGAAAATGAGCTGGGTGTCATCCGCATAGCACTGAAAGTTGGGGCAGAGAGTGGCGATGCGGTGGGCAAGGAGTGCCAGGTATTGGTAGCCAAGGAGAGAGGTTAGACCCCTGGGGGACACTACAGCTAGAGTAAAAGACAGCAGAGAGGAAGGACCCAAGTTGGTCCTGGGAGGGTCTGTCAGAGTGGAAAGAGGTCAGCCATGCCAGAGCCTGACCAGTGATACCCAGGTTATCACAGAGACGGTTGAGCAGGATGGCATGGTTGACAGTATCAAAGCAGAAGAGAGATCAAGCAGGATGTGGATGGAAGGGGTGTTAGAGTCAAGGTTGGTGAGCAGGTCTTCACGGATGTTCAGGAGAGCAGTTTCCGTGTTTCTGGCAGCTCGGAAGCCAGACTGATGGTCATGAAGACAACCAACAGATTCGGTGTGGAGATTCAGCTGGGAGATAGCCAGTTTCTCCAGGAGCTTGCCGAGGAAGGGAGTGATAGAGATTGGGCAATAGTTGGGCATGAGGGGTCGGCAGAGTGTTTCTTAAGAAGAGGGCGCACAAGGGAGTGCTTACGGGGAGGGGAAGACTCCAGTGGCGAAGGAGTGATTGCAGAAATCAGCCAGGGCAGGAGCCAGGTAGTCGATGTGGTCCTTGATAGTTTTGGAGGAACAGGGGAGAAACTGTTTTGACAAGACTTTCATAGATCGGACTTGCCTAGAAACTTTGTTTGCGGAAAACATGGGAAAGGCACAGAAGGAGGCAGGAAAGGTGGCTGCAGAAGGCCCAGAGGAGGAGCAGGGAGTACGGTGGCGGAGGGGAGAGGAAGAGAGTGAGGACAGGATGTCCTGAGTTTTAGAAATGAAGTGAGAGGCCAGTGCCATGCAGCGGGCCTGGGAAGGGACAGGAGAGGTAGAGACTGCGGCAGGATTAGCCAATTCCTTGCAGATTTTAAAGAGTTCAGCTGAGTTGTTTTGAAGCTGCAGAGACGTGGGCTTGGATATGAGCTCTCTTGATTAGGACAGAGAGCCGGTATTGCCTTTGGAGCATGCGGCAGGCCAGTTTGTCAGTGGATTTACATGAAGCGTGCCATTTCCTCTCGGCCACCCTGCACTTGTGTTTCAGGGTGACAAGGTTTGAGTCGTACTAGGAGTTACACTTGGCTTTGAGCTTCAGGCGGATTCACATGACAGGGGCAAGGATATCAAGAGTGTCAGATATAGCAGAGTGGAGAGAGGAGAGGGCTGTGTCAGGGTGAGAGCCAGCCAAATGGGGGTGTGTGAGAAGGTGGCGGCGAAAGCCTCAGCTGACCCGCGCTTCATGGGTCGCATGACCAAGAAGGTTGGTGGCAGTGATGGAAGTAGCTTGGCCCGAGGGGCAGGGAGGGTGAGGTGGGAGGAGAGGAGAAAGTGATCACTCCAGGAGAGAGGAGTGGCGAGAGGGATAGAAAGCGGAAGGCCAGAACATCCAGAGTGTGCCCTGCAGAGTGAGTCAGGCCCGAGGGGAGAAAAGTGAGTAAGAGAGAGTCGCAGAGGTTGCGAAAGAGTCCAGAGGGAGGACAGGAGGCATCCAGGTGGATGTTGAAGTCTCCAAGAAGGAGGAGTTGAGTGGTTGAGGCCAGGAGTGAGGAGGAGAGGTCCGCCCACTCAGAGAGGAAGGCGGAGATCTGAACAGGCGGTAGATAGATAGTAGCCACAGTAAGGGAATGGCCAGGGGAGAGAGAGAGCCTGCAGATGAGGCATTAGAAAGAGCTGTAGTCCTGCGTAGGAAGGACAGAGGCAGCAATCCACTCGAGGAAGATCAGGGCTACATCCCCACCAAAGCGGTTGGACCTGGGTGTGGAGAGGATCTTGTAGCCATCAGGTAGGAGCGTGTCAAATCTTGTGACAGAGCTGGCCGCGAACCAAGTCTCAGTGTGACTGGGGACATCAAGGTCCAATTCTTCCAGAAGGCAGCATATATCAGAGGAGTATTTGACAGCAGAGCAAGAGATAAGAGTGGCAATATGGAGAAGGTTGGCATCATAGAAGGACTTCCGGGGAGGGGTACAGATCAGAGGTACTACCTGCAGAGGTATAGAAGAAGCTAGGGAAGGGGCAGAGAGGGAAAGGGAAGGCAAGGTTGCCACGGAGGAGGCAGAAGGGGAGGTGAGGTAGTCACGGAGAGGGGAGAAGGGACAGCAGGAGAAGAAAGTAAGTTGATGAGGCGCAGGAAGCATCTGTCAAAGAGGTGAAGGTTGGCCTGAGGGCCTTGGACCAAGACAGTCCCATTGGAGTAAACGTTAATGATGACCTTAGAGGAATGGAAGCAGGCCAGGAGGGCATCCCACCGGGTGCCACCATTAATGGGAGAAGAGACCATAGGAAGGTCCATAGATCTTGAGAAGGTACGACAAAGAGGATGTCGGTGAGAGTTTCCTTGGAGGAGGCACTGGTGTAGGTTTCAGCGATAGGGAGGCCTGGGTTGGAGACCAGGATGTCCTTTTTAAACTTTTTCCTACCAGATTTAGTGAGGAGAGCAGGTCGATAGAGAAGCAGTTAGAGAAGATAGGAGAGACGGAAAGCACCATAGAGTAGGTGGAAGGGAGAGGGGGAGACACTAAAGTAGGCAGACAGGAAGCGGGAGGGATGCAAATAGATCAGCAGGGCAAGATGAGGACACTCAGGGTGAGAGCTCACAGAAAGTGCATATTGAGATAGGTGAGGGGACCCACCGAGGTTTGAGAATCCAGAATGGTGGAAAAAAGGCTTAATATCATACAATGCAATTATTTATTTAAATACTTATACGTTGCATAGTCGCAGGTGGAACTCACCTGGAGGTGGAGGGGGGTAAACTGGGATGTCAGAGGGAGGTGGCTGGCACTGGCGTCTCCCGCGGACACCGGCAGACACCAACAGGGAGCCGCCTGAGGAGGACGAATGCCTAGTGACACCTCCCCAGCCTGCAACCGTCAATAGAATTCTGAAAACAATGCACAGAAAATGGCGGGAAATACACCCCCCTTGGAAAGCTGGACAGAAAACACGAAAAGAAGGTCTGGGCAAAGCAATAAAATGCAATGAATAAAAAAATGAAGTAACGCTGAATAACTTTCTGTCATTTGGAAACGCAATATCCGTTTTGTTTCTTTTTTGAATGCATTAATTCTGTGGTCGAATGTGCATTTTATAGGAATACATTGTAGTGTAAGGACGGTTGGTGATATATTTTGGTGCTTTCCGTGGGCTGCCTTTATAGCTCTCTGATTGGCCCGTTCGGTTTTTTAATAATTCTGTCTGCTTTCAGGGGAGCCTTCAGTTATGGCGTTCATAGTTATTGCTAGAGACAGGTCCATTCCAGTTGCTTCTCTCTCGGCCAATAAATCTGCCTTTTTGTCGGCGCACACTTTCGGGGAGTGCTCGCCTGCGCACTTTTTCCAAATGGTTTTACACTTCCCTGTGCCGGCGGGAAAATGTCAGGCCTTTGGAGGACGATAGGAGGAGAGAGGCGAGAAATAAAGAGATTCGAAATGGGACTTTGAAATGCCATTCCCGCCAGCGCGCAAAAAATTGAAATTAATTTTCCGGAAATGTCCAGATTTAAAGCAAGTGTAAGACTGCACAGTTTGAACAGCCTGCAGACTTTAATATCTCTCCAAACCAGAAGTGTGTCCTCAAAGAGTGGCTTAACAATGCCTGGTTGAATATTAAGACCAGGAGTGCCCTCATGACGTTATGACGCAGGGGCGCTGCGGCCTAACCGATCAGTTATCAGCTCCCGTACTTACTTTCATGTTTTGTTTAATACTTTCCTATCAGGTGTCATTTCCTGCGGCATCTCTTTACCTCACTGATTTCAACACCTGCGTGGCCAACTTTGCAAAATGGTTTAGCAGGACACCTTCGATGCAGGTGCACATCAGGAGCAGTATGTGGTGTGCGCTGATCCATACAACGTTATTTGTGCCTTTCGTTTCACAGTTTGTGCACTTTTTGGTAACATTCGTGGCAAATGGCATTCTAACTCATGCACAGCGCAGAAAACCATGGATAGGAACGTTGAGACAGCAGATTTCACCTGCAAGTTCTTAGAGAGTCCTGTTCTCCCAAAACCTGAAGTGCAGGGGCTCCGCAAGCTGAGTTTCCCATACGTGAGCCCAATTGCAGTAATTGCAGAGCTGTGGAATTGCAGGAGACTAAGGCCAGAAGCAGAAGGCAAGCAGAGGGTTTTGGGAGGAAAAGGAACTCACATATCAAGTGGCCAGACCAGAGACACCCGTGCTGGAGAAGGGTGTGGGTCCCCAGAAAGCCAGAAGCAGTTGAAGGGCAAATCAGGAAAGCAGTACAACCCACAAAGCCAGTGTCCCTGAAGTTGGTGAGTGAAGCATGGTGTTGAAATATACTGCGCGAGCCTTGCCGGTAACTGTAGCCATCTCCTAAGTAACTTGCGCATTGCTCAATGCGAGAGAAAGCCGTTTATGTAAACTGAAGTCGTATTAAGAATGGAATTGTAGCGCTGGCATAAAACTTTGAAGATCACTACTCGCGTGAGAAGTTAAAGTGCTTGCAAGCCATTGTTGAAGCATCTTAAGACTGTTGCTGTATAACAGAGTGGTCACGTGTCCCTAGTTAATAAAAGGGAATGCTCCGTAAATCATACACGAGTTACAAAACATAAAGAGTGAAAACTAAACCAAAAGGAGGTTGCGTGCATCTAACTGTAATCTCCAAAGGAAATCAGATCCGCATCCTTTACAGTTACACAGGAATACAATTCTTTATTCAATTTTAAACTTCAATGTCTACTTGAAAGAGAGGTTGTGTGTGCCTAATTCTGTTTTCACTTGAAAGACTGAATTCTATACTATATTCAGACGTGACATTCTTTCTATTTCAAAGAAGTAAAGAGACTAAACTATTGGAGAGGAACCAGCATTACCCAAGCCAAAGAGGCAAACCCTTTTCATAGTGAAACCAGTCTTGCCAAGAGTTAAAGAGCCATCTAACTACTCTATGAAGTTGTTAACAGTCAAGTGGCTTGAGAAACAAGTGCTTTTTTTAATTTTGTAAAAAACTTCAGTTTTGACATAAAGAAAAAACTTTTGTTTAAAAAAATAAGTTCCACTCATCCGTTAAATAAATAAGATCCATTCCACTCACACTTCTCAAGAACAAAAGAAACAAACGATTGAGACTTTGTTTCGAAATTCCATATGTCCATTGGATAGAGAAACAACCATACCATTCACACTTCTGAGGGCAAAGGTCAAAGCAGAAGGAGAAAAAGAAAAAGTCTCAGGTTTCTAAGAACAGTCTTTCACACAGCAAGTGGTGGCAGATTTGGCTCAGCCAGCATTTAGTAGACCGACGAAATGTCGGCTTCATAAGCATAGCTTAAGGAGGGAACTTCAAGAGCGCATCCAAATAATTCACAATGGCACAAGCATGTTTGACGTTATTGCCAGAGGAAATCAAACACCACCAGGCAGCCATATCTTCATCTAAGGGTGCAAATTGACCAAGATGTGTAGAGCATAATTCTCAGGTAGCCTGGTAGTCCAAGATTAGATGTTTCAATGATTCAACTGTACCATGGCAGGAACGGCATAGGTTATCTTTTATCAGTTGGTCTTTTCTTTGCCATAGGATTTCCTTAGATTTCAAGATGTTCAATCGAAATCTAAGGAATTGTACGTGGTAATAGCGGGAGTATTTCCAAATGCCTCGAGTGTTTTTCGTAATCAAGAACTACATCATTAGTTCTGCTCGATCTTGCTCAACCATGATTCTGTGAGACAATGCCCAGTTCCTGTAGATTGCCCGTCTTGCCTTCACTTCTTCTAACACCTTGTGCCTTGGGATGTTTTTTTTTTATTTGTCTCAAGTCTCTTCTTAGGTCTTTCTTTTTCTCATGCAAGACCTTACTGAAGAGATGTTTGTGGCATTTGCGTTGTTGACTTGAATCATTGTTGTCAGTTAGTGTAGTCCTCTCCATATGGCGAGCTTAAAAATCGTTCAGTTAGGCATCCAATCTGATTGACACTTCAACGAAGGCGGTTTCCACCCATATTCGTCTCAACTGGTAGATTATATAGAGCAGCAGAAGTTTTCGCTGCCAAAGAACATCCAAGTTTCAGCAACATATGATCACTATTAGACATAATTTGAGAATGCAATGTGATAACCTTAGACTCGAAGTTTCTTGAGACCCAAATGTAGTCGATATTTCTATGCGAAGGGTCGCGGTGCCAGGTTGGTTGCGCGGGGATATCACCACTTACAGCACCATTTAACATCACACAGTCACACATTTTCATCACGTTTGACCACCTTTGTTCTCTCTCCGCCAGATCTTCTTTGGCGGTCTGCATGTAACTTTGGGTTAGTTGATCATAAGTAAACCATGAACAATTTAAGTCACCGCAGCATATGATTGTCAGGTTATTATACCTCAGTATCGCATTGTGCATTAGTGTACCTATTGCATTAATGAAGTCCTTATTGTTAATTTTTGCAGGATTCCAATAGCAATTGATGATCAAGAGGGATTTCTTTACCTCTGAGTTATCACTCAATGTGTGTATAGTTGATCCTTGCACAAATGGATTAGGATTTGAACATACTGGTGTTGACCATTTTTGAGATAATCGAACCATGGTCAGTAGGCCCGCACTAGGTCTACCTTGTGCATTTTTAATAGCCTGTTTAACTAGCATGGTGTAGACGTCTCTCAAGGGAGCCTCAAGGAGTCACGTCTCTTGTAGACAAATTGCAAACACGTTTTCAAGGGGGACTTCAAAGTAATTAAACAGGTGGTTGAAGCTGCGAGAAACAAGTACATCATTGTTACCTGAAGCTGAGTGAGGGGCACATAAGCTTCTGGGTAATTACTTGGGCTGATAACTGGCATAAAGGTGGGAGTAAAGCTGGGGAAGGGGAAATAAATGAGTGTGAAGAATATTCTCAAGTAAAATACAACCTGTGGTGCTAAAAACTGCTGAAGCTAGAAAGAAGTGAGCCTTACGGGCAGAAGCAGGTTGTTCTTGTGTTAGTAAGAGTGATGGAAGAGGCAAAGAGGATGCCCCTTTTAAATAAGTCATTTAAAGGAAGAGTGCCTTGCCTATCTGAAGAGGTTAAAGTCTCTGGTCAAAATCTACCAAATAATTCAACAGTACTGAGTAGTAGGAGTACTTGAACTGTGCTGGTATATTAAGTTGTCAGCGTAGGTCACATTGAAGTGGTTTGAATCAGTAACGTATTGTGGGACAAAGCTGACTGTTCTCATAGGACCAACAGCAGAAGTGTGGTTGTTGATTAGAGAAGCAGGAGCCCAGAGAAAGCATCCTAACAAATATGCCAAATGTGAAGTTTAACTGACGAAGTCCTAAAGAACTGTGTATTATTGTTTTTTGGGAATATTAGACTGTCTTTTGAACTGTGGCTATTTATCTCGAAGAAGAGACAATTTAGCATCATAACCAGGATTACCATTGGTGCTTTTTCTATTCTGGAAATTGGAAGGGGATAATTTCATCCAGGAACAAAGAATTGTTACCAGTAGATGTTTGTTGGATGAACATTTGTTTTGACTTTGAACTTTCAAGAGCTGGTTTAAAACCTTTCTTTTCTTTTGCTGAACATTTGGAGTTAACTTTGAATCATGGGGAATGGATCTTACCCAGGACAGGAGAAGGCCATTCAGATATTGTGTTGATATTGTTTGTTATGTTGTGTTGCTATATCATTTCTTTTGTGTGTTTGTTGGTTAGTGTGGGGTCCAGTTTTCCCATGTTAAAGAATGTTCCCTTAGCCTTATGTCTAGGTAGGGAATTCCTCTGTAGAGTAGGGAAAGCAAGGAATTTAATTCATATAATTTCTTTACTAAAATAACATGTTTTGAGAAATCTAGAAGCAGTTGTCTGCCCGCATTACTGGCCCCTCGCATAACCCTCTACAGTTACCATATGTTGATTGCTATCACCCTTGTTTAATATATATATATATATGAGAAGTACTGCCATACAACGTTTCCCAAATTAAAGACTTGCTAGGGTCTGCAACTAGCTGCTCTCCAGGTGGTTTGGACTCAAACTCCCAGGACCCCTTACAGTGGACTATGCTGGCAAAGGCTGATGGGAATTGTAGACCAAAATATATGGAGATCGAAAGGTTGCAGACCCCATAGGATGGATCATATTATCGAAATTATTTTTTTAAAAGATTCGGTTTCATCGCAAATTGCTGATTATGGAGCTAGAACCCTGTACCATTTTGCACAGCATGTGAAACCCACTGGGATAGGCAGTAAATGAATCTGCTTTGTGGTAATTAAACAAGAAAATTGTTGGTCCAACTCTGGGAGAGCAAGTTGTTGTGACTTCTGGCTACATGTAGTAATGTTGATATTCAGAGCTAGCGGTGGGGGGCAAAAGAGCCAGGGGTGAGTTTAAAAAAAAAAACAGACTGGAAAGACAGTAAAATCTGTAAAGACTCAACTAAACTGTCTTTTGATACATGCACTTTGATAATATCTTGATTTACAAGGAAGTTGTAATTTGTATTACTGAAACATGGCTCAATCCATTATCGAAAACGTGTCTTTTCTTAGTTCCAGAAGGATATACAATCTTTCATCAAGACAGAAAGGAGAAAATTGGCAGTGGGGTAACAATCATTGTCAGGAATTGTCCGAATGGTCTGAAAATGTAATCTATAACAATTTCAGCTTTTGAATGTATTGGTTTAAAATTGTCAACCATGCGTCACTGGCTATACAAATGTTTGTGATTTATCACCCATTGAGTGAAAATTAAGTATTTCTTCATGGGTTAACAGTCTTTATAGCATCTACATCCATATGTTCACTGACCTTCTTTCTGGGAGATTTTAATTTACCTTAGGAAATTGTATCAAATATGCATTTAAGCTCACTCAGAAAATTCTTTCACTCTGTAAACTTAAGTAAAAACTGTGAAATTACTACACATGTCAAAGGGAACACCTTAGATTTGATTGTTAGTCCAGCCAGTACTAAGTTGTTGATTAACACCAAGTTGGTATACTGGACTGATAACTTGATTTCACCTTTTACCTTTTGATCTTACTTGCGAACACTCAGTAGTACGAGGGCAAATTAAAAGATTGATGAGTAAAATGTAAACCTTCCTCAGGTGGATCAAGACAATCTGTTAAATGCTCCTCCTGACTCTTTAACATCAGATGTGTCTTCTTGTGCAGTGGATGATGCTGTCAAGAGATTACACTAAGCCACACAAGTGGCAATGGATATTACTGACCCCATAGAATTACAATATTTATATTTAACAAACCATCAGCACCATTGTTCTCTGAAGAACGAAATATTCAAAGGCAAAACGTTAGGAGCTATGGACCATTATGGTGCAGAAACCCATCAATGGAAAATATAGCTAAGCTAAAGGAAGCTTGTAGATGATATTTGTGGGATATTATGAGCGCAAAACAAATATATTATTCGTTGAATATAGATGCAGCCATAACTAAACCAAAAACACAGTTTGCCATAGTAAAAGAAATATCTAATCCAAACAACAGTATGCCATCCGAGTAGATAAAGCTGAAAAGTCATGATTATTCTAAATTCTTCTCAGACAAACTTTCCAAAATACAAGATTAAATTGTTCCCTTACCACTAGTTACTAGGTCATGGTGTCAAGGATGGCACTCTGTCAAGAGTGGCACAGGGCCCCCAGGTAGGGTTTGGGTGGCTGTGTTGATGTAAGGTGACAGATAAGTACACACACAGCAGGAAACTCATCAAGAAAGAAAAGTAGGCAACTGTAGTTGTGAACAGAAAGGGGCAGGAAATACAAAGATACAAACAAACTGGATTCCCTCTTGGGGTGTATGCAGATATGGAAAAAGAGTGTTCCACGGACCTTTGGAAACTCCAGCCTTCTGCACGGATTACTATTACAGAGGCCCACTCTGTCTGCTCATGGCTGGGAACAACAGCTGTGGGTGTCTGTTAAACAGAAAACGCGACAAGGGAAGGGGCAGAGGATGCCTGCCGGAAACCAACAGTGAAGCTCTGTACAAAGGATCAACATAAAACACAAGAGAGACAAGAACAGAAATAACCAGGGACAGGGAAGTCTAAGAGAAATCTAGCAGAAGGGAATGAAGGAAGAAACAGTACAATAGAAATGGGTAAACTAAAGGGGAGGACAGAGGAGTCAAGGAAGAGAAGGACAGGGATCAAGAACAAGGGGTTGCAACAAGGAAGAGAGCAAGGCAGCAGCAGCCAGGAAAGAGGGGGGCTGCAAACAAGGAAGCAGGGCTGCAGTACCAAATGGTACAAGGTACAGAAAAACTGTAGTGGATTGCAGCGGACTGTAGTAGGCTGCTAGGCAGAGAGTCCAGAGGAGCAGGACTGAGAGTTGTAGTAGGCGGCAGACAGAGAGCCCAGAGGAGTAGGGCAGCAAGGAGCGAACCCAAAGGAACAGGGCGCAGAGGCAGAGAGACCCGAGGGTCAGGGCTGAAAGCAGAAGAGAGTAGCAGGCTGCAAGGCAGGGAGCCCAGCAGAGCAGAGCAGCAAGGAGCGAGCTGAGAGGAGCAGAGCAGAGAGGCAGGGAGCCCGGAAGGCTATGGCTGTAGGCAGCGGAGTGTAACAGGCTGCAAGGCAGGAAGCCCAGAGGAGCAGGGCTGTGAGGCAGGGAGCCCAAAAGGCTAGGGCTGTAGGCAGCAGGGTGTAGCAGGCTGCAAGGCAGGAGGCCCAGAGGAGCAGGGCTGTGAGGCAGGGAGCCCAAAAGGCTAGGGCTGTAGGCAGCAGTGTGTAGCAGGCTGCAAGGCAGTAAGCCCAGCAGAGCAGAGCTATGAGGCAGGGAGCCCAAAAGGCTAATGCTGTAGGCAGCATGGTGTAGCAGGCTGCAAGGCAGGAAGCCCAGAAAGAGCACTGGAACAAAAGCAGGAAAATGCAGCAGCAGGAACAGCATACAAATTCGAGACAAAAGGCAAAAAGGGGCTGGGAGGACTCTTGATGCAAGAGACTGAGCTCCTGCAGGCAGCTGCTTAAATACCGCCCTGCCCTGTACTGAGGCAGGCTAATTGGCAGCACCTGGAGCAGCACACCTGAATACAATCTGCCTCCTCCCTCTCTGGTCCTGAGGTGGTGGAAGCAGCACTGATCCCTAGGGCTTCTGGGGATTGTGGTTCCAATGCTGACGAATGGGAATGGCCAGGAACTGATAGCTGTAGCAAGGTACATTGTGGTACATGTAGTTAGTTGAGTTATATAAGAAGGCACCAAAGTCACACAAATGGGAATTAAGTACCAAAGTGTGAATAGGGGTTGTTCCAAGAGTATTCTGAAGATAAATGAATAACAAATAGTCCATGATGGTTGCCAATGTGTGCGCCCATGGCGCAGGCATGACACATGGGGCTCTAAAACTTCATCTGTCTGGGAATATTTTGCTCTGATTGATCTTGAGTCTGTTTTTAACATCATGTACAGCTTAAAACCTACTTTTGTTGCTGAAGATCCATATCCAGCAAGAAAGTTAAAGGACATTTTCTCAGTTTCCGCAACATATTTTTTACAAGCACTCCATTTTTCTTTGCCACAAGGATGTTTTCCTGACTCCTTCAAAACAGGTTATGTATGCCCTCTGTTAAAAAAGTGAGCCTAGATGTTACAATTCTTTATCTAATTCCTGACCAGTCACATCTCTCCCATTTCTTGGTACATTTTTGGAGTGATCAGTAGCTCTACAATTAAATGACTGGATAAAAAAGCAAAATTTACTAGAAACATTTCAGTCAATGTTTCGAGCCAAATATTGCATTGAAACTGCAACCCTCCAGATTTTAGAAAACACGATAAAGTCATTAGACAGTGGAGGTTTGTGTGTTCTGGTACTGCTGGATTTAATCGCAGCATTCGACATTATCGACTATGAGATCCTACTAAAGATATTATCACAAAGAATCGGTATCAGAGATCTAGTCTTGAAACGGATTCAATCTTATTTGACAACTAACTGAAATGGAACAGGAGCACTCAGCCCCTTGTTTGATGCCTTTTGGTGTCCCATAGGGCTCTATTTTATCCCCAGTTCTTTTTAATGTAAATATGGAGGCGCTGAGTGATGGTATAGCAAAACATGAAATATCAGTACATCAATATGTAGATGATAACAGAAACTTACAGTGTTTAAGAGAATGTCTCTGTGATATTGAGCGTCGGATGGCTTCCCATTTTTTAAAATTAAATCCTGATAAGACAGAGTTCCTGCTGCTTTCTCATGGGAAACCTGACTCATCACCGATTGAAAGCTTCCATAAAGTGAATATTTTGGGAGCTCCTAGACTGTTCATCACCACAGTAAAATCTTGTTTTTTTTATAGACTTGCAACTCTCTGATAAATTATCAGCTCAAAGCAGAAAATTTACATCTACGTTCATTGAGAGCAGTAAAACCTTTTGTGAGGAGTTTCCATTTTCGCACACTAATTCAAGCATTGGTTCCCTCACAAATAGACTTTGAAAATGCTGTGCTTACGGGGAGCCCCAAAATCATCTCATGCCCCTTTAAGATCTGTTTTTAATGCTGATGCAAGATTGGAATATGGAGTGAAGAAGTTCGACCATATCTCACCAATCTCGAAGGAGTTGTATTTGCTACCCATTGAACAAAGGATCAATTTTAAGATGGTATGTGTGGTGTACAAAGCTCATTATTTTAAGGCACCTGAATATCTGTGTAAGAGGATTATGTAGCCGAGAATCCTTATATCTGGAGGTGGCAAGTTTTAAACAGTATTTTTCAATGAACCGGTCATTCTAACGGGGTGCTGTAAAATTATGGAATGCCCTGCCAAAAGAACTTCATGTGACTGATGACCTTTTAAAATTTAGAAAACATGTAAAGGCGTGGTTATGCAATATGGCTTCTGAGGATTTTAGAAAGGACAAATATAAGCGTTTTTATGTGAATTTTAAACATTGTATTAGTGTTTTAGTGTAAATCAAATTTTTAGATCGTGATCAGATTGTCAAGCAAGACTTGGAAGTCGTTTTAGGTTACAGATACTTTGCTTGTCAAATGTTTGTAAATTGTCTTAAATAGCATAGTTATACATGTATGCGTTGTTTTACAGCGCTCTGATGCCCCCGGGACAAGTTTGAACTTTAGAAATGTTTTGAATAAAATAATTGGTGCTTCACAACATGCAAATAGTGGCCCTGGCACCCGTCTGCTAGTGGTGACAGGCAGAGACTTCCAACAGTGGTACATCCAAGTGAGCATGAGCCTGCTCCAGCCACCACCAGCCTTCGTGTTTTGGCCAGTCCTTACTGCCTGGCGGTAATGAGGGAGCTGTGCATGGCTTGCCTAGTGTTTAATATACGCCCCCATGATTCTAATTCCAGGCTCGCCAATTGAGAAGAACAATATGTGGTTGTGGTGAAATCACTTTATCTGCATGTGCACAAATTGTAGATATGTGTAATGTAAATAGGTCCAACCCATTGTGTTGTGTGCTATCTTGCATTCTGCCAAATACATGTTCAAGCCCACCCATCCCCATCAGAACCTGTTTTCAACAATCCTGCCCTACCCAGCTCCCCCACAGCACACACCACTGTTCTATATCCAGCACTGTATGTTAAAGATGTTCCTGGAGTAATAAGGTCTCTCTACATGAATCACCGGAGACCCTGGGCTGGGTTCTAAAGTTTCTGCATCATGCCACGCATGCACAAGTGCAGAGACACCTCAACTGCAGCTCGTGATCTTTCTTGCCATTCCCTGAGCCACCGATCAGCATTCTCTGGGCCGCTCTGCCACCACTGCTACCAATGTTGCATGTATGCTGTGCGTTGCATCCCATGATTTTGCCTGGATTCATCTTACACGTCCAGGATCTGATGTTCCAGAATCCTGATCCTGACCCGGCCAGTGCGGCCATCCAGACTGGGCAGAGCTGCAGCAGCCTCTAACTCTTGCCCCGGTGCAGTGCAGGCAGGCGCACATGGTGTGTGGGGAGGGATGTGCAAGACAGGTAGGCATTGGGAATGTGTGGTGGCAACAGCAATGCAAGCATGCATGGTATCGCCCCTCGTACCACCCATACCACCATTGCCACCACACATCATTCCATAGCGGGGGTTGAGCAAAGGGCACCTCACTCTATGTGCCTATGCCTATAGTACCTTAGTGGGTGATAAGCAGGTTGGGGTAAGGAGTAAATGATATTAGGGGTAGTGTACCTAATGCTAGCCCCCTACCATGCCTGCTCCCACGGTATAACTGGTACAACTGGACTCCGCCCAGTCGCACAGCCAATTACACTGCTTATTGCTTCTTCACCACTCACACTGCCATGTTCCTTTGTACTCACAGGTGTCTAGCTAATTTCGGACTTTAACTACAGTAAAAAGGAAGGTGGTAATCTGAACACCTTGGTTTGGCACCAGGAAGAAGAGATCTAAGTAAAACCCAGCAGTGTCAGCCCCGGTCAACCTGCCTGTACAAATCCTGACTAGTCATTAATCGGTGTGACTTGCGAGGTAAAAGAGACAGTGCATACGGTTTCCAAATCAACTAATCACCTGTGCGTCTTCCCTCCCGGGGTCCCCCAAACCCAGGCTTCTTCAACAATGCCAATCCACTCTAGCCTGTTGTGACGAATCGCAGGATTCCGTCACTTCTCCCCACAGGGGAGCCTCTTCTTGTGAGACTAGAGAGATGAGCCCGCTATGCAATATTCGCCTTAGGTGTGGCGGAAAGCGAGATCTCACAGGGAGTGACTCCTCTCTTGCGGATATGGACTGCCGTTCCGAGAAGGAACTCCCTTTTCATACAATTAAAAAGACTAACTAGAAGGCCTTAATAAAGCCAGAATCCTCCTATATGCGTTACTGTGGAACCTTTACTGAAGACCCATATCAAGTAGGTACTGAGACGAGTAAACACCTGGGAGGAGGAGAGATTGAGAACCTGCCTGAGACGAGAAAGCCCAATAGAGTTGGTGCAAACCCACCCCAAACACAAGGACTACTGTGTGAGCTTGGGAAAGCCTCAAACAGGCAACATAAAATGGGAGGAGCAGAATCAAGATGGAGAGAGACCCAGGAGTTTCAAACAGTTCAGAAGGAGAAACAGGTGCACGAGAATCACCTGGGTCAAGAGAGCCTAAGCAGAGGCTCTGCACCAAATGACTATCCCAGGAGGGAAACACGTGTAGAAGGAGGCAGCCGGATCATGGAAGGAGAGAAGGAGACACTCACTGCCTGTGCCTTGCAGGAAGAGGTATCCCGAGAGATACCAGAGAAAGAAGTGAACACGCGAAGGGAAACGTACAGGTAGCACGATTACCATGGGAAGGAGGGAGAGAGAAACTCTCTCCGAACTGGTAGAACAATCCAGGAGGTACGCCAAGGTGTACCGGAAAAGAAGCACAGAAGTATCGAAGCCATCCTGCAAAGACATAACGAAGCAGCTCAGAAGTGGAGAGAAGCCAACCTGGTGATGCATACCTGATATCAAGAAGGTAACAGATGCTGGTGTAGCGGGAAACCCGGTAAGAGGGGTGGCTGGAGCCAGTGGCGATCCCCTAATTGGCGGTTCAGTCAGAAGAGCGAGCCTTACTACTGGACTAATATTACTTGTCCCAGTAACATCAAAAGCCATAAGAAGAGTAAAGTTCACTGAGTGACTCCTCTTACTCTTCCCAGTAGTATCAACAATCATAAAAAGAGTGAAGATAAACCCTGGGCACAAGATACAGCTCTCAGGGAGAAAGAGAAGAAACTAGGAGACACAAGAATTAGTCTCATTGTAACCAACACTATCAGAGGACGAAACAGTATTCATTGACGAGAAGAAAGTACAGAGGAAGACAGGGGCTAGCACCCCTGAACAAGAGACTTTAAGGAGACCAAAAAGAACACTAAACCGTACGTGAAAAAGCCTTATCTCAGAACTGAAGGAATTGGTAAAGAAAATAGTAAACCGCTGTTGAAGGATTCCATACTGAAGCTGAATATTCATTGGAGATTTCTTTCCACCCAGGAGAAGGAGTCATGTGACCGGTCTTTAGTTGTTTAGTATTAGTGGTACGGTCAGGACATGGTGGATTTGTCACTGTGGATGGACATTCATTCTGACGACGAGCACCCTAGTTTAGTTGCGTTAGGTAAGGCCACTCTTAGGTTGGGGAAAGTTAGGCCTTTTTCCTTTATTTTAATGTCAGGTTACCAAGGGAGCAGCCAGCTAGGAGCACATTTCTAAGTGGAACTAAATCCTCCCATATAAACTATGTATTTGTTAGTATGAGGGACTGGCTCATGCTGACGGCTTTACAGCTAGCTCCATGATTTCATGGGGACCATAGACCTCTCTGCATGAGCATTGCTTTAAAGAAGACGCTTGAGTGCCCATGGTCTGTGCGCCCCTCCCCACCATCCATGATATTGTTGTATACAGGCATGCCAGAAAAAAGATAAAATGGCAAACAATAGTTAATGATAACTTAGAACCAGATGTCTATGGGATGGTGCTTGCCAAGATGGAGCTCATGCTCAGTGCCAATGTCGCTACAGAATGTATGACCTTGTTATTTGAGGGCATGATGGAGAAGATAGGTCCAGTGGTCACCAAATTGCCCCTCCCTTTCACTTGCACTCTTTCTGCTTGTCCCTTCCCACCCTAGCTCTTCGCATTTCATGCAGACCGGCACCTCGCCCTGTCCCTCGCACTTCTTGTTACTGCACTTGCATGATCTGAATGTCACAAGGCCTAGTAGGACCGTTATTGCTATCTTTCTCCTTTGTTATGATATGATATATGATGTGGCATTTATAATGCGCCTGTACACAAGTGTTTCTAGGCGCAACAAGATAAGAAGGGGGAAACAAGAGAGGACAAAGGGAGGGGACGTGGGAAGTGCAGTTAACTCACAAGTGCAGCAGTGGGTGGCTCATAAATACAGAGAGAAGGGAGTGTAGGGTTGCCGAGACAGATCCTTAAGTGTTGGGGAGCCTGGAGGCAGTTTGACAGCAAGTGGACATGAAGGAGCCTGGGCCCAAGTTCAGAGGGTGACCAGTGCGCAGAGCAAGCAGGTGCATCAGCAGGGGAGAGGAAGAGAGAAAGCAGAAGCAAAAAGGAAGGTCTTGAGTTGCCTCCGGAACCAGAGGTGGTTCTGCTCAAGTTTGAGAGAGGCAGGGAGGCTGTTCCAGAGGGAGGCCCCAGCCGAGGAGATAGATCTGCCCCAACTCTCTGTTTGGAGAAGCGTCTGACCCTCAGAGAGGTGGAGGTATATGAGGGGAGAGGTCGAGAAGAAACATGTTTTGGAAGAGAAATTTGGAGGGAAAGCGGTCCCAGGCCCCAGAAAGCCCTGTGGACGATGCAGAAGGTCTTGAATTATTTCCCTGCCGCCTTTAGGAGCCAGTGAAGAGAATTCAGAGCTGCAGAGATACAATCACTGGGCTTGAGACCAAGGACAAGTCTAGCAGTCCTTTCCTGGATAAATTGTAAAGGTCGAAGAATAGAGGCAGGAAGATTTAGAAAGAGGCTGTTGCAATAGCCTTGAGAGGACCAGAGCTCTGGAGACCGTGAGCTTCCCCTCCTTTTTTGTCTTGTGATGCCTTGAAACACCATTTGTTCTATAGGCTCCTTACAAATATCCAATAAATATATAGAAATTCATTCCATCTTACTCATGGATAGTTGCTAGTATAAAGGGGCCATAATGGGTTTGACAAGTGGCACAGGTATCTGGAGATCTGCCATTACTTTCCACAGTGTATTTCTGGGGCTGGTATCTGAGGCTGTTTGGAGATAGCCAGGTATATAGGCTGTGATCGAAGCGTACCAAACCTTTGTAAGATAAGATCCAACCTAAAAGCCTGGTCAATGGTTGATACTTCTTTTCTAAACCCTGCCTGGACAGTAGAGAGGATGTTATGTACTTCAGCCCAGGTTGCCAACTCATTTGCTGTTTCTTATATTACCGTAGTCATTGTATGTGTTGCATATTTTAATCCACAACCTAGTGTGAAGTCCTTATTGGAGATACATTTTATTCAAATGCAACAATTTTTGCCTGTATGATGATTGCCATTTTAGTGTTGTATTTCTTTTATTAGTCTTTTCACATTTAATTGTTTTTTTGTACCTGAATTCGGTTTCTAAGTGCGGATCCGGGATTCGAACCTCTGCTGCTCTGCATGGTCTTGCTTCCAAGACCGGCGCATTGTCCCTGTGCTATAAAGCTTTAAATACTCATGTTGTTTTAGTTGTTTTGCTTGTACTGTCACAATTGGTACGCACACTGTTTTTGTTTCCGGTGTACTGCGGACATACTTTTATGGCTGAGCCAAAATAAAGTAGAAATAAATAATCAAGTTGAACATGGTGAACCGTGGACCGTCTCATGCTTCTGACCCACCACACCACCCAAGGCCACTAGCCAGCAATAGACCACCCAAACCTGTCCAACGGCAGAAGGCCAGACACTCTACTCCCAGTGATATGTTTAGCCAATTCACCCAACCAGGGACAGGTCCAAATGGACAGCATTGCCTTGTTCCGAAAATAATGTATTTGACAAGTGGATTTCCCACTAAACGTTGTCTTGGCAGCAAGGATGCAGAGAAGCAATGGAGGAATGCATAAGCACAATTCTACACTGGCATTGGGAGAGGCCTGGTTGGTGGTGGGTAGAATGGAGGGACTTTACAGTGCTTGGCATTGTGATTGGGTGGTGAGAGCCCCCAAGACACTTAGAAGGGTGCATCATAGTCTTGCTAAATGACCCCCTAGAGGCAAGCAGAATCCGTCACTCGGGGTGGCGTAGCAGACAAGAGGTCCTTCTGGTGCGGGCCACGCATTCCTCTACTTTATTTTCCCTGACCCAAGTGTAAGATGGGGGTGGGGCGAGCGAGGAACCCCCTGGTAAAAAGGGAAGAAGACCATCGAAGTAGAACTTCAAAGACCCAGAGCGAGTGATAGAAGAGGAGAGGTACAAAGGAGCTGGCCACCCCACTGCTCACATCTTGGAAACCCAGGGGGCACCACATGCTGGTTATGGTAAGCTTTGCAGGCAGCGCGTTCAGAGTGGGTAATCTATCCCGGGGTGGCAAAGTGGGTGCCGGGGAAAAGAGCTGCTTCATCAGGGACGTTCCACAGACCCTCACCCAGTCTCTGCTTGCTAAAATGCAATCTCCAGTTGGGTAGATAACTTCTGAGGGTTGGCCTGGGCCAGGCATCAGGTCATCTCCACAAGCAGTGACACAAAGACCTTATTGCGCCTAGTTAGCATGGGACATTTTGCGGACCTTCACTTTGAAGCCACATGTGTTCCTGGGTGAGACGGAAAACCCCTTTTCATCTGTTCTATGGGAATGAAGGCATATATGATTGTAGTCTAGAAGGCAGATCTACAAGCAGGGCCATGGGACAGTTTGCTATCCTAGAGCAACGTCGCCATAAAGGACACTGGTCCTGATACAATTTCTCCTGACCTTTACAGTCAAAGTGTAGGGACATGGGCCATAGGTGAAGGAAAAGTAGCAGACATGGCCATGGCCATTGGGATTGTGCCAGATAGTTGAATTAGGACCATGGCACTTTTTGGAGCAATCCTGGGTGCTACAGGCAGATTAGATTGCCGAGGTCTACAGGATTATACTCTTCGGGAGGCTCTCACGGTGGATGGACGATGCATCAATCTTACCCCTACACGCCAGTTTTAGGGAAAAGGTTGGCACAAAAGAACAATGAGTAATTCAGAAATTAAGAACATATGTGGCGGCAAAGAGGGAATACTTAGTGCTGCCCTTCATTATACCTTGGATACCATTAGGTGGTTGTGCCTTTGGGAATGTGACATCGAGAAATCTCTCCAGGGTCCTGAAGCTCTCCACCATAAGATACAAGGTAGCTGAGTGGGGAGCGAACAGCCTGGTTCAACATCTAAATGCAAGGTAAGGCAGGGATATGTTCTTAAACCCATACTTTTCAAACTTTAGATCAACAGAGTGTAGAAGGGTCACATGCCGATGTATCTGATAGGGGAGGTAGCCGAATCCCAGTTCTTCTTTGAGCAGATGATACTCGGGAGGATAGCTCAGGAGCAACACGCTCGCCTTCGAAGCCAAGACAGCACAAGCAACACAGGTTCGATCCCCGGTCCGTGGTTAGAAATCTCTGGGCATTATAAATAACCAGTTATAAATTATGCAGAGCTCTTGGCTCCCTACCCATATCTTGGCTCAGGTAGAGATGTAGAGGCTTCTCACTAGGTTAAGCGCATTTTGCAGAGAAATAGAACTATCAATTAACTAGTTAAAATCTAAGGTTCTAGTGATATGCCCTGAGAAAAACAGGGTGTATACTAACAGGGACCAAACGCAAGAAAGTTCAAAGCCTTGACTGCTTGGGATTGAGTTTCTCTACCCCTGGTTCCTGGTTGTTCTCAGAAACCAAAGGCGTCTCTACATTGAGATAAGTGGTCTATGCCAGATGCCTGGTTTAGTGGCCGAATAGCGCAGCAGGTACTCAAAGTCTATTGCTGTAAAGGTATTGCCTTCGGAATTAGTGCAGCTGCAATCTGGAAAATGAAGCCCTCACAAAGTTGAGGACAACTAGAAACAACTTGATCAGAAAACTCCTGGGAGCCTTAGCGGAGCAGCCATTATCCCTATGAAAGCAGACGGTGGAATTCAGCCGGCATGGCGACTGGCACGACCCACTTGTTGTGTCATGGACGCTTCAGATAGGCATTGGGAGTAGTCCATGCCAGGATACAAAAGTCAAATGAATTGCCAGGATCTCCTGCTTATCCTGCATGGGTGAGATGTCATGGAATCTGGGTGTGATAGCATGTGGGAAAACCCCTCCTGACAGCCAATTGTGAGCCCATCCAGGTAAAATCCCAGTATTCGACAAGCAAATCTGACGCTTGATTTGCACCAAGCTCTATGTCTGCCAGCTACTTCTTGGTAATCGGCAAGCAAATCTGACGCTTGATTTGCCCCAAGCCCTATGTCTGCCAGCTACTACCTGGTATTCGGCAAGCAAATCTGACGCTTGATTTGCCCCAAGCTCTATGTCTGCCAGCTACTTCCTGGTATTCGGCAAGCAAATCTGACGCTTGATTTGCCCCAAGCCCTATGTCTGCCAGCTACTTCCTGGTATTTGGCAAGCAAATCTGACGTTTGATTTGCCGCAAGCTCTATGTCTGCCAGCTACTTCCTGGTATTCGGCAAGCAAATCTGGTGCTTGATTTGCCGCAAGCTCTATGTCTGCCAGCTACTTCCTGGTAATCGGCAAGCAAATCTGGCGCTTGATTCGACCCAGCTACTTCCTGGTATTCGGCAAGCAAATCTGGCGCTTGATTCGACCCAAGCTCTATGTCTGCCAGCTACTTCCTGGTATTCGGCAAGCAAATCTGGTGCTTGATTCGCCCCAAGCTCTATGTCTGCCAGCTACTTCCTGGTATTCGGCAAGCTAATCTGGCGCTTGATTCGCCCCAAGCTCTGTGTCTGCCAGCTACTTCCTGGTATTCGGCAAGCAAATCTGGTGCTTGATTTGCCGCAAGCTCTATGTCTGCCAGCTACTTCCTGGTATCTGGCAAGCAACTCTGGCGCTTGATTTGCCGCAAGCTCTATGTCTGCCAGCTGCTTCCTGGTATTCGGCAAGCAAATCTGACGCTTGATTTGCCCCAAGCTCTATGTCTGCCAAATACTTCCTGGTATTCGGCAAGCAAATCTGACGCTTGATTTGCCTCAAGCTCTATGTCTGCCAGCTGCTTTCTGGTATTCGGCAGGCAAATCTGACGCTTGATTTGCCTCAAGCTCTATGTCTGCCAGCTGCTTCCTGGTATTCGGCAAGCAATGTCTGCCAGCTGCTTCCTGGTATTCGGCAAGCAAATCTAACGCTTGATTTGCCCCAAGCTCTATGTCTGCCAGCTGCTTCCTGGCATTCGGCAAGCAAATCTGACGCTTGATTTGCCCCAAGGTCTATGTCTGCCAGCTACTACCTGGTATTTGGCAAGCAAATCTGACGCTTGATATGCCGCAAGCTCTATGTCTGCCAGCTGCTTCCTGGTATTCGGCAAGCAAATCTGACGCTTGATTTGCCCCAAGCTCTATGTCTGCCAGCTACTACCTGGTATTCGGGAAGCAACTCTGATGCTTGATTTGCCCCAAGCTCTATGTCTGCCAGCTACTTCCTGGTATTCGGCAAGCAACTCTGGCGCTTGATTTGCCCCAAGCTCTATGTCTGCCAACTGCTTCCCGGTATTCGGCAAGCAAATCTGACGCTTGATTTTCCCCAAGCTCTATGTCTGACAGCTGCTTCCTGGTATTCGGCAAGCAAATCTGACACTTGATTTGCCCCAAGCTCTATGTCTGCCAGCTACTTCCTGGTATTCGGCAAGCAAATCTGACGCTTGATATGCCGCAAGCTCTATGTCTGCCAGCTGCTTACTGGTATTCGGCAAGCAAATCTGACGCTTGATTTGCCCCAAGCTCTATGTCTGCCAGCTACTTTGAGGCAACTGATTAGTGGTTCATTTGACAATTACCCGATAGTGATGGGGGATAAGCATAAGTGGTCACTATATGCATGATTCTGCCTAGGCCTGTTGCAAAGGTGCTGGGAGGGACAGGAAGAGAGACAAGTGCCTATGCCCATGTGGCCCGGTGTGTCGAAACTCCAGCCCACTTTATTTTGGTCATGACTGAGGGCCAGCTGGCTCAGACCCCTCTTTTACAAGCAAGGGTAGGCACAGCAGTACAAGCAACGAGGCTAATAACAGTATCACTGTCCCTTTACAAGCCTGGGGCACAAGGGAAGCGCATGGTGTCATGCTGATGTGTCTTCACTTCGTTACAATTAAATATCCACCGATTGGTTCCTGAATTGTTTTTAGCAAAACAATCGTACTGCTGTATTCTATTTCCATCTTGTTTTGTGTTTTGTAAATCAGATGGTGCTAAAGTGCCACGTACATGCCGAAACTATTGCATTGGAGTATAAATAGGAGACAGGTGACATGTGAGGAGGGACACGCGGTTTGTGGGTGTTGTTTGGTTATTTACCCACCCATTGACTGCCCATGGCCATTGTAATTCCTGTGGCCACTCCCACCCTCTACCTGTCCCTCCCTGCCTAAAACACATCCTCTTGAGTCCTCTTTGGGCTAGCTTTATCAAGCAGTAACATCAAACTTTGGATGGCTAGTGTTATTTCTAAGTAGTCTTCTGAGAGTTAATGGCTAATTGCGGTTGAAAATGCACCTCTGGTGTGATACAATGTCTTACCCGAGTGTGCCATCAGCTACTTGATTATAACTCTTCCTTGCGTTGAAGTCCTCTTAACAACAATCATTAGCATAAACCATTTTGTCTTGTGTATAGGTGTTATTTCAGAATCTGCCAGGCTGCGGTATCATATATCATATACCCAGGTAATCACACAATTGTCCAGCTATTTCCATTTTATGGCCTGGTAGAACCATTATGGCAGTGCCTGGAAAATGCCTGTCCCATGACTATACAAAAACCAAAACTGTTGGCTTTGCCAATGCTTGTTGATATCGGTTGCTCAAATTGCTTCAGTAAACACTGATTGTGTGATTTCAGGAAATATTTATCTAACTAATATCTATTTGTGCTGTTTATTTCAACGATCTACACTTGGGCTATAACCCTCCAGCAGTTCTATGTGTTTGCTAGATCCCTCCAACAGACTCGGCCCCCATTACCGCAGGTGTAGAGCCTGTCTTGCAGGCAGGCAGAGTGAAGTCCTGCAGAGCCTGCTGGGTCTGCAAATCGAATGCCTGAAGGAGACAGACGACATGTTTGACTCAGGATTCCTAGAAACAATTGCTTGTCCTCCCAGGGGGCGGAATCATACTGACCTAAACAATTGGGGCACCTCTTAAAACCAAGGCGAAAAGGCCAACCCTGCGATTTGTCTCTGCATATGCATTTCTATATAGCTCCATCAAGCTTTCCTCTCATTATTGGCTGTTTGTTGTGACGCACACTGTGTTAAGCGGCAGCGCGCCATTGTGCTTGACCGCCTCCGCGCCTGCTTGTCCTGGCAGATGTTGATTACACTGGAAGGGAAGGCTGCTTTGCTCAGATGCTTTCTAGAACAACATGCAATCAATCCCTTCTTGCATTTCTGAATGCTCTCTACATGCCCATTTCATCTAGTTAGTTACACATAAGAATTTAGCTGGAAATATATCAAATGGTTAAGGCTAGATTTATCAACGAACTGTAAGAATCTAAAGACTTCAAGAACTAGCGGGCAACGTGTGTTTTAGAATTTGCACGACCTGCCAGGGCAAAGGCGTTGACATGTTTGCACTGTGCCCTTTTTCCTTGCAATCAGTACATCCCCCCTGGCACTTTTCCCTCCCCCTTTCCCTGCACTTGCGCGATCTCAATGTCACTAGGCCTAGTAGGATCGTTGTCTTTGTCTTCCCTCTCTTCCCCCTCCCTTGCCTCATCGCTCCTTGAAGCACTTGTGTATAGGCGCGCTATAAATGCCATATCATATCATTCATTGCACAGCTCTGATTGATCCGGATCTTCGTGCATGTTTCGCTGGATGCGGGTTGCCTGTCAGTGGTGACTTGCAGGTGTATGGTGGGGTCGGCGGGATGCTCAAGGCTGTCTCTGCAAGGTGCAGCTTATCTGCACTGGGGTAGGCCGCAGTGTGAAATGTGTGCAGAGTGTTCGGTGTAGTGCATGGCAGGGCTGTAGCAGTGGGCTTGTCATGACCGCCATTTAGCGTAGACTAGCCTCAGTGGCATTGCGATGGTTGGAGTTACCTAGAATTATTGCATGTGGTGGGATGTGTGGTGCGGTGGGCCGGAAACATGGTCTGCACATACCACAAATATATCACCGATTAGTTAAAAGCGATTAGGACCCGGTCATACTCCTGCCGGAGAAAAAAGGAAAATTGTGACATCTGTATGGACCGACCTAAAGATACACCAAGGCAGCAAAGAAGGAAAACTACTATACAAATAAGCAAACTTGGACACCACTCTACCGCAAGCCTACACACACGTTACCACCACTATTATAATTGGTATTACCCAAATTGACAGATCACAATTGACCTTTTGACACAATTGGCCGAATTACAGTGGTCCTAGTTGACCTTCTGTACAATTGATTGTTTGGTTATTATTATATATATATATATATTGGGTTTGTTTGGGTTTATAGTAATATAAGGGGATTGGGTGGGGGGTTGTGGGGGAGTTTGGATTGGGTGGGGAATTGTGGGGGGTTTCCCTCACAAATATATCCTATTTGACCTTTCAAATTCGGTCAATTGTGCAGAAGGTCAATTGTGATTCGGTCAATTGTAATACGATCAATTCGTATACAACCTTATATTTTGTGGAGACATTTTTATTTATTTTATAATTTTGTTATTGTGCACTTAGTTAAATACAGAATTTTATGCATATTTAAATGAGATTCAAAGTGAACATTAATACAATAAATAGGTAGATACAATTAATGGATAAAATTTGCCTAAGAAAAACAAGATTCACAATTAATGAATCACCATACATTTTAAATCAGTTTGTATCAAATCAAAAAGAAATCGCAATTAATATGTTTAAAATGTCTTCAACGCATCCTTCCATATGTTAAAAGCAGCAGCCACAATAACAATTGATGATGCACTGAATAAAGTGGACCAGTATTGATCACTTGAACAGTTATGTTATGTTATTTGGCATTTATATAGCGCTCTACCTATCATTGGTATGAACTCAAAGCGCTTGTGGGTTGAACGCCATCGGGGACCGTAGTCCAGGTCAATCGAGAGAGTATTGTATTACGGGGTGCTTGGGTGCACTCAATATGTGAGCAGCTGATGCGATTGCCTGATGGTAGCTGCATCCTAACATTAGGTGTGGTGGTATTGAGAGATCAGTTGAATGTGCACAGTCTAGTGGTCAGACTCTGAGATTGCATTCTTGCGGCATTGGACCTGTGTAGGACGCTTATGTGAGCAGCTAGGCAGAATTGATCGAGAGGTGTAGCTGTGCTCTATAGTGTATTGGTGTAGAGTAGAGAGGGAGCATAGTGCTAGGAGAGGTGAGCGTCTAGAGTGGATGTTTTATTCTTACCAGCCCATTGTTCCTGGTTACGTTCACGCATTCCGCGATAGCTGCACTCAAAGGGAGATGGCACAGGAGGCAGCTAGGCATGTGCAGTAAACTCACATTTGCATTCAAGTCTTGATTCGTACATTTGTAGGGTTTCTGCAGTCCTAAATGGTCATTATTCTGGTTTACGGAAAGAGCCAAGTTTTTAGAGCTTTGCGGAAGGCCATGTAGTCTTGGGTGTGTCGAATGTGTTGTGCGAGTGAGTTCCACAGAGTAGGAGCCAAGGTTGAGAAGGCGGATCCACCATTCCTGGCTGAATTGGAGGTTGGAATCAGAAGTAAGAGGGCATTGCTTGATCTTAGAGTGTGTGATGGGAGCTAGGGTCCTCGATATTGCTTACAAAGTTCATATAGCCAGGTATATAAAGGTTGTGCAAAGTCTCGCAACTGGTCAGTACGTGTCGGCAAGTTTCTATATGAACCTGACAAAGTCTACATAACCGGTGCTCATGAGGCCTTTTTTGCCACGCACTGATATGATCATTGGTAGGCAATAGATTGAACCGCAGATACAATATGAAGCGTTTAAGTTCTATAGAGCACAACTTAGGTATAAAGACGAGGAATGATTGTTAAAACTTTGTCGAGCCATTTCACCATGTCTGCCATATTTGTGGAAACACCGGCACTATTGGGGCAGATTGGCCGGACCGTTTCGGATAGCTTAGTTAAATCAACCAGCCATGTTTTAGAGTACCAGTTGAATGCAAGATTCCTAAACAAATGAGAAGACATCCACGATATGACAAGTAATGCAAAAGGACGAGGCGACCACAGATGCTTCATCAGGGTTTATTGGAAAGAGTACAAGTATGTGATTTACGAAAAGGAAGCAATTGAAGGAATCACTGTGGAGGCAGTTTATGTTCATGTTAATTTTAAAGGTACTTGTACCGCACACCGTCACCACCAGAGTGGGCCCCAGGCGCTCATGCAAGCTTTCAAAAACAAAAAACAGATCCACTTCTGGAAATGAGTGACACGGGGTACGGTTGAACCAGCACGCCATGAAGAAATCCTAATTAGCGTATCTAGCTGGTGTAATCACTTTAGAGATATTTACCTTTGGAATGAGCCAGATGACTAGGCACATGACTTATTTGCCAGCATAACTAGTGCACTTTTAGCCCTAAGAAATGGTAAAGCATCAGGGTGGCTTGCTTATTAAATTCTTCAAGAATGGAATTAACCATCTGGGCCCCATGAGTTTTGCCGCAATACATTTGTTTGAAAGAGAATTTGTTTTGTTTTTTTACAACAGATTTTCCTGCATATTTATATGGGGGTGTTAAAGAAATAATTAAGGCATGGGGACTAAGGGGGGGCTGCGGGGGTTCTCCCCGCCCCTTTATATATATGTGGAAAAATCAACCTGTGAAAGGATTCAATGAATTCTCCTTCGAGGAAATGTATTTGTGCAAATCCCCCTAAACTGGCCCCATTACTATTTAACTGCATTACTCTGGAATACGAGCCGCCATCCTCTTGGAGGGAAGCAACAGTCATATTTATTTTATTTATTTATTGTCCGCTTGTTAGGCGCTTATTCAGGAAGTAAATACTGTTTCAAAGCACCCATAGGGCAATAGGGAGGGGACAAGGGAATGAGAAACAATTAAAATACATAAAACAAAATATTAAATACAGTGGAGTGGGGGGTGAACCTACTATGCCGTGTGAGTCTTTAAAAAGGGGGATTGCAGTGGCCAAGCCAATTATAGATCTGTTTCCCTCATTGACATCCTTTGCAAAGTATATAGCAAAGTGCTATGTGAACGGTTCAATACCTGGTTCTAGGACAATGACATCTTGAATCACGCCCAAGCAGGCTTCAGAAAAGGAATAGCGACTGGCGACCAGGTGTTCAAACAGCTCTGTTACTTGATAAATGTTATTCGAGATGGGCAATCCCTCTGTATCCTTTTTGTTTGTCTTAAATCAGCCTTCAAGAGGATTAATCATAATACGTTTTGGTCAACCATGGGTGAACTGAGGATGTGCCCTGAGACCTTACGAGCTATTATTTCACTTTAGAAAGAGAACATCGCAGCTGTTGGATGGGGCCCAAATAGCGAATGCACTGGGTCATCCAGGGATAACCAAGGTGTACGTCAAGGGTGCGTCCTTGCCCCACTATAGTCCGCTCTCTTTTTCAATGACTTGCCATCTTGTTGAATAATTTGGCGTTAAAGTTGAATGCCTCCCTGGTAGATGCGCCAAACTTAACGGTGAGAAGTGACCTCCACTACATTATGCAGATGATGCAGTCATCATCTCAAACACACCAATTTTCTCAGCTGTGAGGAGAAAGGCCGTAATGTCAATAGTAATACATCTGAAGTCAGGTCATGCCACTAAACCAAAAAACACAAAACAAGAAAATTAGTATTGCACATTGGGGGGATGCAACAGAGCTTTCACCACCTTGATGATCTGGAATTGTGATTCATTAGCAAGGGTGTATGGGGCCCCCAAATTGACACAAGCACAGTCACTTTCAATAGCGACACGGGGGACGAATTATAGCACTGAGCCTGGAGATCTATAGGGTCCAGGCAACATCAGCGGCACTGTATCTGGACATTTGGAACCACGTGAACGTCAACCCCCAGCCATTGGCCAAAACATATATTTTTTAAATGCTTTCCCTGCCTAACAGTGCCACCAATGTAACATTGCATATGGAACTCCCCCACATAGGCATAGAGTACACTGCCAAAATAAAGCCAGTGCTGTATTGGCTCTGCATATGGGGTCCACCTAAATTAAGGCATACAGGCAGTGTTCCGCTACTTTTATTTTGATCTGTTTACCGTTCCTCTACTTTTTACGTCCATGTTCACCATTCTATACAGAGGATTTGTCCATTCATGTCCCTGTGCAAGTGTAAAGTTGTAATAGGGGCCTTAGTTACTAGTCACTTAGACTATTGCAATGCCCCGTGCCACATCACCTTGTCACGTGTTGCACGATGCTTCCGCCTACCCCCTCCCCTGCCGAGACCACAGTTCCGCTACTTTCTAGGACCATACTCACCGTTCTATACAGAGGATTTGCTCATTCATGTCCCTGTGCAAGTGTAAAGTTGTAATAGGAGCCTTAGTTACTAGTCACTTAGACTATTGCAATGCCCCAGCCGCGACATCTTGTCACATGTTGCACGATGCTTCCGCCTACCCCCTCCCCTGCCGAGACCATAGTTCCACTACTTTGTTCGGTACACTTCTACTGCTGCATACAGATATGTTCTGTTAGGGGTATTTCTCTGCCCAGAGGATCTACATGGGTGTGTGGTAGACATGTTCAGCGAATTTTATATACAATAGGCCTGGAGCATTTATGGGAAAGCCCAGAGAACATAAATCGTACCCATACCCAGAAGGTCAGACTCATTACGAATGGGTTATCACGGACATGCTTAAAAAGGATAATGGTTATTCATTGTTCGATGACTATATGACAGTAAAACGTGTTCCATTTAGAACCATATTTTACCTCATTGGAAACCTTTCCATAGCTATTATTATATACAAAATTGATTTTGGACATACTTTTGGTTACAAACTATAATAATAAGTGGAGGCTTAATTCGAGCACAGTATGCATACGGTATCCAGTAATATTAACGAATAGAGAATAACGAAAAACATTTTAAACGAACCCAAAATATCGAATTCGTAGTAAAAATATGTATGGGGTGGGGTAATGGATCAAAACCGGTGGGCGGGGGCATGGGGTGGGGTTATAAAACTAGTGAAACAGGGAGCTTGCCCTCCCCGAATTTATAAATAATAATAATTTGCTATTTTTTCGGTATATTCGGTACGCTAAAAATATTTCGTTATTACATTTTTCGTTAAAATCACAGGTATCCTATGCGTACAATGTCAGTCTCCCGCCGAAGACAAGAGGCACTTGTTACTTGGTTGCCCTGCGTTGGCAGAGTCGAGAAAAGGCCAGCTATTGCCTGTATTTAGGAAGTACAATGTTAACGCTGTGAAAGAGGCATACGAGCTATGTAAAGACCCCGCCAAGAAAGATGGAGTTCTTGCCATAGCCTCTTATCTAGCGACAGCGTCACATACAGTAATCAATATTTTGGTTTTCCTTGCCAACTTCCTACAGAAAAACTGATTTTTAAAATCAATAATTCTAAAATTGAAAATATGTTCATGAGATAAGATGCATAAAGTAAAACAATGTGTGGCCCCATATATGGCATTTGGAAAAAGAGTCCTATTATCATTTGATGAAATGTAAACTTGAAATTGAGCATAAACTTTTTTATTCACATATACACTGTATTGATATGGAATTTACGTCGTTCTAAATGTTATTTTTATTTTATGTTGCTGTTATGGATTTTTATCTGAATAAAGATTTTTGGAAACAAATAAATTAATTAGGCGACTAACCACCCAATTGGGGACACTCCTGTGAAAAGAGAGAGCAAGACTTTTTTGCCACAACAAATAAATTGTTTCTTGCCAAAAATCATTAAAAAAAATAAAACTGGTTCCCATATCTCAAAATAAGAGGCATAGTGATGAATGAATGACTGAAGGGTAGGATGAAGGGCCTTAAAAAGCAGAACCCATCTTCTTGGCTGGTCAAGTGGGAATGTCAGGTGGATCAGAAAAGATGGGTTTGTACTGCAAGTGCCTACCTCCTTTTGAGCTGTAGCAAATTTACAGGCTAGGTAGATGTTTTGTTGGTGGGGCATCCCGGGATATAGTGTTATATCGTGTTTTGGAGGGATTCAGAAGCCTTTCCATGGATGTTTGTTAATTAGTATAGGGTTGGCGATTCACACAGGGCAAACATGGTCATTGTGCTACCATAGTGAGTTACAATTGTCTTTATTCACTGCTTAGATTCAACCAACAACCGCTCCTCTTCTTATTTCTCAACAAAGTGATTTATTCAAGTCATATTGTATGCGTCTAAATGCAACCGGCACATGTTTCGACCATAGGTCCTCCTCAAGGCTGCCATTTCAAGCATAGGTATGATACAGTTTACATCATCACATGAAAAGAATGTGTGTAATGTGTGTATATATATATATATATATATATATATATATATATATATATATATATATATATATATATATATACATTTATATATCTATAAAATAAAGAAGTGACACAAATTGTAACAAGAGATGTGACAAAAAATATGACAAGAATTGTAACCTTATGTGCAGAAAGTACTTGATCATTACATACCAATTTGATTATTGACCGGCCAAGTTGGCGAGAGAACAAGAAACAGAAAATATGGAACAAAGGTTCAGACTTGTGATTTAAATTGAAAAGCATGCCAATATCCAGGAGCAGTCCTTGCAGCCAACGCAGCCAACAGCACTTACGAGCCACTTGCTCGAGAAAGTAAAGAGTGAGAGGAAGATTTGTGCGTTGTCGGCGTAAAAGTAGCAGTAAAGGTTGAAGGAAGAAATTAGTGAGGATAGTAAGACCACACATAAAGTGAGCCACAAAGAACAGAGCCCTCGGGGACACCATATTGTAGAGATTGGGATGAAGAAAAGTGGCCTGCCCATAAAACAGAAAAGGAGTCATTGGAGAGATACACATGGAAACACTTGAAAACGGGGCCAGCGAAACAAATGGTGGCTAGAAGTGTGGTATGGTCAACAGCATCGAAAGCTGCTGAAAGATTGAGAAGAACGAGTGTAGATGAGAGTTTGTTTGGGCAAGCAGTAGGCTGTAAACATGTAGAAGTATGGTTTTCGTTGAGTGGCGGGCCAAAAGCCGTACTGTAGAGGGAGCAAAGAAAGAGTGAAGGTGTAAGAAGGAGGAGCCATGAGTGTACACAAGACTTTATGATTGTGTTTGGTCTGTCTGCTTTTAGTATTAAAGAGACAACTTGAACCAGCCTTTTGCCCTCTCTTCTTGATAGCCACCATCTTCCTTGCCAAGTGCTTCACTTCTCAATCTGCCTTTGCTCATTGTTCCTGAAGCTCATGTATGATATTCCGTAGAATCTTCTGATATGGTTTCCTTCCTTTTCTAACATCCCGGGTCCACTCTACCCTCTATTATTTCAAAGTCTCCCCAGGAACCACTGAAAATACCAGCTTCATTCAGTACATAAATTCAACTCAAATAGACCATTCAATTCTCCGACAGAACCTAAGACTCAATCACTGTTCCTGTCAAGAAGTTTTGCAACTGCTTTTGCATGTTATTTTGGATGACAAATTTGCTAAAGCCGCATTTATTAACCTCACTATCCCTCAGATAAGACTGGTGGTTTTTCAGCTGCTCATCACTTGTGCTATCAGGAAAAGAGGCAGGCAAAAAGACAGGTTTCAAGTGTTTATTAGCAATTGTGTTTAAAATATAAAGTGCCTTGTAATTTTCCCAAAGTGTCGGTCTATCATGTGAAAGTAAAGCAAATGCAGCTTCCTAACAAATAGCTCAGAATTGAGACCTTTCCTCTAGTTCAAAAAGATATCCTTGTCCGGACGTCCAGTGTTCCGAAAGATTATGTGAATGCCTGAAGTTCACAAAAGAAGTTTCCACTGAGTATCCAAAACACAAGTATCTTACAGAAAATGTATTTGGGGGGTGTCTCCTCTCCTCCTATCATACCCCTATGGAGGGAAGTTTGATTTCTCTATTTTATCCTACTCTTACGAGGAGTCCTCTGCCATGGTCTTCCTGCTCTCAGTCAGATGGGTGCGTCAGTGGTTTGCTCAATCCTTTGCTCCAAGGTTGTTTCACAGATTGCTTTCAGTCTTCGCTTGCTGGGAGGTATCACCTGCGCTGGTGGGGTTTGATAGAGAAGCTTGGTCCTACTCCTCGTTATCCATTTCTTCCCTTGATACTTCTATAGGCTCTGCCGTACCTTGCCTCTCCTTCCTGTTCGCCAGTGTGGTACCATTGTCTCAAACCTCTTCCGGCTTCTATGCTCTCCCCTTGTCTAACATGGTCCTCAATAGCGCTTCCCTAGCTTATTTCTGTCAATATCTCCTGACGGTAAAGTAGGGCTTTAGCCCTGTCTCTAGGTCACATCTTCTTCCTTTCTCTTCCAACAATACCTCTCGGGTTTCATGGTCCTGAATTCTCTTTCTCGCCAGATGGTCTCCCTCTGTCTTCTCATGCTGAAGATTATTTTTCTCTCTCTCTAGACCACTCACCTTTACTCTTCACTGTCTGCTGCTTCAGTCTCATGGTTATCTTCTGTCACCTTCCTAATACTCTCTCTGTTATTTGGTTTTCTCCTCTCTCTTATGAGAGAGTACTCTAGGAAGGTTATCACTCTGGTGTACAACAAATAGGCACAAGGTAAGAATGACTGACCTGGTCTTCGGAAGCAGCTTGAAGAAAGAGAGAAGTTCACCTGATACACTCTGTACCAGACAATTGTATTGGCAAGAAGAGAATGCGCCAGGGAAACCCTTGTGTGGAAAAAAACCCTGTGATGCTGGAGATCGTAGTTTATGGTGAGCTGGAGGGTGGTTGATGGTGGTACTCCTTTTCCTCCCAAGGCGTGGATTGGAAAGTTAAGTTATCCAACTCACAGTAATGATTCTAAGGATATATGAAGAGAGAGGTTAATATCCGTTACTGCTAACAGAACCTCTAAGTAAATGGATAAACAACGAACCTCTCCTTTCAATGACTGTAGTCTGGTTAAGGAGATAGTAGGCTGTGTTCTGAAAAAATGGATCCAAGTAAGAGCCTGGAGAAGGACACAGAATAAAGATTTGATGGGACAGTAGAATGGAAAGAAAACAGTAATGGGGGTCTTTGGGATTCTAACGTACCAGGTAAGATATTTCTTCAGTGATTTTTTGCTCGCGGTCGCGGTTGATTCCGCAAACGATTTGAAGGGTATGCTGGGAGTTGAAGTCTGATGTACATTCGTAAACCGCACCTTCGGAGAGAAACGAAATGGGTAGCCATGTATCGATTTCCTGACACTAGCTATGCTGAAAGGGTGGACGTACTAGTCTGTGATCCCGATTTGCTATTACTCCGGTATTCAAATCCTTGTTGCAACAAGAATAGGTGTCGTGCTGGAGGCAGGATATTGAAGCGCGGCCACTAAGCACAGTAGCAACGCACCGCAGCATCTGTTCGGCGTACGGAAGTACTGTTTCCTCGTTTAGGGGAGGAGCCAGGTCTGTTTCAGACTGCAAGACTAGACCGACACCCGGAACTACGGGCGCCATCTTGCAAGAGGGAAAACGAACCCTTGGCAGACGCCGCCAACGATGCCAAAGAGACCATCTTTGTGTACCTTTCATAACACTCTCTGTTGTAATGTCACCCCCCTCATCCCCCTCTCCCATGATACTGGTTTCCTCACTTTCCAAGCTGGTAACCTTCTCACCCTGTTTGCAAGCAATCTCTTCCACTTTCTTGAAGCATCTCAAAGTTCCCTCCTGTTTCTCTTCTAGTCCCCACATAGTCCCCTTTGCTTCCCTTTCCAAGCTGATACACTTCTTTACAAGTCACTGTAACAATCACAACTTTTTCTACTTTTTCCCACTTCTTCCAACTCACCACTTACCAGGGATCCCCTCCACCCCCAGTACAGCACTGCTGTCTTCTTCCTTCCAAGTGTTCCCAGGAATTACAAAGTCTTTCCTTGCATCCCCCTTTTAACCACGCCTCCCTGCTTAGGGTCTCCCCAGAACGCCAGGGTTCCTCCTGGCCGCTGTTTTAGGGACTGAAATCTGAGACTGGGCTGGCTGGGTTTTAAAGGGTCACTGCTCCTTCCTTGGTTGGGTTTTATGGTTATAGGCTGCACCTGTATGGTATGATATGGGCTAACCCTGATTGGCCCATGTGCCCAGGAAAAGGTGGTCCCAGGGGTTGGGCCTAAATTACTATCAGTCCCCTCCGCCATTTTGGATTATAGAGTGGTCTGTACTGCGTGCAACATTTCATTTACCTACCCTGAGGCTGCCTGCTCTGCTCTGTGTTCCTCTGTGAGCCCAGCATTTGTTTAAACTGTATCTAAGACCTAAACTCGGGGAATTAATGGATATTGTTTTTCCTTTAGTCAGCTGTTGTGGACACAGTAATTGTAACTTCATCTGCTGCAATGCTTAACGCAGTGAGAAAACAATTCCACATACATTTCAACGTTCGGGAGACACACTTTTGTTTCTTTTCTTTTCCCAGACAATGAAAGAGATACATTGCTTTAGAGTGAGTTAATGGTGCTGGGGACCACGCTAAATACAGCTTGCTCTCACTAAATACGCTCCCTCCAGATCTTCCTCTGGCATCAAGTCGTTGTGTGTTAATCGCTTCGATAAACAGCGAGCAGGAGGCCGATCTCTTTCCTCAGCAGGCTCCCTCCTGTGGAACAGCCTCCCCCTTCCTCTTTGTTTTGAGCCGGATCTCCTCAAATTCCAGAGGCTCCTCAAGACTTTCCTTTTCACATACTCCTTCCCTTCACCCATCCTCTACTGAAAATCCCCTCAGTAGCTGAAATTGGTGACCAGGGCCGTTATGTATCCTCTTGGGTCCTGGCCTCTCATACCCAAACGATTTCAGCTGCCGCCCGCTCCCAGCACTTACCTCACTCCCATGGCCTATGTTACCACAGGCTTGCACTTATATGTATAGGCAGCTGACCACTTACCTAGGCACTTACAGCTGCTCACCCCCTAGCACTTCCCTCCTGGTTACACCGTGCACTTATCCCCGACCCCTCCACCTCTCTGCACTTGCACCTTCTAAATGCTCATGAGGCCTAATAGGTCCCCCAGCATCTCTCATTGCTATATTTCATTTCATTGTCATGTTCTCTCCCTGTTGCCCTGTGGGCGCTTCGAAACGCAATTAACTTGCTGTATACGCGCACTACAAATGCACAATAAATAAATAAATGTTAATGGGTCTTGTACCGCGCACTGTTGCCATTTCTGTGGTCTCTTGGCGCTCTGGCAGATCTGTAATGGAATGGGGAATGGGGTTTGGGGGGTTGTTAGTGGGATTGAGCGGGAGAAGAGCAAGAGTGCTTTGATGTGCTGCCCAAACTTTTCTGTTTGTTTTCCTTGGCAGCGTCCCCAGCGCAAACAAGTGGCAATCCCAATGTGCAGATCACTACTTTTTCCCCCTTTCATTCGTGTGACGCGAGCACGTTTATTTTCCTGGGCAGAAAACTGGGTCCGGCAATAGGGAGCTTCCCGCTCCACCTCAGGCCTAGTGAGATGATTTTGCCTGGCCTTTCCTGCCTTTTAGGCCTCGAGGTTCCGCAATGGGAGCTCCTGGGCTACAATGGGACCGGCATCAGACCTCAGTAAGGCTACCCCCTCACAAGATCTGATCATCCTGATCTACAGACCAAAGATAAGACAGGAGTGGGCAGGTGGAAGCCTTGAAAGGATCTTACACTCCATTAACTGTTTGATATGTAAAGATAACCTGTTATTGAGGCGGCTAAGTATGTGAAGCAAGAATCTTGTTCTGATTGAAGTAATATACAATTGATTTAATAGGGTTACAGTTCATTTGGTATAGTTGCCTATGCAGTAATGTATAACAAAATGATGATATTGTTCAAAGAGTTCACAGTTGTAATCTTTTACCCCTTTAATTTGAAAGCATTAAATAAAGAAAATAAAAAATGTTTTTTTTTAAAGAGGAAGCCCGATTCCCACCTGAAAACCAAAAGCAAACAAAGAGGGAGGAAGCATCGCATACAGATGTGTCAGTTGTCCACTGCTTCCCCCCTGGATGAATATGCAGCGGACCGGCAATCTAAATTGCTTAGTTTCTAAATCCTTTCAAACAGTCTTGACTGTCAGCTCACAGGCTACTTGTGTCTTCCCAAGCCGAAATCCAAATCCAGGGCGCGATTAACATCCCAATCCCATGCGGCAATTGTTTTCCAATTTGCCGCATCTGACCAAAGTGACGATAGCAAGTAGGAATGTGTGCCTGATCTACCACCGCCGCCACCACAACCAATCTCCCCTCTGGGTTTACGACCACTTCATGTGTTTGGAAATTGATCGCTCTTGGCCCTGAACCGATGAAGTCTTTCGAATGTGTGGGAAATCCCCTTGCAGCTCTTGTGTCTTCACAAGACTCGGGAGTTCCCACTGCTTGGCATAATGTCTTTCCAGCTCTTCCTCGCATCTCATAATTGCCAAGTGCCCTGCTGTTCTGTGATATCACTTCCTGTTCTGTGATATCACTTCCTGTTCTGTGATATCACTTCCTTCATTTTTCTCCGACCAATTACAGATTTTAGACTCGCTCATGAACCCCCCACCAGTTGATATGGTGTCCCATATAAACCAAGACAACACATTTTCACCCATCACATATCCCTCTCAACCAGCTACACGGTCAGTCGTGGCCTGTTAATGAACACTTTGTCCTCCTAGCCTGCAAGGTGACTGTTTGCTCGGGCCATCCCAGCAAATGCGGACAGCAGGGTGACCAAAGCAAAAATACATATATCTTTGAGGGGGAAGAGTGCTGTGATCTCGTGGTTATGAGTAGAAAGAGGACAGCAGTGACCGAGGAATCGCCTGCGGTGTGGATGGCCTTGTATTTGGAGACATACATTGTCATTGCATGCGTACTTCCCTAAAGGGGCCATAACATTGAAGGCACATTGTCCGTATGAAGAGAGGCAAGGGGGGGCAGATTGGCTGTACTTACTGTGCAGCTGTTCTGATAGGCCGTTTTAGGGGTCAGAGGAACAGGCTGCGGGATCAACAGTTGTGTTGGCGTTCTATTTTTTGTCATTATTAGTCTTGGTGCGCGCTGTAACAAATGTGCAGGTTCAGCAGTGGAATCAGGGAATTAGTGGCCAGGCAAAATTAAACATTGATTTAGTGCTCACAGAAGATGCAGATCAATGCTTTTATTCTGAGCATGGCCCTTTCCAAGAAGGGAGGAAAGCTATTAAAAGGACAATATTGAATTGAACAAACATTGTACATTGTCTCTTTTTACAATCTTATAGCGTATATTTTAATCACTTCCTGTACATGTCGTAGCCATAATAAGAATGTTACCCTTGTCTAACTGAGAAAAGAACATTATCAAAACCTAGAATAACCATGTACATTATTTTCTGGCAGAAGGCTAACATTCCACGATGGACAGTCTGACAAACTCCTATTGTACTCTTTTCAAAATACTCCAATGAGAAGAGGAAAGGTGACAAATAACACCAATGAGAATTCCTGGTTGCTTTTCATAAATCAAAGATCAGTTTGGAAACACAAGAATTACGATATCTCTTTATATGTATTTGACAACTATATCTGTAATGTACACTTAGTGTGCTTCTCGTGTCATTTTTCACTCACATGTTCGTAACCAGGAACCATGTATACTCATTCAGGCAGGCTGAGGATTGAACGTGAAGATAACATGATTGCAACATCTGTCACTCCATTGTGGTCTGTGGGCTCAATTGAGCTGGAATCTTAGAAGAGGGGATCCAGAAAGGTGCAGCCGGGTCGCAGGTTAAGGATGGTTCTGTGCACAGCCTGTCCTCAATGCAAGGCATCCTTACAGTATTATACATGGGGATTCATTATTTAGAACCCTTGATATTAAAACTCTCACTTTATCACCGTTATTGAATCATGCCTGTTTCGCTGTATTTTAATAGTCAATTTATAACCTGGTCTTGGAGGAGTGCCTCTGGTTGTTCCACAGTGTAAGCACCTATTTTCCATTAGATGTATGCATTAAAGGGACAATTAAGGATTCAGAATGATTGGGTTAGGAATTCCTCCAAAACAGGTCTTTGTTGCTTCACTCACTCGATATAGCCAGACTGCCCATCTCAATGTTCCACCAGGACTAGCCAAACTGCTCATCCCAATGTTCCACCGGGACTGTACCACTTAAACAAAGTCCTTGAACTCTTCAAGTCCCCCAGTGACTACAATGTCCTCTAGTGTGCGGTTCTCTTCCGCACCCCCATTAGGTCCTTATTTGATCATCTAAATTTGGTCTGGGCAAAGTGGATAGATACCATGGTATCTATCCACTTTGCCCAAGCTGTACGTCAGTGACCCAATACCTCCATTCTTCAAGTAACCCCCTTGTGGCCAGTGATTCCAAGAATAGTGTTCAGCTCATTTCCTCCCAGGCCACCACTTGGAGCTTCTACTCTATTTGTGACCCTGCCTCTCAACACTAGACTTTTTAGCAGTAGTTGTTCAACTTGGTTTACTTTTTAGTACCATGGTTCCTCGTTTTGAATTTTAGTGAGTCTGGCATGATAAACTAAACTCACCAGTATGATAGTCAATGATTCATGTGCAAGATCACGGCAGGCGGTGCACCCTATACATGCCCGTCCGACTGGCACTTTGTGTGGATGTACATAATGGCTGTCAGAATGGAAGGCACTGCACCACTCTCCTTGTGTTCCATTGCGTGACCACACACTAGGCTCTCCATACATCATTAACAGTGGTTAGAGGCTACCGCCTTGAACATCATTTATCTCTCCTTATGTGGCAGACTGTGTTGAGCACCACACTCAGGTCAACTGGGTCGATGTCATGTCTGGACCTCTTCTTTCACCACTCTTTGCGGCTGAACAGATTACCACCCTCGTGGCCGAGCACCAAATCCCCCACTCAATATCTGCCAAATTGCTGTATGCCAAGGCCCATCCCATCATCTGGTTTGCGTGGCGCGCCATGTAGCAACAGGGCCCTAGTCAGTGTCACCACCCAACCTCTGGCCACTGAGCTTCTCACCAAGGCCACTCAATTTCTCTCAGCTAGTCTAGACTGGCGCCAGAAGAGCCAACATCGATCAGACTGACACGGGGGTGCACAGATGCATGTACCACTGGCACGTGGCTGGAATTCCGGGCATCAGAACGCTGGTGCCTGTTTCCACACCACAATATTCACAACATCAGGCCTTTGATCTTCTCCACCCAGGAGCCATCACAGCCCTAATACACAGTTTCTAGCCCTCAGCAGTCCAGAAAGAGCCCGCCCTGAGAACCAAATGTTGCACACTATTTTCAATGGAATAGTTTTCTGGGCAATCACAGAGACACAGAGCAACCCAGGTTCGATCCCGGGGTCCGCGCTATTATCATATCATAGCCCTGTCAGCTGTTACTTGGCACCTCTCATGTAAAGCAGTTCCCTCTCAGGTTATTTGCCAATGAAAACCATCGTTAATGTCATTAGGCTTGATATGATATGATAGGTCATTTTACAACGCGCTTAATGCCCCGAGGTTTCTAAGCGTGGACCCTGGGTGTTGCTCCGTGTCGCATTGCTTCCAATCCGAGCACGTCGCCCCTGAGCTATCCTCCCGAAATGCTTCAAAACGTTGGCCCAATGGGAAAAATAGAGAGTTTACTTGTAGAAGCTTATAAAAGAAGGCCATGTTAGATATCTGAAAGTTAACCATATTGCCTGAGAGTCCTAAATTATTTAAGATGGGTATGCGTTTACATATATACAGTAAAACACAATTATTTATTATTTGTTGTCATAGTTACTCCAAAAAGGAACCCAACATCAAGCCTGCTTACCCATAAACTACTCAGAATGTGCCTGCGGGCGAAAAGAGGTGTTTCTTTTGCATCGCCAAGTGCAATGAAATTTTTCCAATTTTGTGTCATTAATAATAATTGTAGCTACCTCATTTTTTAAATCCTTTTTCTTCTCCTTGTAGGTGATGTCATTGTCTATATTAATGAAGTTTGTGTCCTTGGGTATACTCATGCAGATGTGGTCAAAATCTTCCAGTCTGTCCCTATTGGTCAGAGCGTCAACCTGGTGCTATGTCGTGGATACCCTCTGCCATACGATCCGGAAGAATCCGCCAGCAGCATGGTCCCACCATTCTCGGTGATCGAGAGGCCGCCGGTAGTGGTTAACGGAAGAAATAACTATGAAACGTATCTGGAATACCTTTCAAGGACCTCTCAGTCTGTTCCCGATGTCGCGGAACGGCCACCACACTCCCAGCACTCAATGCTAGCAGACAGTCAGCTTGATAGCACATTTCCGCCGCCGCCACCAGCCCACGATGACAATGTGTCCATGGCTTCTTCAGGAGCCACGCAAGCAGAACTCATGACCTTAACCATTGTGAAAGGAGCCCAGGGCTTTGGCTTCACCATAGCAGACAGTCCGACGGGGCAAAGAGTCAAGCAAATTCTAGACGTTCAGGGCTGTCCTGGCTTGTGCGAAGGGGACCTCATTGTGGAAATTAACCAGCAGAATGTCCAGAGCCGGAACCACGTAGAAGTTGTGGATATACTTAAGGAATGTCCCATTGGGAACGAAGCATCCTTAATTATTCACAGAGGAGGTAAGTCAAGAAACTGGTGTGATTAAAAGAGTCATTGGTTGTTTACTGGTTGTACAAAATGGCCAAGTTGTGTGCCATTTTTTTGGCTAGATATGAATTAATTTTGATTGCTGGTGGTACCGAAAAACGTGTCGTTGCCCGCTGCGTTTTTTTTTAAGGTCACTTGTTAATTTAAGGGGCCGATGAAATCTACAAAGATACACTATAAGCTATTAAAGTTCATCTGGTTTTCCTTGCTACGCTGCCCCAGGATTTTGTCTTTATTGTGCAAACGTTTTCAGGTTGCATTCTGGATCATTGTATCTGATTGTGTGTCTGTGTGTGTGGTGCATATTTATTGATTGTTTATTTTTGCATCTGTATTGCTCGCACAAGCCCTCAGGCATCAGGGCGCTGTGGAGAACAGGTTACATGAGACCACTTAGGCCCAGAAGGCGGTTACAGGTTGCATTGATTACATTGTTGCATATAATCAAATAAAGTATAAACAGTGCATACACATTTCATCCAGGGTCCAGCGATGGAAGGCGGCCAAGTTTGCAATTTTCGGTACCCACTTTTCTCATCGCTGTTGTTGTACAATCCCATTAGATTTAAAAGAGGGATGTTGCGAGAGGAACCCCGTTAGGCGGGATAGGATTGCTAAAGCAGGAAGCAGACTTTTTATGGAGAATTTTGGTATAGCGGGATGTATCTTCAATACATTGTTTGGAACTTGCATCAGCAAGGCAGGTTGAAAGAAAATCCTATCAAAGGATGAAGAAGGTTCCAAACCATTTGCTTTTGTAAGAGTTGATGGGCATTAGTTAAGATTTGATACTTTGTAATGTTCAGAGTTGCAATGCTACGTAGTGCGGACCATTGAGGTACGGTTCGCACATGTCAGTAAAATGTAAATTGTTGTATGTGCTCTTTGGCAGATTGTCTGTTATGGTTGTTGCAAGGTGGTGGATTGTCGGAAAGAATTTGAAGGGGGTTGGCGAAGTCAGTAGGGATAGGAGTTTCTGCAAAAGAATAAAGGACTAATCGTATTGTCTGTGGCAGCACTGAATCATCCTAATTAATTCTGAATTCATTATAAATTATTATTTGTATTAACTACACATGTGTAGACAGCGAAAAAAGACTCTGTCCATAGGAATTCATGTTTAGAACACAAGAACAGGACAAGGAATTCTCAAAGCGAATTAAGATAACTATGCACTGATGCCTTCCGAGGGTTTTACCCGTTGTGAACGCAGGATAACACAGGGGCGATGCGCTGGTCTTGGAAACAAAACCACGCAGAGCAACAGAGGTTCGAATCCCGGATCCGCGCTTCGAAACTGGTATTAGACGCGTTATAAAAAAAACAATTAAATAAAATAAATAAATAAAGGCCTCAGTGAAGTAAGGGTGTTTAATGGGGGCCAAGGAACATTGCTACAAGAAAGGAACATTGCTACAAGAACATTCCCCCCAAATAGGAGCAACAAAGAGAGGGGAAACATCGGAAGATTAGGACAAGAGCCTTTTGCCAGCCATTATTTCCCTCTTCCAGAGAGCAGTGTCTTCCATGGAACTGCCAACATTCTAATAGAGTTTCTGTAGCTAAGATGGGATGCCCGTACCCATAGGCTTTCCAAGCATGCTGATTGCAGTCTCAGTGATGCTTTAAAACCCTTTAAAGTTGGAGGCAATATCAGTGAGCGGTTCATTACTGCTGATCGTGTGTTAGTGCTGCTGGTGTGATGCAGGGAAAGACTTCGCATAAGCCAATGGCTTACCATTGAATTGTTACCCTTCATTTGTATGCTTATGTACCGTAAAATATTGTTCCCAAACTGTAAATTCATTTTTTGGCGTTAAAAATAAAGGTCTTTGCTGGTTTTAGTTTCTTGCTACTGAGTTAAAGATGTTCAATAGGTTGGTTGGGATTTTACCAGAAACATGTTTTCGATGGATTTGTTACCAATAGAAATCCAGCAAAAATAATCACTGATTTTTTACATTACTTTTATTTGGGGGCGTCCCTCCTTATGTTTTTAACCCCATGTCAACCCCCTCCCCACCTGGTTTAACCTCCCGACCCCATATATATGTTTTAAAACAAAAAACTGGGTGTTTTTGCGATGAATTTGTTTCGGTTAAACAATCAATCGGAGAGAAAAAAAACGGTAAAATCACTGGATACCGTTTAATAGTGTCTTTAAGAATTTTCATGTGCTGGTGTCCGTAGGAAGAAGTTGCAATTTGCTTCCATTTAGAAAAAGTATCCAATCAGGGAGCTCTGCTCCCTTTTTTATGTTCCTATCCCAAAGCCATTTCAAAGCCATTTCGGGGCCCGGTGCACTCAAATATTTGGGCTCTCTTAAAACCAAAGACATTTAGGGATTCAATAATATCTGGCGGCCCCTTGGTTGTGGTCAAAACTCATCGCTTGAAATGCTGCTCTGGAAGGGATAATAACAAGCATGGATATTCCCGCCAGGTGCCCCACCCTCCTCATACTCATGGGAATCAGAGTAATAGACACGTATCATTTCAAGGGCAACATTGGCAGTCCACAATTAAAGTACTTGTGTTAGAGTAAAGGACCCAGCCACATTTTAACAATAGCAGCCACAAGTCAGGTGTATGGGCTGGGGCATGGATGAAGGCCACCGATTAGAAGGTGTATGAAAAATTGACCTATATCCCAGCATAGCTACAGTGCACAGATTAAACTTTAGTATGCAGTGTTTTTATCGAATATTTTATAAAGAAAGAACATATAGCAAATATTTTATATCGAACAGTTTTATAGAGAATGCATTTAGGGGTGGGGTAAAGGGTTCAATATTTTTGGGAAATGGTTGGGGTGGGTTTTTAGGAGTCGGAAATGGGGGTTTGGGGGTTCACCGCCCCCCCAAAAAGGGCACTCTCTACAAAATGTGTTGTTATAAAATATTCGATATATGTTCATTATTTATGAAATATTTCGGTATAAAGACATGTAACCTTAAGATTCATGAGGAAGGTTTTGAGCGATGAGTTCAGAAGCCACAACAAAGGTACACGTTCCCACGGCGGACACAAGATACACTTTGGGGGTCAGGAGAAAGGTATAGATGATCTAGTACCCCAACAGAACAGGGATTATGAGGTAGGAGGAAAGTACACATATAGCTATCACCGGTGCAAGACCGAGTAGCAGCCCTCACAGAATGTGCGAGTGTGAAAAGATGGATACAGAAGACAGACTGGAGTCAATGGGTAAAGTGCACATACTGCAGCATAGATATAGGTTTTGGATTAGAAGTTACCAGGAAGGAGTTGGAATCCAGACGTTGGCCTCATGTTGGAAGTGGGTGCCATACATGTCCAAAGAAACAAATGCCTTTGTTGTGTGCAATATGGCAATGGTCCATTTTTATTATATATACATCAACACTATACTAGTTAAATGATATGCAAGGCTTTTTTGAAGAGTGTACCCTGAGAACTAAATCACGCTTAGGAGCTGATCATTTTTGAAAGTTTAGGTACTGTCCATCTTTGCCGGTTATGCGCTACGAGTTGAAACGGGTTTCCAAGGATCGCGAGCCTTTAAATAGTGAAGCTGTGATTTGAGTCAAGTCTGCAACTTGGGCACTTGACCAAATTGTTAACCAGTTCTTAGCATACAACAAGGTGCAATTATGTGTGAATGTTTGGCTTTCATGAACTACAAAAATACACTTGTTGTAGAGCGTACTGATTTTTTGGTAAACATTGCCATGTTGGGTTGTCTTGTGACAAATCACATGACAATTCCGCCTGACGGTATTTAAAAAAATCCTTATGGACTGCTATGTGAAAGGGGAATTAATCTACTGTAGTTTTATGTTCTCGTTCGACAAGGGAAGTTTATAAGCACGCAAATAGTAATAGAGGCGCTCATAAAAAATGCACATTTGGATTTTACCAACGTATTGTTAACGCGTTAAATGCACCCAAATACAGAAACTGTGTAATAAGTTCTCTGGGGTAGAGTAATTGTTTGACAGGGAGCTGCAGATTGTGGTTGCTTTTGTGAAGAAGGACCCTTGAAACTGTACAGGAAGGCATACCATTTATTTGTGTGAAATAAGCAGAACTGGAAGGAAGATCACACAATGCCTGTGACATTTGGTGAACACTCTCCTGCCTAGCACCCCTTCCACCCAAATTCCCACGGGAAAAGACAGAGCAGCCAATGAGCTGAGCCGAGTCACCCAAATATGGGCAGGCAAACCTTTTCACAGAAGATTAGGGGAGTTCGGATGATTTGTCCAGGGTCACAGTATCTTCTGTTGGCCAATCTGGATGGGATATGAGCCTTGAGACTCTGGTTCCACTGTCTTGAATTGGATCGCCTAGTCCCCTTGCCCTGCGTAATGCTCTATGCCTTTAATCTTCACTTTTACGCATAGTCTAGTCAAAAAAACAATACAGTCTGCAAATCAAGCTTTTTAGATGACATTTTGTAATGGCTTCCTATGGAATCTGCAGGGTTATAGTAGGGGCTAAATGGAGGTGGATACCACGATATATGATAAATCATTTATAACGTGCCTGTACACAAGTGTTTCTAGGTGCGACAAGACAAGGAGGGTGAGACAGAAGGAGGACAAAACACTGATCTTACTAGGCCTTGTGTCATTCAGATCGCGTATGTGCGATACAAATCCATTTGCCTTGTTACTGAATGAAAATCACATACAAACAAAGTGCACTAACGAGAGCATGGAAGAAAGCACAGTGGAAATCTAAACTAAGCACGGTGGAGTCTACTTTGTCCCCCTGTATTTTTCTTTCTGATGGATGTTCCTGCCACAGATTCTTCATCTATAAAATCCCAATCCCAGCGCCGCTGTTCTCCAGAAACCTTTCCGCTGCAAGGGGTTGTAGTGTGGCTCTTCGTCATTTCAGTCCGATGCCTCTATGTGCTCCATGCCGGAAATGACGTTGGGGCGAGTATATATAGCAGCGCAGTACCCCATGACCTCAGTTCCGCCCTTTGTCCCTAGCACTTTGAAGCTTAGGGACCAAAGTACCGATGGTGTACTAGCCTCCTGCAAGAGGGGGCGGCAGGGAGGGCGATGGGGAATCTGTGGCAGAAACATCCATCAGAAAGAACGTTACTGAGAGGTAAGTAATTTGTTCTTCTAATGGATTCTTTCCTGCCACGGATTCCTCATCTGTGATAGACTCCCAAAGCAGTACATAAATCGGGAGGAGGGAGGAAGCAAGAACACCGCCTAAACCAGAAAACCCTGGAGAAATTCCCTACCAAACGGGCATCCTGGCCCGCTAGGGAATACAAGCAGTAATGCTTAGCGAACGTGTGCAGAGATTCCCATGTTGCTGCCTGTCACATGTCCAGGACATGGACTCCCCTCTTCAGGGCAGAGGTGGCAGCCACCTCTCTGGGAATTCGCTCTGAGACCCTCAAAAAACATCCTTCCCAGGACATTCAATTCAAATCCCACGCCAGAACCAAAAACTGTTGTGGAGGAAACTGGTTACACAAACCCCTCAAGAACTGCATCAAAAGAGGGGACTATGAAAAACTAGCCTTGTTCTGGGGATCTCTTGAACACAGAAATAGCGACGAAGTAACCCTTCACAGTTCAATCTGCAGGCCCGCTTAGGCCAAGGAGAGCAAAAAATCCAACACATGAGACAGAGGACAGGATAAAGGATCCAGGTCACTCTCCCAGTACCAAATTGAAAATGTATGCCACATGCAGGCATAAATGGATTTCATAGTGGGCCTCTGAGCTGAAAGGAGCACATCGAGGACATCATCCGACAAGTCCCACGCCTTGTATCTCAGCCTCTCAGTAGCCAAGCATGATGGTTCAGGCTGCTGACGTTAGCATGGAGGACCCACCCCTCCAATTGGCAGAGTAAGTCCACTCACCTCAGAAGGGCCTGGGGAGGGCAGATGGGCATGTCCAGCAACTGTGGACACCACATTCTCCAGACTCAGTCTGGGGCAATCAGGAACATTGTGGTTCCGAACAGGGACAGTTTCTTGAGAACCAGCAGAATGACAGGGATCGACGAGAACGCTTAAAGGAGGTCGAAAATCCACTCGACCATCAGTGCATCCCTCAAAGCTCCCTGACGAGGACATTTCCTGGAGCAGAACAACTCACACTTCCTGTTGGCACTGGAAGCAAAAAGGTCCAATTGAGGAGTTCCCCAAAAATGTCTGCTCATGGCATCTGCTCTGACATTGTCCCATCCGGCCAGATGAGCCGTGGTCAGGAAGACACTATTCTCCAGAGCCCAGAACCACAGTCTCATTGTTTTTCTGCACAGAGGCAACCACACCACCTCATTTTCTTAGGTAGTGTATGGCCACTGTGTTGTCCATCAGGATCAGCACAGTCTTGCGTTTCACAGAGGGGAGGAAAGTTACCAGGGCCAGCATGATTGCCGTCAACTCCAGCAAAATTATGTGTTCCAGAGACTCTGCGGGAGACCTTAGTGCGCTCACTATCAGGTCGGGCAAGTGAATGCCCTAGCCAGACAGAAATGCATCCGTGACCACCGTCACCTGTGGCCAGGGCTGACGAAACAACACACCAAACAGCAAGTTGTCCCACACGGCCCACCACACAAGATCCTGGGCCACCTGGCTCGAAACCTGTAGAAGGTCCGACATGTGGCTCTGGAACTGCGACTATTGGTAAAGGAGAAACCACTAAAGCAATCGCAAGCGCAGCCTCGCTCTCCGGCACCACTAGGATGCAGGAGACTATGAGGCCCAGAAGGCGCAGGAAAGCCGCTGCATTGGTTATTGATGACCAGCGGCCGAAGGAGAATTTCACCATGGCATAAGAGGCATTCACAGCCTGCAGTGCTAGACTGCCTGACGCAAACACCTTCTTGCCCCATACGTCGAACCTCTACTCTCTCCCTTTCAGGCTGAAGACACAGAAAGGTAGAGGTCTTCAGGCTTGCACTCACGGCCTGAACCACCAAGCTTTCAGGTGAAGCGTGGGCGGAAAGGAAAGTTTGGTCTGACGAGTGGGACAGTGCTTCCTCGGCAGGCCCCATACCAGGGCCTCCACGCCACATTAAAGGGAAGGAGCGTTTTCGTCTTTGGGGCATCGTTCGGAATGTCACAGAGCTCATATTGAACTCTGGACCTGGACGTAGCAGAGAGCCCCAGAGTACCGCCCACCTTAGCCAGCAGTGGTGTTCTGAGGTTACTCTGACGGTCATGGAAGATGCAGTGGGACCCTTCAATGCCGCACCTGTAGCCGCCTATGCAAAAATGTCAAGCATCTTCATGAGGAAGCTCTCCCACTCCTCCAGTATGGGGGACTGGGTTGGAAAAGGCACCTGTGCTGACCACCCGGAGGAACCAGTGGTGGTGGTTCTTCTTTTTCTTAGTCTTCTTTTTCTTTTTCTTCTTCTTTTTCTTGTTCTCGATCCACACCGTGCAACCTAGATTGAGTCTGCGGAACCTCACACCTTGTCTTGTGGACAAACGTGAAGATCTTTGCCGTCTGTTCCCATAGGGCCCTTCGGTGCATGTACTGACACGACCCGCATTCCTGGGTGTCTTTGTCCTTGCCGAAGCAATACAAGCATATCCGGAGCGGATCTGAGGTTGACATTTGCAGCCGCAATCCAGCATTGGCTTGAAATCATCAGAGTCCTAGATGGATTCGGCCGGGTGTTTTAAAAAATAAGAAGCTCAACAAGTGTGTTCCTGATTAGCAAACAGAGTGTGCAGGAAAAAAGAACCGAGGTCATGGGGCGCTACGTGACTATACATACTGCCCCAACATCATATCCGGCGTGGGCACGTAGAGCATCGGAAGGAACCGACGCAGAGCCGTACTGCGCCCCCTGGCAGCAGAAATGTTTCTGGAGAACTGATGTGCTTGGAAAGGGATATCATAGATGAGGAATCTGTCGCAGGAAATATAGCATTAGCAGCACACCTTGCTTTTACGCCTTCATTTCCTCCTCCAGCCAGATCTATGTGATCACTGAGCCGCCCATAATGTCAACTTTGAAAATGCTGACTTCCATTATGGCACGGTGCTCCTACCCGCTTCTCCCCAACCTACTTACCTTTTTGGAGGCACACGTGTGTGCTGCTGACTCACCTCTATCCCTGCAATGTTAGTTTCCACCCACTTACGTGTGTTGGAGCTAGCGGTGCAGGGTCCCCTTTTTAAAAAAACGTTCTTGTCCCCTGCTATCCTTCTAATGGAAGCAGGGGACACCCCTACAGCCCCTGATCCCCTTAGTCGTCATCATGGGAGTCAGGATTTGTGATCGGTGCAAATGCACAGTAATGTAAATTCGGCATTTTTCAGTTGGAATGTTGGTATGATACCTATAAAATTAGCCCATATGAATTTTAAGCAAAGCAGACATCTTACTTGATCTTGGGTTACTGAATGGAATGAGTAAGCATGCTTATCATGACAGAATATTGCACATGAAGGACCTTTTCCGTGTGCTGTGAATGGTATTCGTAGCTTGTTGAGTCCTAGGCTTTCCCTTACTAAAAAATCGAAGCCAACTTTATTAAAAAAATGAAAGCACTCCCTGCATCACTGAAAGATTAGATAATGAGCACCTGCATGGAAAAAGCCACGTGTTTGGGGTTTTCTAAGTGGTCTGGTCTATGAGAAGCTCGAGGGACACTTGTACCCCAAACCTAAAGAGAAGATAATGTGCAAAAGGCAATAAGGGAAACAGAGTATTAGGTAATATTATCCCCACCAATAATAGCGCAATATATTTGGTTGTGGGATAAGGCCACAGGCAATATTATTAGTGGGGATCATTTTTGGGGTTATTGGAACCAGGGGTTGCAGGGGTGAATCCCACTCCATTAAAAAATGATGGGGTTGTGGGGGTGTGCCCTGCAGGTTCCATGGCTTAATTGGTTCAATACAATTTTCTAACAATTTGGCGATATTTCTGTATGGTGATATTTTTGCGGGGCTATTAACACATGGAACCAAAAACAGGCCTGCAGTCAGAAGAGGACAGGCAATGAGCAGGAGATGTAGGTGTGGTAAGGCGGAGTAAGTACTCTGACGAGGAGGGGTCAAAGTTGGGTGTTAGAAAATTGTATTGAACCAATAAAAACAAACCTATCTTTCTTCCTATCCTAACTTCTGGAGGTGGGGGTTCCCTGCCCCAACCTAGGAAAACTTGATTTACGTCAGGATGTCAGTCAAAAAGAAAATATGCCGTCCGCTGTCTCAAATCCACTACTCTATCCTTACCACTAAACATCAAAGTTTGTTCCCTGCTTCCCGCAGTTCCACGGGAATGACTCCCTTCTCCTGGTAAAGTATTCCACTTCAAGTGGCTGGGTGCTTTGAAACACAATTTACTTGTTGTATAAGTGCCTTACAAATGCACAATAAATAAATAACAGTCTCTTGATTTAGGGTCTGATTTACCAAAGGTCTCTGGACCAGGAGAATGACTCTCTTCTCCTGATCTACTAGCCAATGTTCTTTAGAGTGAAAGTCGTTCCGGCTCTTGCCATTAGCTTCTGAATGTTATGGAACATCACGTGTTCTACTTCCTGTTAGTCTCTCTTTCTTTGACCTTTGATTTGCCTTTAGCCAACTGACTTCCGGTCCCCTCCCACCTGCTGGGATCTGCTTTGCCACCACTGTGTCGAAGGAGATTATTCTTGATGCTCTCTATTTTCATATATCTTTCTGGGTCACCCCTGTGACGTAGGCCATTTCTTCCAAGGCACTTCTGCTTGATGTGCCTTTCTCTGTCACCGCTGTGATGAAGGAGATTATTCCTGAGATGTTCTGGCTTCTCAATATGGCTGTATGGGTCACTACTGTGACGAAGGAGATTACTCCTGAGATGTTCTGGCTTCTCAATATGGCTGTATGGGTCACTACTGTGACGAAGGAGATTACTCCGGAGATGTTCTGTCTTCTCAATATGGCTGTATGGGTCACTACTGTGATGAAGGAGATTACTCTTGATGCCCTCTTGCTTCGTAAGGTAACTTACTGGGTTACCACTGTGATGGGGGAGATGACTCCTGGCTCCTTATTCACATGTGGCCTTCTGGGTATCACTACTGCGATGAGGGAGATGATGTCAGGAATGGCACTCTGTCAAGAGTGGCACAGGGCACCCCGGTAGGGTTTGGGCGGCTGTGCTGAAGTAAGGTAGCAGATAAGCACACACAGCAGGAAGTTCAACAAGAAAGAAGAGTAGGAAACTGTAGCTGTGAGCCAAAAGGGGCAAAAGATACAAAGGTACAAACAAACTGGATTCCCTCTTGGGGTGTATGCTGAAATGGGAAAGAGTGTTCCACGAACCTTAGGAAACTCCAGCCTTCTGCACAGATTGCTATAACAGAGGCCCGCGCTGTATGCTCATGGCTGGGAACAACAGCAGTGGGTGTCTGTAACACTGAAAACGCAACAAGAGAAGGGGCAGAGGTTGCCTGCCGGAAACCAACGGGCAAGCTCTGTACAAAGGGATTACATAAGATACATGAGAAGACAAGAACAGAAATATCCAGCGAAAAGGAAGTCAATGAGCAATCTAGCAGAAGGAAATGAAGGAAAGGCAGTTAGACTGAAGTAGATAACCTAAGGTGGAGTACAGAGGACTCAATGAAGAGAACAAGGGAGCAGCAGTCAGGAAAACAGAAGGGCTGCAAAGTAGGAAGCAGGTCTGCAGTCAAGAGTGGCACAAGGTGCAGGCAAACTGTAGTCGACTGCGGAGGACTGTAGTAGGCTGCAAGGCAGGGAGTCCAGAATAACAGGACAGAGAGAGATTAGTAGTAGGCGACAGACAGAGAGCCCAAAAGAATAGGGCTGCGAGGTAGGGAGCCCAGAAGAGCAGGGCTGTAGGCAGCTAAGTGTAAAACAGGCTGTAAGGCAGAGGAGTGTAGCAAGCCGCAAGGCAAGGAGCCCAGAGGACAAGGACTGTAGACAGCCAGGGTGAGGCAGGCTGCAGGGCAGGGAGCCCTGAGGACAAGGACTGTAGGCAGTCGGAGTGAGGCAGGCTGCAAGGCAGGGGGCCCAGAGGACAAGGGCAGTAGGCAGCGGAGTGGAGCAGGCTGCAAGGCAGGGAGCCCAGAGGAGCAGGGCAGCAAGGAGTGAGCCCAGAGGAGCAGGTCCGCTGACTGTAGAGGGCTGCAGAGGACGGTAGTAGGCTGCAAGGCAGGAAGCCCAGAGGAGAAGGACTGTAGGCAGCGGAGTGAAGCAGGCTGCAAGGCAGGGAGCCCAGAGGAGCAGGGCAGCAATGAGTGAGCCCAGAGGAGCAGGGCCGTTGACTGTAGAGGGCTGCAGAGGGCTGTAATAGGCTGCAAGGCAGGGAGCCCAGAGGAGCAAGGTCGCTGACTGTAGTGGGCTGCAGAGGGCTGTAGTAGGCTGCAAGGCAGGGAGCCCAGAGGAGCAGGGTCGCTGACTGTAGAGGGCTGCAAAGGACTGTAGTAGGCTGCAAGGCAGGAAGCCGAGAGGACAAGGGCTGTAGGTAGAAGGCAGCGGAGTGTGATCGGCTGCAAGGCAGGGAGCCCAAAAGACAAGGGCTGTTGGTAGAAGGCAGCAGAGCGTGACCGGCTGCAAGGTAGGGAACCCGGAAAGGGCACTGGTTCAAAACAGGATAATGCAGCAACAGGAACAGCATACAAAGTAGAGGGTCAAGGCAAACAGGAGCGGGGAGACCTCAAGATGCAAGACACTGTGTTCCTGCAGGCAGCTGCTTATATACAGCCCTGCCCTGTTCTGAGGCAGGCTAATTGACAGCACCTGGAGCAGCACACCTGAAGGCAATCTGCCTCCTCCCTCTCTGGTCCTGAGCAGGTGGAAGCAGCACTGGCCGCTAGGGCTTCTGGGGATTGTGGTCCCAATAACGATGAATGAGAATAGCCAGGAATTGAGGACTGTAGCCAGGTGCATTATGGTAAATGTAGTTAATTGAATAAAATAAGAAAGAACCAAAGTTGAGCAAATGGAAATAAAAGACCAAGGCGTGAAAAGGAGTTGTTCAAGGAGTATTAGGAGGATAAATGAGTACCAAGTAGTCCATGATGGTTGCCAATGTGTGCACCAGCGGTGCGGGCATGACAGATGACCCCCAAGTTCTCCTTGACTCTTGGTTCGCTAGGTATCACTACTGTGATGAGGGAGGAGATTCCTGATTACTTCTTGACTCTTGGCTCTATGGGTATCACTGCAAGAATACAATACAATACAAGGGAGATGGCCCCTGAGTCCTTTTTGACTCTTGGTTCTTTGGGTATCACTATTGTAACAAGCAAGCGCATTTACAATGCTGCCCGTGACTGGTCCAACTCCCCTACCGGGTCTCCCATGCTCCTTGTTATCTGTACTTGCAGCGGGGAACATCACTGGTTCTTCCTGAGGATGTCGACCTCAGCTGCAGCTCCTGTGACCTGCTTAATTTTCCTTTCTCGTCCTGCAGCGGCTCCACGGTCTCCTCCACCGCTCTTCAGCATCAGCGCATTTTTTGGACCATCCGGTTCACACAATTGTTTCACTCCTGCAGTCTCTGCTCGGGTTTGCCTCAGCTCTACTTGGTAAGAGCTTCTATGATCTGCCAGCAGCCACTCTCACCAGGCTGTTGCTCTCCAGGCTGCACACCTGTAAGCCCTTCATCTATTTTTATGTGGTCAGGCTGGGCCTTCCCCAGCGCAACCTCAAAGTCCTTTCTTGACTTCCATGATCCAATCCTTCTACTCCCAGATGGCCACCTCTTCTTTGTACTTGACAGGTATGCATTCAGCATAACTCCTTTGACCTTCTTCTCAGTACCAATGGAGCTTGCATATGAAACATTAGAGAGTTCACAACAGCACATAATGTTTTCCTCTAAGGAGTTAGGGGAAGAAGTCAGAAAAGGCAAGGTATTAGGGTGTTTAAGGATTTAGGGAGGTTTTCCCCAGGTGGATGTCCTTATCCCCAAGGGATGAGTTACTCCCTATGAGGTCCTCCTGCATATGACCAACCCTAGGGGAATTATTAGGTATCGGCCTCACCTCCCTAGCCTCATAGGGGAGGGCTCGCCCCTGGTGGGGAGAAGTGACAACACCTGAAGTATAATCACATTGGGGATACAACATGTCAAACAGGTTTAGTTCCCACTTGGGGTGTACACAGAATGGTTGTAAACTTTCCCAGTGTCAGGGAGCACCCTATCCTTCTGACAAAGTTGCTTTTACAGTGCCTCACTCTGAACACACATGGGAAGGAGCGGCAGGAGCGGGCTGCTGTGTCTGGTCCCTAGGGCGCAAACCAGGAAACAATACTCGGAAAGACAATAACATGTATGAGCGCTGCGGGAACAGAACAGTGGCTGCCTTCTGAAACAGGAACCAACACACAGCTAACACATGTGGCATGATGGGCAATACACAGAGACAACACAAGGGAAGAGGCACAGAGGGTCTGCTGCTGGGGAACCCTGCAGCCAAAGTCTGGGCAAAAGACTTTATAATAGCACAAGCGAGGGCAAGAACAGAAACACCAACGGTCTAAGAAATCTCCAGGAAAAGAACAAGAATGGTTCAAGGTAGAGAAGCAAAGGCTGAACGACAGACTACATTGCAGCCAATAGCACCTATAGCATAAGAGCAAATACAGCCGAAGGTAGTAGGTCCCTTTGTCTATAGAAAATGGGGAAAGCAAAGAAAACCGGTAGTGAAATCAGTAGCCAGAGCACTGCAGACTAAGAAGAAAGGTACTGCGGACAGGCTGTCCAGTGGAAACTATGGACTGGATCTAAGAATGACAGACTGAACAATGGACTAGCATCTGGGAATCTTTGGACCGGGCTCCAGGAAACTATGGCTTGAAAGTACAGACTAGGATCAACATGGTCTAGAAACATGGAACTATGGACTGGGATCAAGGAATCCAAGAACAGAGAGATGGGGGACATCTGAGTCTTCTGAGCAAATGGACATGTATGGAGAGAGAAAAAGACCACAGGCAGAGAGTGAAGGTGGTTCAGGGCAGAGATCAAAGGGGCTGCTGGACAGTGAGCAAAGGGCCTTCGGGGCAGCCAGCAAAGGGACAGTTGGGAGAGAGGAGAGTGACTGTGGGAAGGGAGTAGAAAGACTGCTGGCAGAGATCGGAGTGGCTACTGGCAGAGAGCAGAGGGACCTTTCACAGGCAACAAGGGCACTGGAACTGGAGCAGGTGCTGACAGCAACAAACAACATAAATACAAGAAAGAGTTCCTGGAGCCAGCTGCTTGAATTCTGAAACACAGGGCTAGAGCAGGCCCCCTGGACTCCCCTGGTGCCCCACAATTGATCATAAGTTGCCAATGCCTCCTGTGGGCTTCTGGGGAGTGTAGTTCTCGGAATGAAATATAAATTCATCTGGGTTTTCAAAGCCACTAGCAGGTGCATTGTGTTGTGTGAAGTTTCCAAAGGGGAACAAAAGGTGCACATGAGCAAGAGGATAGTTATATATATATTTTTATTTTTTTATTGTGCCTTTAGTTTATATTCCGTTAAGAACAAGCTTTTGCACATCTAAAATGAATGACCAGCCCTACAGATAAGGGGTGTGTATCAACCACTTTTACTCTCTAAAAACAGGCAAATACTCTCGGAACATAAAAATAGGGAGTAAAAATACTCCCAAAAATAATAGTAAACATACACGTAGGAGCTTTTGCCCTTGCTCTCACTCACACAGCTCCATGGATATGTTTGGACCAGTAGTGCACGTAGTACTAGAGACATAAACTACTATTTCTGCTTTATAGGAAGAGGTAAACATGTCTCTTTTAATGTGCATGACTACCCAGGTGCAAAGAAATAATTGTTACAAAAGCATTTCAGTTTTCCAGGTAAAACATATTTTTCCTCGGTTATAAAATACTCCCATTGGGCATTGGACTTACATTTGTACTCCCTAAAAAAAATCACTGTACTCCCAACTTTAAAAAATAGGGAGTAAAATCCTCATGCTTCAAAATCTTATGTGGAGTGTAAGAGCAAGCAAATATCGAGGCTTGGTACCACCAGAAATTAGATCCGCCAGTCACTAAGTCAAAGATTTATTCTGTACAGATTCAAATATCAAAGCAGATAGCTATCTGATTCATAGCACCTCGCAGTGTGTACCAGAAACACTTTGAGGGGAGTGAGTCCTGGTCATCACAAAACATGCAGTATTTATACACAGTCCTGATCATAGCTCAGCCCCTCTCCAAACTAATAGGTTACAAATTTGGGTTTGTGCCCAGTTCATATGGCAAATACAACAATATTGTCTTTACATACGTCAAGTGTTTTCCAGTCTTCAAAATACAATGGTTACAACTTTGTTCTGTCTGGTCATGTTGGTTATCCAGTTTAGGCTGATCCTAGTTTCAAGAAACAAATTCAATAGCTTATTGGTACGGTACACAGTTCTAGTTTGTCTAACATTCAGTTCTTATGTTTGAATATGGCTGAGGCTATTGATACAGAAAACACTTCAAATTGGAGTTCACTTTAGCTCCAAGGTTCCTTAAACATACTGTCAAACTTTGTTGCCATCAGCTGTGTGGATCTTTAGCTTTCTAAAGTAATTCTATTTCCAGAAATGTACACAGGATTCCTTCAAAAACACACAGCATTAGTTTACATTCATTGTATAACACTGTTTGTGGGAGGATCAGTTTTGTAAACATAGATAACACTTTGAATGAGAGTTTGTTCTGACTACAAGGTCTTGTTTGCACAGGACAAATAGTCTGCTCTGCCAGCCCTAGTGTTGACATAGGCTCAAAGGTCGATTCTGCGCTAGCAGCTGAAAACATAGCTAATCATTACTGAAGAGTGAGCAGAGGTTAGAACCAAGATGGAGGACTTTTTCCAAAATGGCACTTGAAGTCAATTCTAATTCAGAACTTTGCAACATGGTTTTCCCCATGGAGCAACTTGGCTAAGGCCAATATAAATCAAAAGGAGGCATAATATGATTTCCGTTTAACAAACCCTCCTTTTGGCCTAAGCCAAGTGCTAAACTAAAAACTAGTTGCTTTACGAGTAACTCCACGTCTCAATGTCCATACATTCTGAATCACATTCATCAGATATATCAATTGCCATAAGATCCGTGGCGGAAATTTCCTTCAGTGTAAGAAGGTGGCATGGCATCCCTATTGCCTATAGGAGCCATCTTAAAAGAAATCAAAGATTGAAAAGGTCGGGACAATCTATCATAAGGCCTAATAGAAGCAACATTAATCTTGCGCCTATATGCGAAGAGTGAGCATCCCAGAGGCATTAGAACTCGCCTTTCAAACTCGTTCAAATTCGTCCCATCAAAGTTCCCTGAGATGCTATCTTTCCATCAGTCGAAGAATAGTGCCCGTAGAGAAGCATAACATGCAGTAGTTAAAGGCAAAGGGTGAATATACCAGCCCAACCCTTTTTCCCCATGTTGCGGCAAATGGGAGCAGATCCAACAATTTGTCCTATTCAAAATGGCATGCGTTGCGTTCATTATAAGCAGTAATGTATTGTTATGATAGCTCTGTCTATGTTGAGAGTCTCTAGGAGATAGAGTGTGCAGGTGCACGAAAGGTGTAGATACAGTAGGAACATTCTCAGTAGGCAAGAATGTTGCAAGTGGGTGTACTTCTTCCATATACCAAAATCCTAAGGGAACTACTATTGTGAAACCGGTTAACATGATTACAAGAAAACAATACGTTTTTAAAGACCATGTATTTGATCGTCCATTGTCATTGTTGGCCACACACGAGACTGTTTGTGCCGTACGAGTAGGGTCTATAACAGGCATTGTTCCTTTGAAGTGAAAACTCTGTAGTCCGTTTGCTGGTGATCTCCCGATCACATCTTTTCTTAGTCTTTTCCCTATCTCCAGCCACCTATTTTCCTTCAGATGCAAAAGATGGGGCGAAGGATAAGCCCTATATTTATTTTCCTGCGGGCACAGCCGAACCGTGCAATAAGTCTAGCTCGTGGATGCAGATTGTACCTTGTGACTCCTGGTATAGTGTGATCTGCGAACAGCGCGTCGTTGCTTCCTGATGGAAGTGATACATTTGCAGCAGAGCCAGACATGGCTGCAAAAGGATCTGCAGGAGAGTGTGGAGATGAAGCAGTTATTTCCCCAGGCCCCGCGGGCTCAGGGAGTGTCTCCGAAGCACTCTCAGTACTGCTCAGTGCTGAATGATCGTTGGGAGAAGAGCAAGTAAGTTTCTCCTTATCTTCTTCGTCGTGTGGCAAAGGGAAAGGTATCCTCGTGACATGCAAAGCGTGGATCCAGTGACGCTTCCCCGCTACTCGTACAGCAGTCTGTGTGTCCAACGGGACCTGGAGCGGTCCTCTTCTGCGTGGTGTGAGACTGGATGCTCTCTCAAATAACTTCGGGAGCACCCATATACCTGGTCGAATTCTGTGACCTGGCCCCTCGTCTTGAGTTAACTGGTTACAGCATTTAGTAAGAAGCAAAATACTCCACATATTGTTAACACTAGGTTTTTGGTAGCTGGTCTCCCCTCCATGGTTTCATCCGGGGTGGGATTCCAGTTCTAATCTGTGGGGTCATCCATATGGACAATGCAGCTATACATAAGTGTCTAGTTATTTCACATTACTGAGATGTTTTGCGTTTACCCAGACAGATTCTAGTATTTTATGGATTTTTCTAGCACATATGTAAACAGAACCACAAGCCTTTGTGATCATGGAGGTGGCTTGTATCGGGTAGAATCCACCTCCCCTTTGAACTGTCTACCCAACACCTTTCCTCATCCGAACTTGCTAAAACCCGTAGCCCAGTATCTAAATTCTTTTCGAGTAGCATCAGCTTGAATATCCTTCATCAAATCAATCCCTTCATCTACTGTACATATATTTGTGGTTTCTTTCCTGACATACATTTCTAAGTACAAATCAATAGAGATCCGTACAGCTATCCTGTCAGCAAAAACATTTCCTCTACCTACATCATATAATATCTTTCAATGTGTTATGCACTTCATGATCGCTAGTTGAGTAGGAAGCGCAAGTGCTGAGAGTAGCTGAACTATCGGGGTGCCATGTTGGATTTTTTGTTTTCGCGCAAGGTCAAGAAACCTTGTTCTACCCTTTGTCAACCTAAGTTATGAACCACTCCAAAGGTATACCAGTTATCAATAAATATATTCACTCTAAATCTTCCTAAAAGTTCACAAGCTTAAATAGGTGCAATAATCTCTGCGGTCTGCGTGTAGTTATGCAAAAGTTGTCCCGGTTTCCACAATCTTGCTTAGTGTAGTGATGGCATAAGCAGCAATGGAGGTGCCATCAGAAAGTTTTAAAACAGGAGCCATCAAAAAACAGCTCCCCTTGTCGATCGTTCAAAGGTGCATCATTTAAATCAATCCAGCCTTTAATTTCTTACTCTACGGTATAAAGGCGGTCATGTGACATTTCGTCACTGCAAGCAATGTCTTATGGAAGAGGAATCAATTCAGACAAATTAAATACGCAACACTGTTCAATTTGAATATGCGGTACAAATATGATCAATTCATATTTTGTTTATCGTGCGGAAGTAAGGTGTTGCGTTTTGCGTTTTTCTTAACAGAACATCTACAGAGTGAGGTGTCATGCCAGTTAAAATATGGCCTAGAACCTCTCTGCTTTACAAATGCAGCAGCAGCAGCAGCGACAGCTCTCAGACAACGCAGCAAAAGCGCATGCAACAGGATCAAGTATGGAGGAAAAAATAACCGCACGGTCTATTCTTCCCCCCCTTCAGGCTCCTGTATTAACACAGCCAAAGCACATCCATCACGTTCATGCACATACAACTCGAAGGCCTTTTCATAATTTGGTGTGCCCAAAACTGGTGCTGAACACAGTGCAGTCTTGAGCAAATCAAAAGCTTTCTGGTGTTCCAAGTTCAACGGCAATGGCAAAGAAATGCCCTTCTTTGTCAAAGCCAACATTGGTTTGATCACTAATGAGAAGTTTGGGATCCACTGCCTACAGTAAGAAGCCATTCCTATCAAGGCTTTAACTTCCTTCTGGGTATTTGGGACAGGCATGCTAGAAATTATTTTAATCCGTTCAGGCGTCAATCTTCTTCCCTCCTTTGACAGAAGATAGCCTAAATAGGCGACCTCCTGTCGACAATATTGAAACTTTTTCAGTGAAGCTTTATGTCCATGCTTTGCTAGGTGAATAAGCAACAACAAGGTGCCCACCTTACAGGCACTTTCTGAATCTGCAGCTAAAAGAAGGTTGTCGACATACTGAAGCAATGTACAAGTAGTAGGCAACTCAAGTGTATCAAGCTGCTCTTTCAAGGCCCTAAAGTAAATGCTCAGACTTTCCGTGTACCCTTGTGGCGCACGGGTGAATGTAAACGAGCGCCCCCATAGGGTGAACGTAAACAGGCATCTGCTATCCTTGTGTATAGGAATGCTAAAAAAGGCATTCTTAAGATCTACAATGCTAAAATGAGTAGCAGAAGCTGGAATCATTGTTAAAATCATTGTCACATCAGGCACAATAGGAAATTGTGGAGCAACAATCTTGTTGCTAGCGCATAAATCAATAATAAAATGAAAAGGAATTGCATTATCACCTTTCTTATACACCGTTAAAATCGGACTATTGCACAAACTACCTGCAATTTCTTCAATTACCCCACGGTGCACAAAATCAGAAACTATACACTTCAAAGCTTGCTCACCATCAACTGAAATCTTATACTGTGGAATACGTGGCAACTTTCCTCCTGGTTTCAAAATGATTTTAACAGGCTCAATCTGTAAAACACTGACATCATTATCAACAATCGCCCATAAACACTCCGGAACGTCACTAAGTTCCAGTGGCCAGGGTCTAGTCAGAAATTGTGAGACAGAAAATTACTGTGGTGAAATCGTGAAAAGCACTCCATCTGAGGAACAATGAATTACCGCATTTAATTCCTTCAACAGATTCAACCCCAGCAAATTCTCACCACAGTTTGATGTCAAAAGAAATGGACAATGATCCGTGAATGGACCCAGTGAAATCGGTACCGGACGAGAAACCGGACTAACCACTGGCGTACCAGAAAACCCCACAGAAACATTAGTTTGCCCTGACAGTGGAATGTCTGGAACCCATGAATGGTCAATGGAACACTTCTGTGCTCCTGTATCTATCAAAAATAGATGTTTCCTATTTCCCACTATCATTTCAACGTAGGGACCTTTCTGATTAACAGGAATAGGTGTCAGTTCAGCACCCTGCTTCGGACAACCCTAGCAAAACAATATATCATCAAAGAGAAGGTCTTCAGAGAGATAAGCAGTGGAAGGATGATCAAAAATATTTCTAGTATTCATACTCGGTGGCTGATTGCATTACGAAAAGGACTGAGGATTCTGAGAAAACTGGCTTCTACCAGGACCCCCTGCCCCAGGGCAGCCTCTGGATCATCTACCAATGATACCATATGTGTTATTCGACCTCTGCTGGAGGATGGGGCATTGTGCTCGCCAATGGCCCTCTTGTCTGTAATATGCATATTGGTCCATGTGTACAGGATTCAACTGCTCATTATTCCGTGGAATAGACTGACCTCGAAATGATATATTCCCACCTCCAGTCCCTCTAACTATCTGAATCTCAACTCTAAGAACAAATGTCGGAGGACCCTCCCTCATAAGCAACTGAGAAGTAGGCAACTCCGATCATTTGTTTAAGAAAAAAAAAAACAGATCAAGCGCTAAAAAGTTGTAGGAATAATATCCGGTGTAAAAGAGCTCCCTTATAGACAATCATCAATTCTGCGGGACAACAAATCTCTTTTGTATACACTCATCCTTCAGGTATTCTATCATTACCTGTAGCATTTACCTCTGCATTTCTGGAGTATACTAACTATACGTAGCATATACCTCTGTGGGAGACATCAACACATTCAAAAATCCATCTAAGCGCATCCCTTGTGTAAATTCATATTTCTTCACTCTTTGACTTACAAGGAGGAAGGAACCGTTCTGTGCATTAAAAGCGTCCAAACTATCACCATCTATTTTATCATTCTGTAACCGTTCTAACTCCCTTCTTAACTCAAAACCCTCTCGACATGCTCATGTACTTTTTCCGCAGAATCACTTGAATAGCCTAAAACATTCAAATCCCTCAACGCTTGTGGGACATCCGCGTCTGTCAATCTATTCCATTTCCACTAAATGTATCCACATCCCCTCAATAAAAACATCCTGATCGGGAATACCATTCAGAATAGGAGTTTTAGCTAAGACAGTACATTTTTCTCTTTTCTCTATACATTGCTTAGCCCTTGCATTCAAATCTTTTCCTCTTCTCTTTGGAAACCATGTCCTATGTTACAACTTTTGATTCAGTGCTCGCCTCTTCAGCAGCTACAAGCGAAGCAAAACCGCTTGAGAAAGAAAGAGAGTAGACAAATCCTATACAATAAATAGTGAAGACACTACTACTGACAACAAAAGATTAACTTAGTGGAACAATAACAGTCGGAAAAGGTGGAGATACAAGTAGAGAAACAACACTAGAAAACAAAGCAATAACTAGTGACGGAGGAACAACAGGAAGAACAGGAAGTACTAGGGGAGAAGGAGCAACAGCAAGAAGAGGTAAGACAGCAGGAATAGGTACATAAGGAGGTGGTGCAGTGGCACCAAGTCTTCATTCATTTAGGAGTTTATCAATTAGTTCATCTAAGACATAAAAATCTTTAGACAGATATATCTTCTATGCACCAAGTTTAAAGCACCCTATCTACGCTCCTAACAGACTGTTTCTGTTGACCATAAAATTATGGTTTTCTTCAGAGTTTTAACATATGACGACATGCATACTTCTATTTACTCTCAAGTTACTACATAGCTTCTCTTTTCTAATTCTGTATTACATCAAAACACTGAAGGTCTAGCATTTTTTTTCCTTTGTTTAAAAATATAGATCCTGAATACTCTATTCGGGCAATCTCAAAACTACCATTAAATGACCACTAAAATTCAGAAACATGTCTAGTTTGTCTCTGCAAAATAGCATTAAACACTATACTACCAATGCCATGCTTACAGTACATAGTACATGCCAGCGACCCCTCCTGTGGTGCCGGATGGCCAAATTCCAAAGATTGTCTGTCTCTTCGGAATAATGCCCTGAAACATGCAGACAATTTCTCAGGCATATCAGATTACTGGTGTTACCTGGTCAATAATTGTACTCGCGAGGACAATGCGCCAAATCAAATATCAGGATACTTAGGAGTCAGGGCACAACTCACCTGATTCAAAGGACAAAGGGAGGTCCGATTGGATTACAAAGGATCGACGTGGCTGGCAATTCAGGCAAAAATAGCCACCTCGATATGGGGACCTTCGTCAAGATGCCGTCTCGGACCGCAAGCTCACCGTCCAGGAATCGGGCTGTGCAGTACTGTTGAGGTGTCGCATCTCATCCAAGAAGGGGCCCCCTTTCTCAACGTCCGATCCCGGTCCGATAGCCACGTCAAATCTTCAACAAGATGGCATCAATCTTGAGGGTGCCTATTCGGGTGCCATTTTGTAAGATCAAGCAAATATCGAGGCTTGGTACCACCAAAAATTATATCGCCAGTCACGAAGTCAAATTATTCTGTACAGATTCAAATACCAAAGCAGATAGCTATCTGGTTCACAGCACCTCGCAGTGCGTACCAGAAACACTGTGAGGGGAGTGAGTCCTGGTCATCACAAAATATGCAGTATTTATACACAGCCCTGGTCATAGCTCAGCCCATCTCCAAACTAATAGGTTACAAATTTGGGTTCATGCCCAGTTCATATGTCAAATACAACAATATTGTCTTTACATACTTCAAGTGTATTCCAGTCTTCAAAATACAATGGTTACAACTTTGTTCTGTCTGATCATGTTGGTTATCCAGTTTAGGCTGATCCTAGTTTCAAGAAACAAATTCAACAGCTTATTGTTAAGGTACACAGTTCTAGTTTGTCTAACATTCATTTCTTATGTTTGAATACGGCTGAGGCTATTGATACAGAAAACACTTTAAATTGGAGTTCACTTTAGCTCCAAGGTTCCTTAAACATCCTGACAAACTTTTTTGCTGTCAGCTGTGTGGATCTTTAGCTTTCTAAAGTAATTCTATATCCAGAAATGTACACAGGATTCCTTCAAAAACAAGCAGCATTAGTTTACAATCATTGTATAACACTGTTTGTGGGAGGATGAGTTTTGTAGACATAGATAACACTTTGAATGAGAGTTTGTTCTGACTACAAGGTCTTGTTTGCACAGGACAAATAGTCTTCTCTGCCAGCCCTAGTGATGACATAGGCTCAAAGGTCGATTCTGCTCTAGCAGCTGAAAACATAGCTAATCATTACTGAAGAGTGAGCAGAAATTAGAACCAAGATGGAGGACTTTTTCCAAGATGGCGCTTGAAGTCAATTCTAATTCAGAACTTTGCAACACGGGTTTCCCCATGAAGCAACTAGGCTTAGGCCAATATAAATCAAAAGGAGGCATAATATGATTTCCGTTTAACAGGAGCACTGCGAATTGACAATTGTCAAGATATTCCTAAGCAAGGCAGTTGGGCTGGAATCAGCCCAGCCCCCAAGAAAGAGTGAGCAGTGAGGATTCAAGCGTCTATACTGTGCTTCCTTGATATTCGCTTACCTGAGCATTATGACCTTCCTGCTCGACCTCAGCAAAGTGTTTGTACTAAATTTCAAACGTAAAGCTGTCGCCATTTATGAAATATTTATTAACACATTGGGCCTCATCATGCGTTGGGTGGTAACCCTTGAATGCAGTGGTAAAAGTTTTACTGCTGCATTTAAGGACTGGCCCTATCACGAGTGGGGCGCTAAATGGATTGCTTTACCTCCAACTTTTTGCTTGAGGTGAAAATGCCATTTAGCACCCTGTTTTCTGCGCTATTACCGCCAGCAGCATTAGCGCTCAGTATTACCGCTGAAAATTGACCCAATGGGGATTTACCATTAACGCCCAACCTGTGATCTAGCAGCAATACTGCGGGACCGGTTGGCACTAAGGCTATTAGAGTTGGGTGGTATTTCAGCCATGATACCGCCCAATTCATGATGAGGCACATCGTCACGTTTGGTTTTGTGACATTTTTGCATTTGGCTTCAAAATATTTCAGATACATTCCCATTGGAATTTGAAATTCCCCCTTATATTGCTGGGTCACCTGGACAGCGCCGAAACTAAAAATGGTTTTCGCACCAGTGAATTAATTTTTCTACAGATTAAGGCCCTGCGTAATGGGCACGGCATTATGATTTTTGGCCGAGCTGGCTGTGACATGATTAATACGGCCCCAGCGATTCACCTCCTGCCGCCAGTTGCTCGGGCGGCGAGATCAATCATCGCCGGAGAGCCGGCGAAGGCAGCAGGATGCAGAAGTGTGATGGAGCCAATTGCTAAGCACAAGTGGGGACATTCCAAAATGAAAATATACTTTTTGAACTATCTACAGTGAATACAAATGCTACCAGAGTTGGACTACCATTGGTATTAAATAGACATTTAAAGGCTGGACAGCATAGCCATCTGTTGCTACATGTACAGAATACCCAGCAATGGTCTCACATACATGGCTTAATTCCTTTGTTATTTAATGGCATTATAGAATTATATTAACTATGGTAGATATCAATAGAAAATACAGAAAAGGAAGACATGTTCCGACTTATATATCACAAAGCTCATTTGAAAGCCAATAATGACACATTAAAATTGAAAACTTGCCATTCCATCAGGATAAGCTTACAGCAGCACTTTCACGTATTACAAACCTTTTTCATTTATTTGTAATTGGTTATTATTAACACACTTAATACCTAGAGGTTTGTAAGTACGGACCGGGGATCGAATCTGTGTTGCTCCACGTCGTCTTGCTTCCAAGGCGAGCACGTTGCCCCTGAGCTATCCTCCTTAGACACTTAAGTCAAAATGCACTTGACAACTCTGTAGAAACGGAATTCTAGAAATAGAGGTTTTCATTTATTCTAACTTAGTGTTTCCTCTGGGCAGTACATTTACCCATTAGGTGCTGTCACATGCCGGGTGGGGTACAGAAGCGACTTGAAAACCTGGAGCGGTGAATGGCTTGGATTTGTTTGAGGCCCAAAATCAACAGGGAGTCAGGCTTGAATGGGACCCGTGGTAGGTTTTAGGACTGCCACAGAGCCGGGTCGGCTTTTCTTAGGACCGTGGGTCTCAGTCCTTCCCACAATCTCCTAATCAAACCTGCCCCCCTGGTGAAAAGCATGCACTCAGACTGCAGGCTTCTGTAGGGCCCTACACTTCCTGCTGGTGGTATCCAGGCCTTTCTTGCATTGCGTCCATTTGTAGTTTGAATACGCGCTGGTCCTCCTGGACCCGGCACCACCACTTCTGGTGCGTTGAGTCATGTGCACAGGAGTCATGCATGAAACCCTTACAATTGGTGGCTGTGATTTCCTTTAGCAATGTTTTGGCTTTCACTTCTGCCCCAAGAGTTAATCTTGTTCCTCAGTCCTTGGGCAAGCTTCAGGACCCAGTGCTCCTTTACTGCTCCTCTTTGTATCTCGAGAGTCTTATTTAGTTCCAGGGCTGGTCTTCACCACTTTCCTGCTGAATGCCCTTCATATTCTTTGGGGTTTTAGTTTTACCCCTTCCTGCTCCTGTCCCTACCTCTGTGAATATACTCCCCTCTCCACTAAGACTGATCTCGGGAGGATTGCTCAGGGGCAATGTGCTCGCCTTGGAAACAATACGACACAGAGCAACGCAGGTTCGATTCCCGGGTCCACGCTTAGAAACCTCTGGGTATTAAGCGCATTATAAATAACCCATCATATCATGCCTTTCTTTCTCTCGCTCTCTCCGATGACTCCCTGCTCTGTCCTTCAGGCTGTCTCTCTTTCCTTCCATTTGTTGATCTCTCCTCATCCTTCATTTCCCTCCTCTTGCTTGAGGGCTTCCCTCATTCCTATCCCTTCTTTCCTCTTCTATTCTTTTGGGTGTGTTCCACCAATTCCCCCCATGCTATCCATCAACTTCTGTCTCTCCATCCTTCTCGTCAAAGTCCCCTTTTTCCCACTCCCTCCTCGTATCCTCTGTATCTGCTTCCGATGCTCTCTTTCTCTGCTCTCTTTCTTTCTTGTCCTTTCTCCTCTCCTCCACCTCCTTTCGCTGTCTCTACTTGTTCATGTTTGCATCCTCACAGCTCTCTACCTGTTTTGTCTTCCTCTCACCTCCTCCATCACAATCTCGCCTCTCTGCCATGTTCTCTTTCTGACTCTCTTCTATCTTTTCCCTTGCTACCTCCTCTTTTTACATTGTTCTATATTTTCCTTTTACCTCTTGTATTCATCACCCTTCCCCATTTCATCTACTTTCTCCTTTAATTCGCCTACACAGCTCCTGAATATATTATTCTCTTCTACCTCTTCTGCATCTTCTCTCTGTTTCCTTAATATTCTGTCCTTCCTCTCTCTTTAACTGTCTTCTCTTCACATCCCTCCTGGTCGTCTGCGTTTCCGCGTCACCTTCTCCTGTGGCTCCGACACCCCTCACCACCCCCCAATCTCTCGCCTTTTGTACTCTTCCCGCCTCTTGCTTTCCTGCATCGCCACCTTAACCGGGCTCAGCTGTGCTAGACAGCTCCTCCATTCTGTGCATTGGCTTTATGTGCTCTGTGCAGAGCACTGTCTCAGGAGGATAGCTCAGGGACAATGTGCTCTCCTTGGAAGAAAGACGACACGGAGCGCCACAGGTTCGGAAACCTCTGGGTATTAAGCACGTTATAAATAGCTTATTATATCACTTTGCCCAGACTGAGTGGCTGGTGGCCACTTTAAGGGCCATATTGATCTGTCGGCCCGTTGCTGCCAAAAGTATTAGGGAGTGCTTATTTTCGGACAATCCCTGAATCATGGAACTGGGCAGTAGTTGTGCCAATTTACAAGAAGAGAGGAAGGGTGGATCTGCCATGTTTCGGCTTTTTATCACATTTGCTGCTCTATCCATGAAGGTGATGGGAACATTTACCCAGGGCCCTCGACATAAGGCAAATAACGCCTTTTTTTACTGCCAGCTTGATTACAACTCATGCAGTATTTACGTGTGGTAAGAAGCTCATGATTTTGAGGACGAATTGCTGATGTAAAATTACTTCAATGTTTAGCTTGTCTCGGGGGGATAGCTCAGGGGCAATGCCTCGCCTCGGAAGGAAGACGACGCCGAATAACCTATCATATCATATCACTCTATCGCTGAGAGGACCACCTGTGGCGGCAACTTGGCGATGTGGTGCGGCCATTATGGAATTAAGTGACAATGAATGAGACAGGGCCCTACTCCGCCATGGCCTTTCCTCAACCCCGTCCAGGGAACTGCATGTCTGTGGTCTACCAGGTCGTAAGTGGGACAGCTTGGTGCTGGTCTAGCCCATTAACTATGCAACCTCAACTTGGCGATCTGGTTCAGCCATTATGGAATTAAGTGACAATGAATGAGAGAGGGCCCTACTCCGCCATGGCCTTTCCTCAACCCCGTCCAGGGAACTGCATGTCTGTTGTCTACCAGGTCATAAGTGGGACAGCTTGGTGCTAGTCTAGCCCATTAACTATGCAACCTCAACTTGGCGATCTGGTGCAGCCATTATGGAATTAAGTGACAATGAATGAGACAGGGCCCTACTCTGCCATGGCCTTTCCTCAACCCCGTCCAGGGAACTGCATGTCTGTGGTCTACCACGTCGTAAGTTGGACAGTTTAGGGCTGGTCTAGCCCATTAACTATGCAACCTCATCTTGGCGATCTGGTGCAGCCATTATGGAATTAAGTGCCAATTAACGAGATAGGGCCCTACTCTGCAATGGGCTTTCCTCATCCCTGTCCAGGGAACTGCATGTCTGTGGTCTACCAGGTCGTAAGTGGGACAGCTTGGGGCTGGTCTAGCCCATTAACTATGCAACCTCATATTCTCTCTCTTGCAGCCCACACACCTGCTGTGGTTTGTGATTGATTCCAAGGTATACATTTGTCACAGTAACTACAACTGATGCCCTGTTGGGTGGCAAACTGCAGAGACGCTATTACGTTTTGGAGAATATCCTATTGCCCCTCCCAGTACCAACCTTTTCCCTCTAAACAGCAGTTTCCCTCCTCAACTATCCCTGCAGCTTCACATCCAGTCCAGTCACTTCGCCACAAAGCCCTGAACAGGGTGCAGCTGTGGCCAGTTTATCCATAGAAACCCATTTCAGTATCTTCCTCTGTCACTTTGCAGCCAAGTACATATAGGACACGGGTCTGCAACCTTTGGCTCTCCAGATGCTTTGGACTACAACTCCCATCAACCCTAGCCATCATGGTGAAGGGTCATGGGAGTCGAAGTCTGCTGATATAGGACCCTCACCACCTTTCTTGGTATCCCTGGCACGGAAGGAGGTTTTAAGGAACCAAATGAGTCTTACCTTTTTATGGTTTTTAGGCTCAACTTCTAAATAGTGCTGGCTAATTATTCTGTAACAGTTCACTCTGAATCACAACCAGCTCCTGTGGGCTCCTGTGTGTTGTTTTGTAGGGCAACACCAAAACCTCTCATCACCTTTCTGGAATCACCGGTAAAAAATAAAAATATTGACTGATGTGTTCAAACCGGCTTTGTTTCCGCATGTCAATACACCAGACAAGATCAATCGAGTTACCAATCTTCGATAAATCAAAGATCGGCCGTCTATTAAGGGCAAGGCACACAAAAACTGACCTCTGGTACCTACGAAACATAAAAGCTAAGACTCACTTGAAAAAGTATAACAGGCAGACTAAACAGAAAAGCTAGATAAATAAGAGACACAAAACAGAGAGCCTCAACAGTTTCAAGGTCAGAGTGAAATTTTCACAGCAAAAAGGATTTTCCGAGTTCTGGTCTTAAAATCAATAGTCAGACCCTTCAGAGGGTAAATATGCCTTCAGCATCCATCTGCATGAAACCTGCAGGTCACGAGTGCACATCCTAAGTGCGACAACACAGATTTTTTGTCTTTTTGAGGTCAACAACTCCCCTTGAGTTGGGTAATGGCAATTCTTCTTAAATTAAAGGATGGTAATCTATTGAATGTGACAGCAATAACTAAAAGCAAGTTGATTGATATAAGCAAGTTTAAGTCACTGTGTAAACATTGGATCCAGCCCCTGGCCTGCCTGAGAGTAGGACTGACAGGACCTGTCCTGAACTATTCCCAAACCCCCTGAGGCAGCAACTTGTTAGAAACTACCAGGTCCCAAGGAAACAGCGTACTCAGGACTAAATCTCCAAGATGCATTAGGTTTAGAAATCCAGAACTCAGAGCGGAGTTCAGAGGGTTTTTCAGGGAAAGATACGGCATGCAGAAACACTATCATGCTAAAAAAAGAAAGGCGCAGATCCTTGAAGAGAAAACCTAACTTATGGCAACCCCCACCGACCCTCCAGGAGCAGTGAACGTGAGGAACAGTTCCTCCGCCCCTGCAGCATTTAAGGACAGAAAAAGCTCTTTCGCCGTCTCCAAAATGAAAAACAATTATGCACATTTGCAAACTTACTAGAGGTTTGCCTGCCCACTGTGATGGCCCTTTTTATATTAGAAACCCACAAAAAGAACTTGCAAGTCAAGCAGAGCAGCTAACAACCAAGAGCTCCACCACTAGGAATCAACTGAAAGAAATCCAAGATGGCTGAAAGCCTTTTAAAGACTTCCTTCCCCTGGCTTGGAATAGGGAAGCGATTATCCAATCAATTTAAAAGGTTACCTCGGCCAATGGGAGAATGGTAAGGGCTTTCTAACAAACAGAGGCTAAGAGCCACAGAGAGAGCCTGATTCACAAAGAGTTTTTAAATGGGATAATCCCATTTAAAAACTCTTTGTGAACTTGCAATCTAATCCTGAGTTCAATGACTCCCCACCCAAGAACCTTTAAATTGCAACCACCCTGAACCAATTTCCATACAATAGTCTTATGTTTTATTTTAGTTGAATAAAACCTGTTAAGCTCTAGTGTCAGGAGTTGTGTGTTGTCTTGGCCATGTGACAAATAGTTCCAAACCAGTTGTTGAGTCTTTACGGATGTTAAGACTCTTAGGGCCTTATCACGAGCTGGGTTTTAAATCCTGCCAAACCCGTGATTTGACAGACCCTTAAATGCAGCGGTAATAGCGTTACCGCCGCATTTAAGGGTTACCGCCAAACTCATGATGAGGCAGTGTATTATACAGACGTCTAGGGGAGCTATTACCGTTGCTGAGAAGCTTTGATTCTATACCAAAAAAAAGCATAATAATAAAGTATTTTTGAACTTTTGTTATTAAAACATAAAATGGAATGAACAAATGTGTTGTTATCGTTGTTTGGGTGATGATGCCAATATGGTCACTTGTCAGTGCATGCAATAATTGAATCGAGTTCAGATCCTAGACTATTTAGAGTGCTGTATTGTGTTTCCATTAACGCCAGGCTCTTTCAGCGAATCTGACACGCAGTGCACAACCCCGCGCCGTGAACAGCATACCACTCTGCTCTGCCTCTCACATCTCATGTCCTGCATCTGGCCGTTGTTATCAATAATGCATTGAGCAACTGGTAGCATTGCTTCACTCACTGTCTACACGTGTTCCGCTGGCCTCCAAGCAGCTCAAGCGGGTGATCCCAAGCATTACACAAAAAGGAGGCAGTTAGGAAATGCACACAGAGTGATCAAGATTCACAACATGGCTGCAAAGACTGCAACAAGGATAGGATTTGGGCAAACACTGATCACATTCTGTATGAAACTAAGGCGATATGACCAGAGGCGGTCAGTAACAGCCATCTGCCCAAGTTAAGAGCCTTAACGAGGGCAGTGGTGCCATTACTGGGATGGTCTGCCCGCTGCCGAGAGGCATATCGCCATTAGCACCCTTGTAGTTTCTGTACACAGGTGCAAATGGTGTCTTTAAAAAAAAAAACATACCTTTAGCCCGTGGCTCAACCCAACCTAGTGCTGCTTTTCAGGTGAGTCCATTTCACTGTTTATGACTCTGATGTCATCAACATGAAAATGGACTTGCCTGAGAAGCAGGGCTGTGCAGCGCCGTGCCGCGGGATGAAGGTACATTTTTGTTTGTTTTAAAAATAAAACACACAATTCGCACCCGTGTAGGAAATTACATGGATGCTCAGTGGTGAAAGGGGAGTGGGGAAGAGAAGGGGCGCTGGTTGACCAGGAAACATGACTTGTACAATACAGTACAACCTGTTGTGGCTAAGCCCGTGCCTCGGGCTGTCTCACTCGCACGCATACATGCACTCACTGAAGGAGACACGGACACACGTCTGCTGCTCGTAAGGTCCCGGTGGCAACTGCCATACAGACAGTCTTTATTGTCACAGTGCATGCGTGGCCAGGAACGAGGGTCGCACATGCGTGCATTTGCTTTACGACGTAACATCCCTTCTTTTCTTTAAACAGCAACAACATCAACAAAACAACTTTGAACTGACCCAAAGTGAGTCACTGATCTGGACAGGTCATCGGCTTAGTCTCCTCAGTCCAGGACATAGTCCTTGAAACGCACGGGTGGTTGGCGGCCTTGTCTCGCCAGGTACCGGCTGCTACTCCCTGAGGTTGGCAGCGGTGTCACGTCAAGGGGTGGTATGTCCGCTGGCGTGTCGGCTTCGGGGGTCTCTGCCCTTTCCTCTGGTATGGGAGCCTCCTCCTGCCCTCCTTCCCGGTGCTGTACCTCTACCTTCTTGAAGAAGAACTTGTTGCAAGTTACGGTCCCTCTTTGGCTGGCTGCGGTTACCATTGTCCGTTTTACGTGGGTGATTGTCCAGGGTTGCGGTTCGTACGTGAGCGACAATTTGCCCTCCGGTCGGCGATTCCTGACGAGTACAGAGTCCCCTATTGCGACCTCCTTTTCCCGTAGGCCTCTCCTCACGCTCTCCTTCTCGTTCCAGGCTGCTCTCTCCTGTCGAACCCTGTTGTCATCAATCACACCTGGCTCGCGGCCCTCTACTCCTGGAAAAAGCCCCCTGGGGCAGCGTTCAAACATGGCCTCGGCCGGGGCGACCCCTGTCGACTGGTGGGGAGTCGTTCTGTATTCACGTAGGAACTCAAACATGTTCTTCTTCAGTTTGCCTCCTCCATTTGCTGAGATTCGGAATACTTTATTCAGTGTTCTCATGAATCTTTCCGCTTCCCCATTGGTGCAGGGCCAGAGAGGTGACACCTTTCTATGCTGAATCCCCCTCTCCTTCATGTATTGTGCGAACTGGTTCCCCTTGAATGGTGGCCCATTGTCGGAGCACAGAACACTTGGGAATCCATGAGTTGCGAACATCTTTTCAAGTGCCAGGATGGTGTAGTCACTTGCCGTTGAGTCCACTAGCTTTACTTCGGGGTACCTTGACCATTGGTCTACTATGGCCAAGAAATACACACCCCTCCCAGGTGAACTGAAGTCTGCATGGACAATGCCCCAGGGACTTTCACTCCTTTCCATGGAGTTTATGGGCAGAGCCCTTTCAACCGGGCTTGCGGCTTGACACGGTAGGCACCTCCGCACATGTCCCTCCACCAGGCCTTCTAGGTCAGGAAACCACACCTTTGGTCTCAGCCGCGCTTTCGTTCTGGCGACACCCTGGTGACCGGTGTGTGCTAGCTCCAGGACCCAGGATATAAGCGAGTGCGGGATAACAATCTGTCGCCCTCGCAGTAGCAGGCCGTCATCAGAGATCGAAAGTTCATCTCGTACCTTCCACAGAGCTTGTAGATCCCTCTGTGCCCTGTCCTCTCGCCTGGTGTTATTGTTGAGCACCTCTTTCTATTCTCCGCTCCGTATGGCAGACTGTATGATCTTGAAGACTTCGTCATTTGTGGATTCTTTGGCCACAAACTCCCTCGACAGCGCCACTGGCATGGCTCCTTCGACAATATTGTGGACAAACTCCTGACACTCCACCAGTTTTCCTGGCCCTTGTCCCCTTTCACAGTTCGGGTGGCGGGACAGGTAGTCGGCTGGGTTGTTTGTACCGGGCCTGTACACCAGTTTTACTCCATACTCAAAGAGAGCAAGCATCCACCATTTGATATGAGGTGGGGGTTTCGACGACACACCTGCCAGAATTGGTATCAGTGGTTTATGTTCTGTCACCACCACTACAGGTTTCCCCAGGATATAGAGGCGAAAATGCTGGCATCCCCACAAGATCGCTAGTGCCTCCCTTTCGATTTGTGAATAACGTTTTTCAGTGTCCGTTAGGGCTTTGCTCGCATAGGCAATTGGGCCCATGTTCCCTCTGGCATCCGCTTGCATGAGTACGGCTCCCAACCCCACCGAGCTGGCGTCCACTACTATCGCCGACTCGGCAGTGGGGTCGAAATAGACCATGGTGTCCTGGTCTGAGAGTGCTTTCTTTATATCTTCAAACGCCTCCTGTTCCCTTTTTTCCCATGTCCATGGTACATCATTCTTAGTCAGGGCTCGGAGCGGCTCAGATAGTGAAGCAAGGCCTTTTATGAATCGTCCACAGTAATTGACCATTCCGAGGAAACTGCCCACCTCGGTGGGAGATTGGGGTGCCGCGGCCTCCCGGATGTCTCTGATTTTCTCCATTTGCGTGAAATATGAACCCAAAGAATCCGATGCGATCCCGAAAGAACTCGCACTTTCCATGATGTAGCGTGAGGCCCAGCTCTTTTAACCTCTGCAGAGTCATCTCAAGCCGCTTCATGTGCTCCACCTGGGATGCTGCAAATACTAAAATGTCATCGCTCATGTTGAGCACTCCCTTTAGGCCTGCTAGTGCCCCTCTTATGGCATTCTGAACTACTTCTGCGGCAGAGGACACACCAAAACGGAGACGTTTGAACTGGTAGAGTCCTTCATGAGTAGTGAATGTTGTTATATATCGCGAGTCCGGGCGGAGTTCTGGCTGATGATACCCAGACCACAAGTCAAGCTTAGAAAAAACCTTGGCCCCTTGCAGCTCACCTACAATGTCGTCCAGTGTCGGCGTGATATGGCGTTCCCGTTTGATGGCAATATTCGGGAGTCGCATGTCCATGCAGATGTGGACGACACCAGGTTCTTTCGGTTTTGGTGCTACAACAATCGGCAAGACCCAGGGAGTTGGCCCTTCGACTCTCTCGATGATGTCCATCTCGATGAGCGACTGCAGCTCCTTCTCAACTTGTGATCTGAGGTGAAAGGTATCCTTCGCTGTTTGAGTGCCGTGGGCTGTATTGTCTCATAAATATGTAGGCGTACTGGGGCCGCCTTTAGATTGCCCACCCCTTGGAAGATGCTTGAAAACCTGTCGAGAAGTTGGTCAACGTCCGCTTGGTTTACTGCCAGTGCAAAATGTACAATGTTCAGGGCTTCCGATGCAGCGCAGCTCAGCAGCGAGTGCGGACTGACGTCAGTGACGTAGAAACGCCCCTTGATTGCATTGGTCCCATGTGTCACAGGCGCAAAGAATACACCCTGAATAGGCAGTGGTGTGTCGCCCCCAAAAGTGTAAATTCTGGCCTTTGATTTATCCAACGGCGGTGGGCCCGGGATGGCTTTGTAGTGCTCGGTGGCTAACACACACACGAAGGCCCCTGTGTCGATCAGTACTGGTGTGGGGGCGCCTTGAATGTCAACGACACATGTGGGTTGCCTCCTTTTCTTGGCTCCAGTGGCCAGGTTCGAGATAAAGAAGATCTCTTCATCTTCTTCCTCCTCTTCCGCAATATTTAGCCTCTGAGCTTCCTGTTACAGCATTGCGATGCTTCGCTGTCTCCTGAAACCGCTTCCACTTGCTCTTGTAGGCCCTCTGTGTGTTGTCACTGGAGCAGCCGCATGACACATCTTCCAGTAGTGCCCCGGTGTGCTGCACCTCCCACAAACCCTTGTCTTCGCCGGACAGTCCTCCGAGTGTGGTAAATCGTACCCACAGTACTGGCAAACTGCTGGGAGCCCTGCGTAGGTGATGCTTCTTGGTGCTTTTGGCTCCAGCGTGTTTTGGACGGGGTTGATCTCCCTACGTCAAACGCTTCCTCTCCTTTGCACGGGCGCACTGCAGCATCCATTTTCGCGCCTCTGCTCTCTGCAAGCTCATATACCCTGCCATTGTCCAGTATCTGTTGCAACGCCATGCCTGGCTCTCGCAGAATCTGTCTTTGCAGTTTGCTGGAGCTGCATCCCTGCATAACTTGGTTCCGAATCATTACCTCCTCATTGTCCCACCTGCAGTTGCTCGATAGTTGACGCAGTCGTGCGCAAAACTGATTCAGGGATTCGTCATCGTGCTGTTTCTCCCCACACATAACAAATCTGTCAAAATCAACGTTTGACAGTGGGATAAAGTGGTTTTGGAGCGCAGTTTTGACAGCGGCATAGGTCACTACTTGAAGGTTCAAGGATTCATATATCCGCAGAACTTCCATACCTGCCGAATATAACAGCATTGCAACCTTCGCGTCATCATCGTCCTCCCCTGTCGCTCTGAAAAACATCTCCAATTTCTTTATCCATAAGAGCCATTTGGGGCCCAGCTTGGAGGGTGGGCCGGAGGTGTCAGACTCTTGCATGGGTGGTAGTGATCCATGCTGTCGCCGGGCCACTCTTGCTGCTACTGGCGCTTCGCCGTTGCTGTCGCCCATACTCGCAGGTCGCACAGGCACCTCCCTTCACGATGGAGGCCGCAAACCTGATCTTCTTGAATGTAGACATACCTGGGCGTGCAGACAGTGGCAATGTGGTGCATCCCACCTTCAGTATAGTCCACTGGCTGTGTATCAAGGCCTGGTCAGCCTCTTTACCACCATGCTGTGAAGAAATTGTCTCCACGGATCAGAAACGCGGCCCTCCGGACTGGAGGACCACGAGGGTTCCAAAAATTGAGAAAAATGAATTCTCCAGAGCATGGGCAGTGCACGAGCACCCTCACGGGCCACTACTGCGTCACGTGCCAAAAATCAAAGATGGCCGCCATCAATCGTGTCGGGTCCAGACTGCGTCGAAGGAAAGATAAGTGTTTGACACGCTCGCGCGTATCAATTAACTTTCTCTTGGCAGCCGTCCTCATCGCCAATGTTGTGGCTAAGCCCGTGCCTCGGCCCGCCTCACTCGCATGCATACATGCACTCACTCAAGGAGACACGGACACACGTCTGCTGCTCGTAAGGTCCCGGCGGCAACTGCCATACGGACCGTCTTTATTGTCACAGCACATGCGCAGAAAGCAAAGGATAATAGGTCGCCTTCCCCTACCTTAAGACCCTGAGTCACACCAGGTTAAATCCAAGGTAATCTCATGTAATTTTAAGATTACTCATACTACGCGTAATTTACAAAAATATTTTCTTTTTATTGTTCAGACAACACATGCCTAAAATAAAAAGGCATTCAAGCGCCTAGATCTAAAAAAACAAACTGTGCTAGTCACTTACAATCTAACTGGTGTAAACCCACCAGACCTTTCAAGGCCTGGTCAGCCTCTTTACCACCATGCTGTGAAGAAATTGTCTCCACGGATCAGAAACTCGGCCCTCCGGACTGGAGGACCACGAGGGTTCCAAAAATTGAGAAAAATGAATTCTCCAGAGCATGGGCAGTGCACGAGCACCCTCACGGGCCACTACTGCGTCATGTGCCAAAAATCAAAGATGGCCGCCATCAATCGTGTCGGGTCCAGACTGCGTCGAAGGAAAGATAAGTGTTTGACACGCTCGCGCGTATCAATTAACTTTCTCTTGGCAGCCGTCCTCATCGCCAATGTTGTGGCTAAGCCCGTGCCTCGGCCCGCCTCGCTCGCATGCATACATGCACTCACTCAAGGAGACACGGACACACGTCTGCTGCTCGTAAGGTCCCGGCGGCAACTGCCGTACGGACCGTCTTTATTGTCACAGCACATGCGCAGAAAGCAAAGGATAATAGGTCGCCTTCCCCTACCTTAAGACCCTGAGTCATACCAGGTTAAATCCAAGGTAATCTCATGTAATTTTAAGATTACTCATACTACGCGTAATTTACAAAAATATTTTCTTTTTATTGTTCAGACAACACATGCCTAAAATAAAAAGGGCATTCCCGGTGTAACAGCAGACTCCTGATTTACTCGAGCGCAGCTGGGGGGGAGATTACAACCCCAGCGGCCTAGAAAGTCAGGCACTGGTAGTGTTGTTCCCCATTCCCATAGAGTCCCGACTCTATGGGAATGGGGACACGGAAGCACCGGCACCGTTGTTAACGGTGCCGGTGCTCCGTGACGGGTCTGCCTACCGTGGCTGCTGTGCCCAGCAGGTCAGACCTGTCAGGCATGGCGGCTCCAGCAAGGAGACCTGTAATATGCCGATCCGGAAACAACACTTGTTTACGGCACTGTTGTTTCCGGACCGGCATAGTCAGAATGAGGCCCATTGTGTTCCGACTTCAGCAATGTTAAAAGGCTGGTTTTCGGAAGTAGAGTCCATCTACTTCCGGTTTCGGTCTTGTCTGACTTCCATCCCGCTAGGCGCCATCTTGGGTACAGTCACCAGCCGTGAAACAGCAGCAGTAGCTTGTTGCTGCCCTGCATTGAGGGTGGCAATCTCCTGGACTTGATAGTTGGTTTAGTGGGGTGGATGGTTGATGTATCGAGTGTTTCCTAACAGCTCCCTTAACCCAAGGTAAAATGCACTATCGCGATTATAGCAGCATATTTAATTTTTCAAATGTATTTTCAGGTATCAACGGTTAAGGGTGACACAAAAATTAGCAAAATATTGTGGGCATTCATGTTCAAAAGTGTGTAGCAGGAATAGTCAGTCACAATGCTCTTTCGGAAAAATATTCAAAAGACAGACACACATCTAAAAAGTATCCAAACAATTCTAAAGCAATCCATGTTAAATAGACAATAAAACAACACATAAGTGAGACACTTAAAAAAGGGGCAATGCTCATCCAATGCAAAAGTCTCTAGTGTTTGCATATAATATCATGATATCAGGCTTTTATGTAGCTCTTTGTGCTATATGTTTGCTGCTTCTAAGCACTATAGTAATAGGTTATATGCTACTCAGTGTATAGGGAATTAAGTGTACCTATACATTTAATGAGCTATTGGCAGGATTAGGAGGGCCGGAATCCACACTTGGCTTACCTTGTGTAGTGCTTTGTTCCAGAGTTCTCCGTGTGGGTGTGTGGTGGGTCTTAGTGGAAGTGAAGAGGTAAGGCCTATCCCTGCGGGAGGCCAGCCTGTAAACCATAGAAGCACACTGGTCACCCAGCAACCCTCCCCAGGTGATAGCCAAAATAGGGGGGGAAACCCCTCTTGGCGAATAAAACCCCTGTGCAAGATGGTAAGTCCAGGAGCGGTGGAGATCAAAGATGTCATTGGGGAATTCCAGGAGGATTCTGGCAGAGGAGCCGAATGACCCTAAAAACCAGGAAACAACAGTCTTCAGGCAGAGGAACGGGAAGCCACAAGGATTTTAGAGGTGTGGAAACAGGACACAGAACAAACAGAAAGAGCAGCAGCAAAAGGACAGAAGGGAAGGAAGAGCGAGACTACGCAGCTCACCTGCAAGCGGGAAGCATTGCGATGTGTAGAGCCGGTACCGATCTCGGTTGATAACATCCTGCAACAGGATGTATGGTACGCAGTGAAGTCACTGAAGGCCGGACACTAGACTGTCACTCTGCGTTGCAGTTGGACAACAAAGTAGGGTCTGGTACCCAGTGATTTGCTGTGGAGTAAAGCAAGAGAGGCTCCCATGCAGCTTAGATTGGCACCTGCTACAGCTGATTCTCAAGGCCTGAATCTCGAGCAATCTGCAGATGCCCTGGAGCAGTTTTAGGTTTTGTGAATCAGATAAAAATGATTAGTTGCACAACTGGAATTATCACGAGCCGTGCCTTATTTACTCCAGAGAGAATCTTTGAGAATCTGGCAGATGCATCTTAGGCGATTGGCTTTCTCAATAATAGTCCAATACACCTCTAGTCCAGATAGAAGCCCCTGAGCTTCTATCTGTGGCTACAAACAAAAGACCTGGGGCTATAGTTCCCCCCCCCACTTAGCGATGCCTCTGCCAACCTATGTGCTTGAGAAAATAAACAGAGACTAATTTAACCGCCTTTCTATCATGTAATGGCAGATCAGGAAACCAGGAAGAAAGATTGAGTGTAAACCAGCCCGCTTTCACACAAAGAAGCCAAGATATATAAGAACCCAAAGAATGAGTGATCACACGCCTCAACATACAGCAGGGTTCTGCAACCTTTGGCTCTTCGGGTGTGCAGGGGTGTTGGACTACAACTCGCATCAGCACTACCCAAAATAGTCAATTGTTCATGGAAGTTGTAGTTCAAAACATCTGGAGAGCCTTAAGTTGCAGACCCCTGGTATGAAGACATTTAGTGCTGCCATCGGTTGTACATAGTGCACAAAATTGGGAAGGCTTGATCGGGTAAGTGTCCTCTATTCTTGCTATTCCTGGCTCAAAATAAAGGCGATTAGTAGTTGTGACTTGGTGTGTGCCGAAAACATGCAGAGCAATGGTAGGGCATCTCTTTCAAACAATCAATGCAAAAACAGACATCAAATACCATGAAAATACAACTTTTAGGACAGATCAGGTTTTTTCTGTTCTGTGATAGCTATGTGTTTAGTGCAGATCAGAACCTTCGAAGGACCCTAACAATATTAGGATGACTTTAATTAATTGTATAGTGAAAAGATCTTAGCAGTGTTAGACAAAGTAAATATTGATATGTGCACTGTGGACTATCATAGAGATGTCACTCGTGTGGGAAGGAAAACACAAGTTGCTGTAAATGTGCAGAGGATTGTGGGTATGTAAAAAAGCTCAGGCCTGGAGAACAGAATGTGCATTTCTCAATCTTGGTAGACGATGTTCCTGCTCTGCCCTGCATTGCATACAGATTTTGCACCTGCTCGCGATTCACAATGAGTATTCTAAAGAAATGATTCAGAATAACTATATGTTTAGGTGGGGGAGGGAAAGAGGAAAATTGGGGTTGGGCTTTAACTTCTTTTGAGTTTTTAAAGGTCTGGGTTCTGCAGTCGGGGTTCCTTTGAGGGGTACTGAAATATAGTAACTAGAATTTTATTGTTAACAGAAACACACATTTCCCTCCCAATCATTAACAACCAACCCTCCTTTTAATAATCATCAATGAAAAGAAGAGATGGACCATAGACACCCAGGTGTCAACTTATATTGCACACAGTAAAGGTTGACCATCCATGACAAAGGACATGCAAGGTCGCCTGTGCTTGTATCCACCTTTACAAGGACAAGGGACATAGACTGTGATTCACGGGCCGGCCAAAGACCAAAACACTGTGCACACAATTCCGAAGCAGAACTCGGATTGCCATGTTTATACATGGGCAACCCTATGTATCTATGTTACTATGGACATACGAAGAATGGGGGCATCTGCGTAGAGCTGAGAAAGCATAGCAATGCATCCAGTCTCATTGGTATTACTGTGTCCCACAACAGGCCTACAACAACACTGTTGCTTTGATCACAAATTGGTCGGTATCCCGGCAGGGCTACTGCCCAACTTTATTGGCATTAGCGCCCATCCTGTCTGGCTGTATTACCACTGGATCACGGGTTGGGCACTAACTGTAAGTCCCCATTCCCCATTGGGTCCGCTGGACCCGATGGGAATTTTTTGCACAACTACTGTACGGTAATACCGCCAGAGGTAATTGCGCTGAAAATGGGCATTTGCTCACCTTGTTTTCCAGCATCTCTGAACTGGGGGTAAACACGGCAGACTCGTGATAGGGCCAGCCCTTAAATGCGCTGCATTTAAGGGCTAACGCCCAACTCGTGATCAGGCCCTGTGAATGCTGTACATCAGTCCATAAAAAGCCGCAATAACATTTCCGCCAGCGCTCTTAATGGTCCAATCCATTACCAGTTACAAATTAAAGACCTTCTCTAGAGTGTCGCGGTCCTCACGAACCTCATCCTGAACGTTCACAGTGACTTTATTTCCCCCAATCCCCTTCTGTAATCTATGAGTCTCATTATGATTTGTGAGTTTTTTTTTACCTGAATGCTCCATTTGGCGCTTCTTCCTGCTCCCACCTGTGAGGCCAAGAACCTCAGGGTCATCTTCGACTCCACACTCTCCTTTTCTCCTCACATCTCTGACATCCCTAAGAAGTCAAACTACCAGCTGCACCTCCACATTTCATATAAAAGATAATACACAAACAAATTCATGTATCTCCAAATGCTTGTGAAATAAACCGTGTGAAGTAATGCACAGAAGGGTCACTTTTGACCCTTCCCTGCATTACATTGCAAGGGTAGCAAGAAGGTAGGAATGTCAGGCGACCGCACTTTCCATGCATGCAGGGTTCACCTAGGGGAATTGTGTCACCTGTAGCGTAGGAATGGGCAGCTGCAAACCTTCACTTAAAGGCAAACCTTTTTTTTTTTTAATTCAAGGGCGTTAAACTGTTAATGAACCTCCCCCTTTTTTGTGTAGGTAAATGTAAATGTAATTGGTTATTTATAACGTGCTTAATACCCAGAGGTTGCTAAACGCGTACCCGGGGATCAAACTTGTGTTTCTCCACGTCGTCGCGTCGTCTTCCTTCCGAGGCGAGCGCGTTGCCCCTGAGCTATCCTCCCAAGATAAGCTAAACATTGGAGCATTTTACATCAGCAATTCGTCCTCAAAATAATGAGTTTCTTACCACACCTAATACTTCACGAGTTGTAATCAGGCTGGCAGTAAAAACAGACGTTATTTGCCTTATGTCGAGGGCCCAGGGTAAATGTTCCCATCACCTTCATGGATAGAGCAGCAAGTGGGATGAAGCTGAAACATGGCGGATCCACCCTTCCTCCCTTCTAGTAAATTGGCACAACTACTGCCTAGTTCCATGATTCAGGGATTTTCCCAAAATAAGCACTCCCTAATACTTTTGGCAGCAATGGGCCGACAGATCAATATGGCCCTTGAAGTGGCCGCCAGCCACTCACTCTGGGCGAAGTGATATGATAGGTTATTTATAACACGCTTAATACTCAGAGGTTGCTAAGCGCGGACCCACCGATCGAACTTGTGGTGCTCCATGTCATCTTGCTTCCAAGGCGAGCACGTTGCCCATGAGCTATCCTCCCGAGACGTGCCGGAAGAGGTGCTAATGAATTGGGAATAGTAGCGGTGACGTGGACATGCGGCCGTATGATGTGGAAGTTCCATCCTCTTTCCCTAGGGCCTAATCACAGACATTACGCGTAGGGGGCAGGGGTGCTGAGTACTTGGGTGCTATGGGGCCCGGGCCAGCCCCCGCTGCCGGGAAAAGCCCTCTGTACTAAAAGTCCCTATACCTTCAATGGGACTTCCAAAAAATCTGCCCACTGGAACCCGTCTCGGAAAATCAAAGGGTCGGGGTGGGGATGGTGGATTGTGAAGTTACTAATGTTCATGAGTTTACAGGGAAACTGATCACAGTGCCCTGGTAGTAAACACACTTTAAATGGTCAAAGACAATCTCACAGGGAATTAAAGCGAGTACAGGAGGGAAATAAAGCTCTTTCCCCAGTGGAGGTTCCTCCAGTTGATCAAATGAAATGGTTTCTCCTCCGGTGCCTTGTATGGATGCACACGGAAGCACAGGATTAAGCACACACTTTATTGTGACGTTCGTTTTCTTTTCTGGCTGCAGGATGTTGGATGCCATCTACTACATCCTGCTGTTCGTGGCTGGGCCCTCCCGGGTGGCGTTTGGCAGCGGTCCTTAGTTGCGCGAGCTTGTGTTTTGGGTACCTTTTCACAACACCGGGCACGCCTTCACCTCCTTGTGGGTCCATTTGACCCAGACTCCGGGAATTCATGCGTCTTGTAAGCTACCATCCAGAGGGAATTCTGGACTGCTATGGTGGACCTCAAATCATGCAGCTGGAAGAGGGAGTCCACATGTTGGGACTGGTATACAGCACCTTGATGCCTCTGGGTTTAGTGTGCTTTATAAATGCAAAAATCAATCAATCAATGTGTATTCAGATTAAAAATCAATCAAACACATAAATAAACATAACACAAAATTAGTCACATCAATAAAATCCCTTCCCTTACAATTCCACATAAATTCAACACAACAATTTACATATCAAATTGTAATACATAAAAAAGCCATTACTAAAAGCATAGGATAAGATACAACAAGGCATTCGCAAGAACTGCCATCTAGATGACAAGGACCAATAATAATCAAAGACCCTATTTAGAGAGAAATAAAGCAGCCGTCCAAATAACCCGATAAACTCATTCGCCTATCAGCCTTTTCCTCCGGTACATGGCTCTTTTTAAAAAAGAAAGTAATGCCACGCAGTTTAAACAGAGCCAGCACTCAAAAGGCACAGGATAGCAGGCCTATAGAAGTGGATATTAGCCTCCCTTAGGGCTGGCAATAAGGTTGATCGTCTGATCCCACTATAACCAGGGCAAAACAATAGCAAGTGTGCCAAGTCCTCTTTTATGTAGCCACACACCGGACACCCCGCCGAGTCCATTTAACTGTGTTTCCCCTCAGGAGAAGGCAATCAAACCTTGCTCGTGTGATTCGTTCATGGTAGCGCCCCTAATAAGCTAGGGCTGTATCTCTTTTGACGGCTAATCACAGCGTGCTCTTTATCTGAATTAGTCACATGCTCCAGAAATATTCTTTTCATTGTAAACATTTCCCCCAAAATGCATTTGTAACTTCTCATCTGGGTTATAGCCACCTCTTCAGAGGCTACCTGGCCCTTCTTTGCTTCTCACCATTCTGGCTTCCTTCATCGTCCTTGGAGGCTATATTCCTTGTCCAGGGCTCTGTTGTTTGCCTTCAGACCACACGCACAGGTCTAGGGAGTCTATTTTGTGCTTTGTGTTTTTTGAGACTGACTGTGCACATTTTTGATGCAGCTGATGCAATGCGCATATATCCCTCAACGTGTTGCATTTTACGACTTTTGAGCCAGATATGCATTAAACCTGTGCAGTGCGATGGATGCGCCATTAAATGTGCAATATTTTACGTGATCTTGCACAACGCACATTGGGATTTCTTTCAGAATTTGAACTTCCCATTGGGATGCGAAAGTGTGCAAGCTCATCTTTGCATCATCTGAGATGTGCATCTGCCCTAACATCTCTAATCAAATACATTGTTGACTAAGAATCACCACCCTATATGGCAGATCAAGGTAAGACCAACCTACAAATGTTACTTCTTCCTGAAGAAGTGGAGGGTCATGTCAACATGACGCATGACGTTGTGCCCAATTCACCCTGGAGATACTTGCTATCACCATGCAGTTGCAGTAGGTGCTGTAAGGGTGCAGAAGTAAGCCTCTGACATGGAGGTGTCATGGCGGTTGGCATAAACTTTTATTCAAGTGGTAAAAGGAAAAGAAAACCCTATCTTGCCCTAACTCTAAGAGGGGTTTCCCAGCCTCAACCAACATCACTAATGTCACGGTCAGGATGTCATAAGCAAAAGTCCCAGTGTCAGAAGCTTAGCTCTGTCCCTCACAAGTTTAAACTAAAGAAAAAAAGGCATTCCTAGCCCAGATGAATGACTCCCTTCCCCTCGACAAAATGACAGTTCTGGATGTATCAGTTCCTCAAATGTTGGAGGGTGTCTCCCTTGCCCAGCCTTCCTTAGGCTTCAGACACAGTTCAACAATTGGAGAAGTTTCCCGATTGGCACTTTTCAGGCTTCTTCTCTGTTTCAGGGGTCCCGACCCTGATTGGCAGACCTGGTTCTGTTCCCACCAGACATCTCTGCTGAGAATAGCCCTGTGATATTTCAGGGTCTGGTTAGAATTGACATCTCTGCTGAGAATAGCCCTGTGATACTTCAGGGCCTGGTTACAAGTGACATCTCTGCTGAGAATAGCACAGTGACATTTCAGCGTCTGGTTAGAATTCATTACTCTGCTGAGAATAGCCCAGTGATATATCAGGGTCTGGTTATAATTGACGGTTATGTGTGATCTTACCGCAATTAGAGAGTGGTACATTTACCCGTGGACAAAACATTGAAAAACACCAAACCTTTGTTTTTTTTTTAATTTGCCCACCCCCACAAACTCCTTGTTTTGTTAACCTTTTAACGCCACCCCAACACTATACCGGCCCATTTTAACCCCTTACCCCACTACCCTCTATTTATGTAAATAATGTTTGCACTGTTTTTCGGTGGTAATGTCTGCTCTGAAATTTACCTCTCTGTTCTGTTTGCAATCAAATGACTGCATACCCAATTGACATCCCTGCTGAGAATAGCCCTGTGATATTTCAGGATCTGGTAATAAGTGACATCTCTGCTGAAAATAGTCCAGTGATATTTCAGGGACTGGTTAGAATTGACATCTCTGCTGAGAATAGCCCAGTGATATTTCAGGGGCTGGTTAGAATTGACATCTCTGCTGAGAATAGCCCAGTGATATTTCAGGGTCTGGTTAGAATTGACATCTCTGCTGAGAATAGTCCAGTGATATTTCAGGGGCTGGTTCGAATTGACATCTCTGCTGAGAATAGGCCTGTGATATTTCAGGGTCTGGTTAGAATTGGCATCTCTGCTGAAAATAGCCCTGTGATATTTCAGGGTCTGGCTAGAATTGACATCTCTGCTGAGAATATCCCAGTGAAACTTCAGGATCTGGTTAGAATTGATATCTCTGTTGAGAATAGCCCTGCAAAATTTCAGGGGCTGATTAGAATTGACATCTCTGCTGAGAATAGCCCAGTGATATTTCAGGGTCTGATTAGAATTGGCATCTCTGCTGAGAATAGCCCTGTGATATTTCAGGATCTGGTTAGAATTGATATCACTGCTGAGAATAGCCCTGTGAAATTTCAGGGTCTGGTTACAAGTGACATCTCTGCTGAGAATAGCCCAGTGATATTTCAGCGTCTGGTTACAATTGACATCTCTGCTGAGAATAGCCCATTGATATTTCAGGGTCTGGTTAGAATTGACCTCTCTGCTGAGAATAGCCCAGTGATATTTCAGGGTCTGGTTACAAGTGACATCTCTGCCGAGAATAGCCAAGTGATATGTCAGGGTCTAGTTAAAATTGACGGTTATGTGTGATCTTACCGCAAACAATTACAGAGTAGTGGTACATTTAACTGTGGACAAAACACTGAAAAACACCAAACCTTTGTTGTTTTTTTAATTTGCCCCCCCCAAACTCCTTGTTTTGTTAACCTTTTAATGCCACCCCAACCCTGTACCGGCCCATTTTAACCCCTTACCCCACTACCCTTTATTTATGTAAATTGTGTTTGCACTGTTTTTCGGTGGTAATGTCTGCTCTGAAATTTACCTCTCTGTTTTGTTTGCAATGAACTTACTGCATACCCAATTGACATCTCTGCTGAGAATAGCCCAGTGATATTTCAGGCTCTGGTTGGAATTTACACCTCTGCTGAGAATAGCCCTGTGATATTTCAGAGTCTGGTTACAAGTGACATCTCTGCTGAGAACCACCCAGTGATATTTCAGGATCTGGTAATAAATGACATCTCTGCTAAGAATAGCCCTGTGATATTTCAGGATCTGGTAATAAGTGACATCTCTGCTGAGAATAGCCCTGTGATATTTCAGGGTCTGGTTAGAATTGACATCTCTGCTGAGAATAGCCCAGTGGTATTTCAGGGTCTGGTTAAAGTTGACATCTCTGCTGAGAATAGCCCTGTGATATTTCAGGGTCTGGTTAGAGTTGACTTCTCTGCTGAGAATAGCCCAGTGATATTTCAGGGTCTAGTTGGAGTTGACATCTCTGCTGAGAATAGCCCAGTGATATTTCAGGGTCTGGTTAGAGTTGACATCTCTGCTGAGAATAGTCCAGTGATATTTCAGGGGCTGGTTCGAATTGACATCTCTGCTGAGAATAGCCCTGTGATATTTCAGGGTCTGGTTAGAATTGGCATCTCTGCTGAGAATAGCCCTGTGATATTTCAGGGTCTGGCTAGAATTGACATCTCTGCTGAGAATATCCCAGTGAAACTTCAGGATCTGGTTAGAATTGATATCTCTGCTGAGAAAAGCCCTGCGAAATTTCAGGGGCTGATTAGAATTGACATCTCTGCTGAGAATAGCCCAGTGATATTGCAGGGTCTGATTAGAATTGGCATCTCTGCTGAGAATAGCCATGTGATATTTCATGGTCTGGTTAGGATTGGCATCTCTGCTGAGAATAGCCCTGTGATATTTCAAGATCTGGTTAGAATTGATATCACTGCTGAGAATAGCCCTGTGAAATTTCAGGGTCTGGTTACAAGTGACATCTCTGCTGAGAATAGCCCATTGATATTTCAGGGTCTGGTTAGAATTGACCTCTCTACTGAAAATAGCCCAGTGATATTTCAGGGTCTGGTTACAAGTGACATCTCTGCCGAGAATAGCCCAGTGATATATCAGGGTCTGGTTAGAGTTGACGGTTATTTGTGATCTTACCGCAAACAATTACAGAGTAGTGGTACATTTAACTGTGGACAAAACACTGAAAAACACCAAACCTTTGTTGTTTTTTTAATTTGCCCCCCCCCCCCAAACTCCTTGTTTTGTTAACCTTTTAACGCCACCCCAACCCTGTACCGGCCCATTTTAACGCCTTACCCCACTACCCTTTATTTATGTAAATTGTGTTTGCACTGTTTTTCGGTGGTAATGTCTGCTCTGAAATTTACCTCTCTGTTTTGTTTGCAATGAACTTACTGCATACCCAATGGACATCTCTGCTGAGAATAGCCCAGTGATATTTCAGAGTCTGGTTACAAGTGACATCTCTGCTGAGAACCGCCCAGTGATATTTCAGGATCTGGTAATAAATGACATCTCTGCTAAGAATAGCCCTGTGATATTTCAGGATCTGGTAATAAGTGACATCTCTGCTGAGAATAGCCCTGTGATATTTCAGGGTCTGGTTAGAATTGACATCTCTGCTGAGAATAGCCCAGTGGTATTTCAGGGTCTGGTTAAAGTTGACATCTCTGCTGAGAATAGCCCTGTGATATTTCAGGGTCTGGTTAGAGTTGACTTCTCTGCTGAGAATAGCCCAGTGATATTTCAGGGTCTGGTTAGAGTTGACATCGCTGCTGAGAATAGCCCAGTGATATTTCAGGGTCTGTTTAGAGTTGACATCTCTGCTGAGAATAGCCCAGTGATATTTCAGGGTCTGGTTAGAGATGACATCTCTGCTGAGAATAGTCCAGTGATATTTCAGGGGCTGGTTAGAATTGGCATCTCTGCTGAGAATAGCTCTGTGATATTTCAGGGTCTGGCTAGAATTGACATCTCTGCTGAAAATATCCCAGTGAAATTTCAGGGGCTGGTTAGAATTGACATCTCTGCTGAGAATAGCCCTGTGATATTTCAGGATCTGGTTAGAATTGACATCTCTGCTGAGAATAGCCCTGCGATATTTCAGGGTCTGGTTAGAATTGACATCTCTGCTGAGAATAACCAAGTGATATTTCAGGGTCTGGTTAGAGTTGACATCTCTGCTGAGAATAGCCCAGTGATATTTCAGGGTCTGGTTAGAGTTGACAACTCTGCTGAGAATAGTCCAGTGATATTTCAGGGGCTGGTTCGAATTGACATCTCTGCTGAGAATAGCCCTGTGATATTTCAGGGTCTGGTTAGAATTGGCATCTCTGCTGAGAATAGCCCTGTGATATTTCAGGGTCTGGCTAGAATTGACATCTCTGCTGAGAATATCCCAGTGAAACTTCAGGATCTGGTTAGAATTGATATCTCTGCTGAGAATAGCCCTGCGAAATTTCAGGGGCTGATTAGAATTGACATCTCTGCTGAGAATAGCCCAGTGATATTTCAGGGTCTTATTAGAATTGGCATCTCTGCTGAGAATAGCCATGTGATATTTCAGGGTCTGGTTAGGATTGGCATCTCTGCTGAGAATAGCCCTGTGATATTTCAGGGTCTGGTTAGAATTGATATCACTGCTGAGAATAGCCCTGTGAAATTTCAGGGTCTGGTTACAAGTGAGATCTCTGCTGAGAATAGCCCAGTGATATTTCAGCGTCTGGTTACAATTGACATCTCTGCTGAGAATAGCCCATTGATATTTCAGGGTCTGGTTAGAATTGACTTCTCTGCTGAAAATAGCCCAGTGATATTTCAGGGTCTGGTTACAAGTGACATCTCTGCCGAGAATAGCTCAGTGATATATCAGGGTCTGGTTATAATTGTTGGTTATGTGTGATCCTACCGCAAACAATTACAGAGTAGTGGTACATTTAACTGTGGACAAAACACTGAAAAACACCAAACCTTTGTTGTTTTTTTAATCCCCCCCCCCAAAACTCCTTGTTTTGTTAACCTTTTAACGCCACCCCAACCCTGTACCGGCCCATTTTAACCCCTTACCCCACTACCCTTTATTTATGTAAATTGTGTTTGCACTGTTTTTCCGTGGTAATGTCTGCTCTGAAATTTATCTCTCTGTTTTGTTTGCAATGAACTTACTGCATACCCAATTGACATCTCTGCTGAGAATAGCCCAGTGATATTTCAGGCTCTGGTTGGAATTTACATCTCTGCTGAGAATAGCCCTGTGATATTTCAGAGTCTGGTTACAAGTGACATCTCTGCTGAGAACCGCCCAGTGATATTTCAGGATCTGGTAATAAATGACATCTCTGCTAAGAATAGCCCTGTGATATTTCAGGATCTGGTAATAACTGACATCCCTGCTGAGAATAGCCCTGTGGTATTTCAGGGTCTGGTTAGAATTGACATCTCTGCTGAGAATAGCCCAGTGGTATTTCAGGGTCTGGTTAAAGTTGACATCTCTGCTGAGAATAGCCCTGTGATATTTCAGGGTCTGGTTAGAGTTGACTTCTCTGCTGAGAATAGTCCAGTGATATTTCAGGGTCTGGTTAGAATTGACATCTCTGCTGAGAATAGCCCAGTGATATTTCAGGGACTGGTTACAGTTGACATCTCTGCTGAGAATAGCCCAGTGATATTTCAGGGTCTGGTTAGAGTTGACATCTCTGCTGAGAATAGCCCAGTGATATTTCAGGGTCTGGTTAGAGTTGACATCTCTGCTGAGAATAGCCCAGTGATATTTCAGGGTCTGGTTCGATTTGACATCTCTGCTGAGAATAGTCCAGTGATATTTCAGGGGCTGGTTAGAATTGAGAATTGACATCTCTGCTGAGAATAGCCCTGTGATATTTCAGGGTCTGGTTAGAATTGACATCTCTGCTGAGAACAGCCCAGTGATATTTCAGGGTCTAGCTAGAATTGACATCTCTGCTGAAAATACCCCAGTGAAATTTCAAGGGCTGGTTAGAATTGGCATCTCTGCTGAGAATAGCCCTGTGATATTTCAGGATCTGGTTAGAATTGATATCTCTGCTGAGAATAGCCCTGCAAAATTTCAGGGGCTGATTAGAATTGACATCTCTGCTGAGAATAGCCCAGTGATATTTCAGGATCTGGTAATAAGTCACATCTCTGCTGAGATTAGCCCTGTGATATTTCAGGGTCTAGTTAGAATTGACATCTCTGCTGAGAATAGCCCAGTGATATTTCAGGGGCTGGTTAGAATTGACATCTCTGCTGAGTATAGCCCTGTGATATTTCAGGATCTGGTTAGAATTGATATCACTGCTGAGAATAACCCTGTGAAATGTCAGGGGCTGGTTACAAGTGACATCTCTGCTGAGAATAGCCCAGTGATATTTCAGTGTCTGGTTACAATTGACATCTCTGCTGAGAATAGCCATGTGATATTTCAGTGTCTGGTTGGAATTGACCTCTCTGCTGAGAATAGCCCATTGATATTTCAGGGTCTGGTTAGAATTGACCTCTCTGCTGAGAATAGCCCAGTGATATTTCAGGGTCTGGTTACAAGTGACATCTCTGCCGAGAATAGCCAAGTGATATGTCAGGGTCTGGTTATAATTGACGGTTATGTGTGATCTTACCGCAAACAATTACAGAGTAGTGGTACATTTAACTGTGGACAAAACACTGAAAAACACCAAACCTTTGTTGTTATTTTAATTTGCCCCCCCCCCAAACTCCTTGTTTTGTTAACCTTTTAACGCCACCCCAACCCTATACCGGCCCATTTTAACCCCTTACCCCACTACCCTTTATTTATGTAAATAATGTTTGCACTGTTTTTCGGTGGTAATGTCTGCTCTGAAATTTACCTCTCTGTTTTGTTTGCAATTAAATTACTGCATACCCAATTGACATCTCTGCTGAGACTAGCCCAGTGATATTTCAGGGTCTGGTTGGAATTTACATCTCTGCTGAGAATAGGCCTGTGATATTTCAGAGTCTGGTTACAAGTGACATCTCTGCTGAGAACAGCCCAGTGATATTTCAGGATCTGGTTACAAGTGACACCTCTGCTGAGAACATCCCTGTGATATTTCAGGATCTGGTAATAAGTGACATCTCTGCTGAGAATAGCCCTGTGATATTTCAGGGTCTGGTTAGAATTGACATCTCTGCTGAGAATAGCCCAGTGGTATTTCAGGGTCTGGTTAGAGTTGACATCTCTGCTGAGAATAGCCCTGTGATATTTCAGGGTCTGGTTAGAGTTGTCTTCTCTGCTGAGAATAGTCCAGTGATATTTCAGGGTCTGGTTAGAATTGACATCTCTGCTGAGAATAGCCCAGTGATATTTCAGGGTCTGGTTAGATTTGACATCTCTGCTGAGAATAGTCCAGTGATATTTCAGGGTCTGGTTAGATTTGACATCTCTGCTGAGAATAGTCCAGTGATATTTCAGGGTCTGGTTAGAGTTGACTTCTCTGCTGAGAATAGCCCTGTGATATTTCAGGGTCTGGTTAGAATTGACATCTCTGCTGAGAATAGCCCTGTGATACTTCAGGGTCTGGTTACAAGTGACATCTCTGCTGAGAATATCCCTGTGATATTTCAGTGTCTGGTTAGAAGTGACATCTCTGCTGGGAATATCCCAGTGAAATTTCAAGGGCTGGTTAGAATTGACATCTCTGCTGAGAATAGCCCTGTGATATTTCAGGGTCTGGTTAGAATTGACATCTCTGCTGAGAATAGCCCTGTGATATTTCAGGGTCTGGTTAGAGTTGACATCTCTGGGTAGATCAACTGTGTGATATTTCAGGGGTTGGTTATAAGTAACATCTCTGGGTATATCAGCCCTATGATATTTCAGTGTCTGGTTATAAGTGACATCTCTGCTGCAATTAGCCTGGTGATATTTCAGGCTCTTATTCCAACTGACATTGAGACCTGTACCCCTCACTCCAGACTCCAAGTCTCAGAGTAAATAAACTCCTCCCTGCTGGCAAGCCCGACAGGATGATCCAGATTGTAATTAAAATCCCTCCATGACAAGCCACATGGCAGGAGCTCTTAAGTAAACCCTTTGCTATGTATTTAGCCTTTTGCCTGCATGCATACCACCCCACCCCTCAACAGCCCCCTGGCTGTTGGCCGTACATTTTTAAAAAATGTGCCTCAGTCTCCCCAAGACAAGGGGAGGCACAGTTGTTCCTCCACCTCTCCCAAATTAGGATGTGAGCGCCCTGAGGGCCTTGGGCTAGTGGCGCTATATAAAAAATAATATAGATAGATAGATAGATAGATAGATAGATAGATAGATAGATAGATAGATAGATAGATAGATAGATAGATAGATAGATAGATAGATAGATAGATAGATAAAACAAAGAAATTGATATGAGGCCGGGAAGCCCAAAGGAAACACACCAACACAGGTTACAAAGAACATACAAAGTGCTTTATTTAAAAGCTACAACAATTACCAAAAAGTCAATTGACAAACGGATAGCTATTCGGCTCTCAGAGTAACAGAACGAACTTCAATGAGAGTTCACTGCGTTAGTGTGAGAGACCGTACATTGGGATACTCGTGCTTTTATACTTTTTATCCAGCTCTGGCCAACCCCCTCGCGGGTTAACCATTCTTAGGACCAGGTCTAGGGTTTCTTGCCAGGTCAATCCCATAATGTATGCATTTTGATCAGTTTCGCTGATACAGTTTTTCAGTTACACATAGGTCAGGGATAGGACAAGGTCTCAGTTCGCGACCCCAACAAGTGGCCTGCAGGCATATTACTTATTCATGTGTGCGGAGGTCACAACGGCCAGAATCCCACTCGGAATGTCATTCGGCCTCCATTTTGATGTTCAGGGTGACTTCCACATTACAAGAGAACCTAAAATGGCAGCTAAATACAAGATGGCGATTTACACAGTACATTAAGGTCAAGACCTTGCCGCGGAATCTGTTTACACAATGTTTTAGACAATTTGGCGTAGGCCAACACACATTCAAACAATGCAATAGGAGGTATAATATTATTTCGATTCCAACAGACCCTCCTTTTGGCCTATGCCAAGTGCTAACATCATTCCTAATACTTTTGGAAATAACTCCATGTGTTATCATCCATAGATTCTGAATCATTGTCTGTAATGTCTATAGCCATTAGGTCGTACATCAAACCTCTTGTAACATGAATTCTTTAGATGCTGTATCCGGGGCATATATTTTATGCCCTATTGCTCTCACTGCTTGGGCAAACATCCCCCTAACATTCCACATATACTTGGGAGGCATTGAAAACAGCAACAAAGGAATAGCAGGATCCCTAAAATAACCAGAATAACAGAAAGCACCTTCCAACCCCAAGATCGTAAAGAATCCCAGAACCAAGTGCTAAGATTCCAGTCTCCTACAGGGATATGTACTTCAGAACTAAGAGTATGCAAGTTCTGTATTGCTTTAAAAATTGTTGGCGAGGAGTCTGGTACGAAAACACAGCAAGCGGACCCCACTAATTTGCATACTCCACCTCGTTCTGCCAAAATGACATCTAATGCCATCCGATTTTGGAGTGCTACCAATCTTATTGCTTTTTGCTCTAAGGTCATATTGTAGAGTATGTCCGTGGTCCGGTTGATCGTTCTCCCCAGTACCCTTGCTAATCCCCTAATGTTCTCTGAGTTTGTTATTTGTCCCCAAAAGGGCACAACTGATTTTGCTATGTCTCCCAATACTTGCCCAGGGGTATCTCCGTTCTCGCCTCGCCGTGGGCGAGCCTTAGAAACCTCCAATGTACTTGCTACAAATACCCCGGGTAACAATATTCCTAAATAACAGGTTCCCTGCCAATCCTTGGGCAACCAGGGAAATGCTAAACTACCACAAACAAAATAAACAGGCCCCCCTACATACAGAGGCCTGTTTTCTCCAGTCAAATTTACAATGTTTTTACAACCTTCAGAATCTCCCATTGGCCTAGTGCCATTTCTCTGTACACAGAAGGGAACCGAGTCAGGACTATGATTTATAGAATAAGAAGGAGATACAGCGTCCTTATTGCCTATCGGAGCCATTTTAAAGGAAATCAGAGTTTGAAAAGGAAGAGATAGTTTATCAGACGGCCTAATAGAAGCGACGTTATGTTTACTTCTATTTGCGAAAAGCGAGCATCCCAGGGGAGTCAATTCACGTTTCTCGAAATCATTCAGATTAGTTGCATCAAAGTTCCCTGAGATGCTATCATTCCATCGGCCAAAGAATAGTGCTCTAAGAGAGGCATAGCAAGCAGTCGTTAAAGGTAGAGGATGTATATACCATCCCAGTCCCTTGTTCCCATGTTGCGGTAAATGAGTACAAATCCAACAATTACTCTTATTAAAAATGGCATGAGTGGCATTCATTACTATCATCAGAGTGTTATTATGATACTTTTGTCTATGTTGGGAGTCTCTAGGGGACAGAGTGTGAAGGTGTACAGAGGGAGTCAAAACAGTTGGTACAATCTCGGTTGGTAGTAAAGGTTTCAGAGGATAGATTTCTTCGAAATACCAAAGTCCTACAGCAGCAGTTGCAAAAATAACAATTATCATTATCAAAACACAACAGTATGTTTTCGGGACCCAGGCACATTGTTCATTGTCCAATTTGGTCACCCCTATTCACAAGTCCAATGCGGGGGGCAGCAGCGGAGGTGGCAGGCATCGTAGTTCCTCAATAGACGACCCCAATGTTCGTTGCTTGCGACGCTACGGTCGCGCGATTTCTTAGTCCTTCCCAAACCTAGCCAGCAGAATCCCTTTTACTCAACAGAACTTTCTCATAAAAAGAGAATTTCCAATCACTTCCTTTTTCCAGATGCACGAAAAACTTGTGCCGTAGTTCTATTTTCTTCGTCGAAGGTTGTACCTGGTGGTACCCAAAATTGTCTGGTCCGGAAGTAAAGTGTCGTCACTTCCTGAGGGAAGCGACGTCTCGGAGGCGACGGAAGTCGCAGAGCTTGAAACAGTGTTTTGCGGAAGTGATTTTTCAAGAGAGTGCAGAGACGAAATGGACTGTTCCCCAAGCTCCTCATGCTCAGAGAAATTCTCCGACGCACTCACAGCGCTGTTTGCTACTCCAAGATCAGAGACTGTAGCATCAGCGAGGGGTTCTGCTTCTTCTGTAACGTGTGGCGTCGGGTGAGGAAGTTTCTTGACATGCGTCGCGTGAATCCAATTCTTCTTTCCAGCCACCCGCACTGCTGTCCTGGTGACCAATAACACCTAGTGGGGTCCCTGCCAGCGAGGCGCGAGACAGGAAGACCTCTCGTAGGCCTTCACTAGGACCCAATTTCCAGGCTGTATATCGTGTCCTGGGCCCGTGAACCGTACAGGTAAAGCCGAGTGTACCTGGTGATAAATGAAATACAGGTTTTTAGTTAACTGGTTACAGTAGTCTACAAGCAATACATTTAGGTTTTGGGAGACCCCAAATGTTAGCAGGTCTCCCCATCACTACCTCAAATGGAGAAAGCCCAGTCTTAGTCTGAGGTATGGTACGCATAGCTAATAACACAATAGGTAAGGCATCTGGCCATTTTAGTTTGGTATCAGCACATGTTTTTGCAAGCTTATTCTTTAAAATACCATTGTGTCTTTCCACCAACCCAGCGCTTTGAGGATGTCTAGCTGAGTGAAATCGTTTCTCAATACATAGGGCTGTGCATATCTGCAAAATTACTGCTGCAATAAAGTGGGGACCATTATCCGACCAAATTATCCTCGGGAGCCCAAATCGAGGAAAGACTTCTTTTACCATAATCTTTGCAGTGGTCATGGCGGTAGCATCTTTAACGGGGAAAGACTCGACCCATTTACTGAAGGCACAAATAATCACAAGAACATATTCCAGATTATTACATCGTTCCATCTCAATAAAATCAAAGTGAATGACCTCGAAGGGAACAGAAGGGGGCCCAAAGCTTCCCCTTGGAGTCACTGTCCCCTTACCCACATTGTGCTGTAGGCAGATCATACAGTTCTGGACGTGCCTCTTCGCAGTCTCCAGAATCTTGTCATTTACCCAAACTTGTTCTAACATTTTCGTGATCTGCTGGGCATACACATGCGTAGGACCATGTGCCATCGTAACCATTGCCAATACATATGAATCAAGGAGCAACCATTTCCCATCGGATGTATCCACCCAACACCCTTCATCATCCAGTTTCCCCATTCCTTCAGCCCACCTTTTAGATTCTTCTATTGTGGCATCAGTTTGAATATCTCGCACAGACCCAATACCTTCATCCATTATGTAAGCATCTCTCATTTCCCTCGAGGCATACATGTCTGTGCTAAGGTCTGTGGCCGTTTGTCTGGCTATCAAGTCCGCAAAAGCGTTCCCTTTGCCCACATCATCTATGACCTTGCGATGTGCTGCACATTTCATGATCGCTAACTGTTTAGGGAGTGAGAGTGCCGAGAGTAATTGCACTATCAAGGGGCCATGCTGGATCTTGGTCCCATGTGAGGTCAGGAACCCTCTTTCCGACCAGAGCCTTCCAAAGTTGTGAGCCACCCCAAATGCGTACTGACTATCAGTATATATATTTACTCTATGCCCTTGGGAAAGTTCACAAGCTCGGGTCAACGCTATAATCTCTGCGGCCTGCGCGGAGTTATGCGAAATTCTCTTAGTTTCGACAACTTTGCTCAATGTAGTAACTGCATAAGCAGCTGTAGATGTACCATCCGAAAGTTTGAAGCAGGAGCCATCGCAAAACAGCTCCCCTTCTGCATTATCCAAAGGAGTATCTATGAGATCTATCCTGCCCTTCGTTTCTTGTTCAGTGGTATGCAGGCAGTCATGTAATTCTTCGTCACCACAAACAGTGTTTTGCGGGAAAGGTAAGAGTTCAGCCGGATTAAGAAAACAACACCTCTTAATTTGGATGTGAGGGGCAAACAGAATTAGTTCATACCTTGTTAACCGCGCAGAGGTGAGGTGTTGCGTTTGTGTTTTGTTCAATAGAATATCAACAGAGTGAGGTACCATCAAAATCAAATCATGGCCTAGGACCATTCCCTCACTCTGTTTTACAGACGCGGCAGCAGCAGCGACAGCGCGCAAACATCTTGGCAAAGCGCATGTGACAGGATCAAGGGTGGAGGAGTAGTAGCCACACGGCCTATTCTTCCCTCCGTGTTCCTGTGTTAACACAGCCAAAGCACATCCATCACATTCATGCACAAACAACACAAAGGCCTTGTCATAATTTGGAGTACCCAGAACCGGTGCAGAACATAGCGCAGTTTTGAGAAGCTCAAATGATCGTTGATGTTCCGATTCCCATGGCAGTGGCAGAGAAATGCCCTTCTTTGTCAGAGCCAACATCGGTTTTATCACTAGCGAGAGGTTCGGGATCCACAACCTACAGTAAGAAGCCATACCTATTAGGGCTCTCACTTCATTCTGTGTATTTGGAACAGACATGCCAGAAATGTGTTTTATTCTTTCAGGTGTCAATCTTCTCCCCTCCTTTGACAGGAGGTCGCCTAAATAGGCGACCTCCTGACAACAATTTTGAAATTTTTTAAGCGAAGCTTTGTGACCATGTTTAGCTAGATGAACAAGCAACAGTACAGTGCCTTCTTTACAAGCACTCTCAGAGTCTGCAGCCAAAAGCAAATCGTCAACATATTGAAGCAGTGTGCAAGTAGGTGGCAATTCCAGGGTGTCGAGCTGCTCTTTCAAAGCTCTACTATAAATGCTGGGACTTTCAGTATACCCTTGAGGTGCCCTTGTAAATGTAAATGAGCGTCCCCCCAAGGTGAACGCAAACAGATATCTGCTTTCTTTATGTATAGGAATACTAAAGAAAGTGTTTTTTAAATCTACAACGCTGAAGTGCATGGCCGTAGCAGGGATCGTTGTCAATATCGTTGTCACATCGGGCACAATTGGAAATTGTGGGGCGACCACTCTGTTAATAGCACGAAGATCAATTATGAACCGGTATGGAATTGCATTGTCGCCTTTCTTATATACAGGCAAGATCGGACTATTACACAAACTACCTGTAATCTCCTCGATCATCCTACGATGCACAAAATCGGAGACAATGCATTTCAAAGCACGTTCGCCCCAACTGATATTTTATACTGCGGAATGCGTGGCAGTTTCACTCCATGTTTCAGAACTATTTTAACAGGCTCAATCTGTGACACCCCGACATCATTGTCGTCCACCGCCCACAAACATTCCGGGACAATGCTAAACTCAGGAGGTAAAGGTCGAATCAAAAACTGAGAATTAGGAAGTTGCTGTGGTGAAACCGTCAGCCGTACTCGATCAGAAGAACAATGAATTACTGCGTTCAATTTCTTTAACAAATTCAACCCCAGCAAATTCTCTCCACAGTTTGAAGTGAGAAGAAAAGGGCAATGGTCCGTAAAGGGACCCAAAGAAACAGATACCGGTGCAGAAACCGGACAGACAGTTGGTATACCAGAAAACCCTATGGAAACATTTGTTTGCCCTGACAGTGGGATGTTTGGAACCCGAGAATGATCAATGGAGCACTTCTGCGCTCCAGTGTCAATCAAAAACTGGTGTTTCCTATTCCCTACTAATAGTTCAACGTAGGGGCCTTTCTGATTAACGGGAATGGGTGAAGGTTCCAAACCCTGCTTCGGGCAATCCTAATGAAATAGAGTATTGTCGAAAGGAAGCTCTTCAGAAAGGTAGGCAGCAGAAGGGTGATCAAATATGTTCCTCGAGTCCACACTCGAGGTCTGATTTTCCCGTGAAAAAGGTTGCTGACGATCTTGTAAAAGCTGACCTCTATCAGGGCCCCCTGCTCCAGGGTGGCCCTAGGTCATCTACCAATACCCCCAAATGCACTGTTTGACCTCTGGCGAAGGACAGGGCACTGTGCTCGCCAATGACCTTCCTGGCGGCAATAAGCACATTGATTAATATTTACAGGACCCAAAGGAGCATTTCCTTTTGGGACATACTGACCTCTAGTCTGTGTCGTGCCTCCTCTGGGGTTTCTAACAATTTGCTGTAATAATACTTTGGTTTTCAAATCTCCTTTCCTCTTCTCAATTTTTTCCTTCTCATTAATAACACGGTTCTCATAATACTGAGCCATGTGCAAAACCTCAGATTGAGATTTTGCCTGCCAAGCGCTCTCAGAGGACATAATCTGTGACTGGATGTCAGGTAACAATCCACGTACAAATTTGTCCACGAACAACCTTTTCCCCGACTCTGTAACTAAATCCTGTCCACTGAAGTCAGAAAATACCTGCTCGAATCTGTTAAAGAATTCGGTGGCGCCTTCAGTTTTTTCTTGGACACAGGCCGTAAGCTTGTCCCAAATAATTCTTTTCTCTGGAATTATAGTTTTCAGTTTTGCGACAATTCTATCAGGCAAAGTAAGTATTACCTGTGGTGGTTTCTCACCAGCTGGTCTTTCCCCATCAATTCTAATCATATTAGCCCACGTATCTCCCAACCCCGGCACATCATCTATTGTCCGAACCTGTTTCCATACATCTACGGGTAGGAGTACAGGGAATAACAAGTCAATATCACTCAAGGTGAACAAAGAGGATTGCAAGACGGACTATATTTCTTTGTAAAACCTCGTCAGGTTTTTCCTAATATCGGGAACTGATTGTCTAATTGTGTTCACTTCCTGTCGTGAAAACGGGACGTGAACAAATTGCGATACATAATGTGCAGGGATATCCACAGCGGGGGCACCAGTCCCAGCGTTGGCGGGGATCTCAACTTTTGGGACAAAGGTCGGAGGAACCTCTCTCATAGGCAACTGAGATATAGGTACCTCCGGACGCTTACTAAGCAACAGGGCCAGGCCGAGCGCTAAGGCAGCTGTAGAAGTATCGGGTGAAAAAGCCCTTTTACAAATCCCCAATAATTCTATGGGGCAACTAACCCTCTTTCTTACACATTCTTCTTGCAGGTGCTGTACCATCACCTGAATTACCTTTCTTTGCATTTCCACTGTATATTGACTATACGTGTCATATACTTCATCTGGCGGAATCGATGAATCCGAGATCCATCGAACCTCATCTTTAGTACAAATTCGTACTTCCTCAGGTGCCGATCTACGGCACAGAAGGAACCGTTTCTGTACATATATTCTATCGTCTTCGTAGTCCTCATCTCGTGACTTTTCAAAGGCTTTCCTAAACTCAAACAATTTTTCAACATGCCCATGTACTTTCTGCTATGTGTCCCTCGAAGGTGCCAAAGCATTCAGATCTCTTACTCCTTGTGGAAGATCTGAATTTTGTAATCTACCCCACATCACACATAAATGAGTCCCCAAACCTTCGATAAAAACATTTTTCTCTGGAAAACTGTTCAAATTAGATAATGTGGAAAAAACATCAATTTGATCACCTTTCTCCATGCAATGCTTAGCCCATGCAAACAATTCCTGTTTCTTATCTGCAGAAACAGTACTACGAGTGACAATCTTTGATCCTGCACCTGGATCGACTTCAGTCAATACGGGGCCACTCGGGAGCGGAGGTGTAGGTAAATTTAATAAAGGTGAAACTATCGGTGTAGAAGGAAGGGGCGGTGCGATAGGTGGAGGAACAACAACCAGAGGACTAGGAACAATATGTTGTACAGGGGGAACAGGAATAACAACAGGAGCAACAGCAGGAATGGGCAGAGCGCCCAAAATAGGAGCATACGGAGGTGGCGCTGAGGCATCAGGCCTGCGTTCATTTAATAACTTCTCGATAAATTCCTCAGAAACATGGAAATCTTTAGAGGGGTACATTTTCTGGATCCCGAGTGAAAAAGCTCTATCCATATTTTTAACTGATTCTGAACGCTTTTCTTTATCATATAATAATGCTTTTTCGGCATTTGTTTTATGACGACGTACATGTTTATCCCTACTTTTAAGCTGCTGTAATGCTTCTTTTTTCCAATTCTGTAAAACATCAAAGGCTGCTGGTCTAGCCTTCTTCTTTAACAAGATCGATTCTAAGTATTCAATACGGAGGATCTCAAAACTACCGTTAATTGGCCACTGAAATTCGGAGGCATGTCTGGTCTGTCTGTGCCAAATATCATTAAATACTATACTTCCAATGCCATACTTACAGTACATAGTACATGCCGGCGACCCCTCCTGTGGTGCCGGGCGGCTAAATTCCAAGGATTGTCGATCGCTGCGGAACAGAGCCCTAAAGCAGCTAGACAATTTCCCAGGCATTTCACAAAGAATTGGTGTTACCTGGTCAATAATTGTGTCTGCAGATACAATACGCCAAATTCAAATTGTCAGGGTTAAATTAAGAGCCGGGTCACGACTGCACCTGACCAAACCTAAGGAGGACCGTACGGTTTATCAAAGAACTTACCTAACGAATTTTACCTTGTGTTTGGTGGTTTCGGCAAATCTGCCCGCCTCAAAAATGGACCCACGTCAAGATGCCGTGTCAGACCACACGACTATCGTCCAAGGATCGGATCGTGCAGCGCTGCCGAGTTATCACGTCTCGTTCGGTCGGGCCCACAGAATCACACCGTCCGATCCCAGTTCGATAGTCTGCGTCAACCTTCAATGATCCGGCATCAATCTTGAGGGTCCCTATTAGGGCGCCAACTGTGAAAACAAAGAAATTGATATGAGGCCGGGAAGCCCAAAGGAAACACACCAACACAAGTTACAAAGAACATACAAAGTGCTTTATTTAAAAGCTACAACAATTACCAAAAAGTCAATTGACAAACAGATAGCTATTCGGCTCTCAGAGTAACAGAACGAACTTCAACGAGAGTTCACTGCGTTAGTGTGAGAGACCGTACATGGGGATACTCGTGCTTTTATACTTTTTATCCAGCTCTAGCCAACCCCCTCGCGGGTTAACCATTCTTAGGACCAGGTCTAGGGTTTCTTGCCAGGTCAATCCCATAATGTATGCATTTTGATCAGTTTTGCTGATACAGTTGTTCAGTTACACATAGGTCAGGGATAGGACAAGGTCTCAGTTTGCGACCCCAACAAGTGGCCTGCAGGCATATTACTTATTCATGTGTGCGGAGGTCACAACGGCCAGAATCCCACTCGGAATGTCATTCGGCCTCCATTTTGATGTTCAGGGTGACTTCCACATTACAAGAGAACCTAAAATGGTGGCTAAATCCAAGATGGCGATTTACACAGTACATTAAGGTCAAGACCTTGCCGCGGAATCTGTTTACACGATGTTTTAGACAACTTGGCGTAGGCCAACACACATTCAAACAATGCAATAGGAGGTATAATATTATTTCGATTCCAACAAGATAACCAAGGGCAAGATAAGGCCTCTTAATTAGGATGTATCTGCTCAACCCCAGAAGTCCTAAGGGTCTGTATCTTTGTTCAATTTACATAGAGCTGTATTCTAGCCAAGGACTTGAGGAGTAAACTACAAGAGCCTTTTTCCAATCTGAAAGCAGGGTACTTTCAATTGCCATACAATGCCTTCCTGCCAAACTGCAGTAAATCTGGCATGACACAGCGGGACAACCTTACCACTGTATTACTAGGATATACCGTTTGGAAGAGACACCGGTAAATCCCCATTCCCATGGAGACGCATAGGGATCCATGGGATTGGGATGCCGCAATCACAGGCACCAGTAGTACTGGTGCGGGTGATTGTGGCAATTGTCTGCCGGTAGATCAAAGGGTACGACGTCCTTTCATCGTGGGTTGAAATTTTGATGAGTTTTTTTTCTGATGTTATTTTAACTAAAAAATGAATCAACATTTTTAGGCAGAGGTTTAAAAAATTATATATATGGAGTGTGGGTGTCCGGGAATAGATACAAAATTAAAGGGGATGGGAACCTCCCCCAAAATAAAAAATAAAAAAATTCTATGAGTTTATTTATTAAAATATCCACGGAGAAAAACCTAGTAATATTTCCTCCCGCAATGAAATGACATAGAACCGATCAAAGCCCTTACCTGCAGAATTGGAGTTTGCCGGTCCAGAAAGGTACTGGTGCACTGCTTGTTATTTCCGGACTGGCAAATTCATATTGAGCCCCAATGCCTTTCAGTTCCCCTGTGCCTGAGATATGCTTCAAGGATCAGAATTTATCTAAAACGCAAAAGATTTCAATTGCTTTGATACAATGATTTATCCAAATGTAGGCTTCAAGTATACATATGTAAAATCTCTTCTTCTGGCGACTGTACACTAAGCGGCTGACTCGCTAAGAAGGTGCTGACTGAAATTGCGGGGGCAAGGGAGGTAATATTTGTGCATTGTGGGGATGACAAATCCGTGGATTAGTTTGGCGCTGGTTGGATATGTTAGTCCATATTGTCACAGTTTGTGCGAGTTGGTTAAATCAATGATCACGTCTAATGTTTTGTCATTACAAACGTTATTTATTTCTTAGTTGTTTGGCACCAAAAAGAACATCATTGTATTAATGAATGACAATTTTTTGACATGGTAAAAAACAACACAGCCGACGCGCGTTTCAACCTTAGTCTTTTTCAAGGCCAATTAAGTTTGAAAGGTGAATTCCGGAGCTTCGGCCGAACTCAGCACCGTCTGGCTATACAGCCCCCCTGACGCCCTTACCTGGGAGGATCAGCCCACAACTCTCTGGAATTCACCTTTCAAACTTAATTGGCCTTGAAAAAGACTAAGGTTGAAACGCGTCGGCTGTGTTGTTTTTGATCATGTCAATGAATTGTTATTCATTAATACAATGATGTTCTTTTTGGTGCCAACCAACTAAGAAATAAATAACGTTTGCAATGACAAAACATTAGACGTGATCATTGATTTAACCAACTCGCACAAACTGTGACAATATGGACTAACATATCCAACCAGCGCCAAACTAATCCACAGATTTGTCATCCCCACAAAGCTTTTAACCAAACAGGAACCTTGGAGTTGGTCCCTAGACAAACCAGGATTAAGGCTGCAGGTAGATTTAGCAACAAGCAAAAAGCAGGTGCGCAGGAGAGAGGTAGTCCCGACACCTTAACTCCAACCAATGTCAAACTGTAATATTTATGCATGCCTTAAATCATGCATGCATTTGGCATGGGAGGCAGTAATGCGGCAATGGGAGGAAGGGTGGGAGCCTGGTGGTTGCGCTGGTTGCAGGAGGTTAGGCAGATAGGGATTTGGATGATAAACAGGTGTCAGGACGACGGCTTGTGGCAAGAGACCGAGCATTGTGGAGGTGTCCTGGAGGAGCTCAGTGCGACGTGCCGGCAGGAGGGTGAGGGGCATGGATCATGATGTATTGCCACAACATGAAATTTCGGCACGGAAAGGTTGGCTTTGGCAAACCTGGCCTGCGGCAATACATCATGGAACCACTCTTACTCCTGACTGAAACCTTGAGTGGGCTATCGGCTTCACAAAGAAGATATGAGAAGTACGTCAAGAGTAAGTCATGGTTTCTCGAAGTAATTGTTTTGCCAATTAAGTCAAGGGTTAGTCAGAAAATTAGGTATGAATCGCCCCGTTTGTCTCCAGTAGTCCATTTATCTTTCTTGGGATGGACTGTATTGAATACAGTTAAATTAATTTCACCAAATCGTCTTAATTTAAGGAAGTGACTAAGAGGCGTTCTCCATTCATATGCAAGTTTAACACACTGCCTATTGTATCCCCAAATGCGAAGTTTGCAAAGCACTCTGCTTTCTTCCTATCATTGTTGCTTATCCTTATAATCTTCAGGTATCACTTCTTTCTCGTGTGATGACACTGTCATGTGAACATCTATGCACTTGCTGTTCCCCCCACCAACTGTTCAGCTTCTGTATGGATGATGTGAGGCAGGCATGGTATCACGAGATACACAGACTCAAAAGGAACAGTTTGATGACCTTTATTATCAAACTTTCTGGGGTTGGCGTAATGCCTGCCTGGCCCTAACTCTCAGAGGATTGGTCCCTCAACTGATGCTTCTAAGGGCCGTCGATGTCCGTACGTCCGAAACCAAAGTCTGTCTGTGTCCAACCCTATGCTTGCCCTCACTCTGAGATCAAATGTGAAAGGGGTCTTCTTAAAAGAAAAATGGCGACTCAAAAGGAAATGTAAACCACAGCTGGTTTCGGGTAGTCTTACCTTCCAGGTAGGGCTCTTAGAGCAAGTCAACAGAGATCAGAATGTCTCTCGGTCTCTTGGGGTTCCCTTCCACAAGCTTTGATCCTTCCAGTTTCAAACACAAAGACACAGTTCCTCTTAGGCCTCTCAGGGGCCCCTTCCCCAAGTCTAGGCCTCTCTTCACAATGTTCAAAACTGTCTTTAGCGGGCCTCTTAGGGTTCCATCCCCACGCGTAGGATCCGCTTTACGCAATTCAACAAAGAAACAAAAAGTTCCTCTTGTCAAGATGTAGCTTTCACTGTACAGTTCTTTTATGGGGTAGTATCAAAGATGTTCGACAACGCCCGGTTCTTAGCCCCCCTCTGGCGTGACCACTCTGACCTCCAACCCCTCTACTTATCCTCTGGCACTTCTTCCTCTTCTTCTGTGCCTCTTCCACGCTGTCCTTGTTATTCTTTACTGTGCTTCCTGCACACCTTCTGTTTCTATCGTGCACACTTGCACCTTCTTTCCACCTTTCTGTGCCTCTTCCACGCTGTCCTTGTTATTCTTTACTCTGCTTCCTGCACACCTTCTGTTTCTATCGTGCACACTTGCACCTTCTTACCACTTTTCTGTGCCTCTTCCACGCTGTCCTTGTTATTCTTTACTCTGCTTCCTGCACACCTTCTGTTTCTATCGTGCACACTTGCACCTTCTTTCCACCTTTCTGTGCCTCTTCCACGCTGTCCTTGTTATTCTTTACTCTGCTTCCTGCACACCTTCTGTTTCTATCGTGCACACCTTTCTGTGCCTCTTCCACGCTGTCCCTGTTATTCTTTACTGTGCTTCCTGCACACCTTCTGTTTCTATCGTGCACACTTGCACCTTCTTTCCACCTTTCTGTGCCTCTTGCACACTTCTCTTTGCTTTTCGCCGTGCTCTCTTGCACCTTCATTTTCTCACTTACGTGTCTCTTGCACTCTCTGCATTTACTTTGGGTTGCTTGCACCCTCTTTCTCACTTTTGGGTTACTTGCACCCTTTCTTTGCTATCCGGCCTCCACCTTTCTGTTTCTTTACTGTCTTTCTCGGTTTCAGGTCACTTGCATCCGCTCTTAGCGGTTTCCGCGCCGCCAACGCACTTGCTCTGTCTCTCTTAATTTCCTCGCCTCTAGCGCTCTTTTCTGTAACTCAGCTTTGCGTTTCTTCATACTTTTCAGATTGCGCTTTCTTCCCTTACTTCGCTTTACTTTTGTTTACTTTGCTTTGGCTTTTTCCTTTTCTTGCTTCGCTTTACTTTTGTTTACTTTGCTTTGGCTTTTTCCTTTTCTTACTTAGCTTTACTTTTGTTTACTTTGCTTTGCCTTTTTCCTTTTCTTGCTTCGCTTTGCTTTTCCCGCTTGGCAACTGGGGAGGGGAGCCTGCCACGCAATACCCTCCCTATGGGACAGGGTAAGCGGGATCCCACTGGTGCTGACCCCCCTCTTAGGGGTCAAGGCTGTAATGCCCCGATAAATCCGGCAAGTCCAAAGGCAGAAATTAATTCTGGTCCGGCGGCACCCTGCTGGTTTTTCTGGCACGGCTACCACCGGACTCGTAATGAGGTTCACAGATTGTAAACTCTTAGCAGCAGGCCTGGGCCTGAGAGAGACAACCAAAGACACAAGTGGGCATGCCACCCAAAGCCAAGTATATTGAGATCCAACTTACATATGCAGAATTGTATGTTATTTACATTATTAATGGTAGGGATGGAGCATAGGATAGCGTAGGTTTGCACAGAGGACAGCATTTTTGTGAGGCATCATTACGAGTACCATTTTATTATTTTCTTTTGAAGTTGGGAAAACCTATCACCACAGCGTTAGGGTAGGTTGAGGTTTTCTGTTCTTTAATAAATCTTGTCAAATCATGTCCTTTTCTCTGTCTCCTATGTCTGACTTATAACAGAACCTAGAAGGGTCATTGCCCAACTTCAATTCAGCTTATCAGTAAACGTATTCCATTTTATCTTTTTCTATCGGTTCTGGGTTCCACCCTGTATCTCTGACTCGCGGGCGCGTTCTTCAAAATACTACACAATAAGGCAATGCTTGGATAAACCAGATCTGGGCGTGGGGGGCTTTCTTTGTAATCTCTAACATTTTCCTTCACCATTGAACTATTCGTACAACACACTCATTTATTATCCCCACAAAAGACTTCCTGACGGCTTTACTGGTGAGAGTTTCCCATTTTAGTTTATGGCAATGCATTCAGTATCTACAGCCTCTTTCACTGCAGATAAAGGGGTGGATTTAGCTTCTCTCACATTTATTAGGGTCCAGTGAAACCTCATCAGGACTATGACAAAGGCAGGCGATAGTTTATAGGGTTACCCAAAGTCCACGGCAAGGGTGATGAGGGTTGTTGCTGAGCACTTTCTTTGGACCCTGGCTCAAGACTGCGTTATCACTTTCCTTAACTAAAAAGGCATGACCCATGGTTCAGTGTTGGAAGTTGCAATGTATTTTCTGAGTTCCTGCTATATAACTGGGCAGTAGCTGAGGACGGGGAGTCGGGAGGGGTGGGAAGGTTCTCCGTCAAGGCTGCAGGTATTAGCCCTGTCCATGCTCATGTTGCGTCCATTTTAGGTGTGTGCAGAGCTCTCAGGTTTCCCTTTGACATTCAGTTCTATTTTCTTTCTTGGAATTCTGTGACCCGTAGTTGTCCAGTTGTGTGTCAAACTTGCACTGCTGTTGCAACTGCGGTACCTTTTCTCTGTATGAAGAACACCTGCACTACTGTTGACGTTGCATTCTGTATAACTTGATTGACCTCTGTTCACTCTTGCAGGTTTTCTCAAATGTCTCTCTTCTGTTAATCAAAAGGGCTTCTTTCTGTATCCCTTCTCAAGGGGCTGTTTATCTCCCACACTCTATTCGGTCCCCCAACCACTGTCTTGGCCACCAAGGTAACTCTGTGGTCTTGATCGTGGCACAGCAGCTACTCACGGGGTCTCCAATGTCTTTGCTGTCCCATTTTGACAACTTGGAAGCGTTTCGGGTCTGCCGACACGGCTCTGCAATCTTTCTTCCTCTGTGTTGCAAGTGGCTTACCCGTACCACGCGGTCCCGTGGCGTGGCTCCATTTGCCGTTGGCTCTCCCCACCTCTGGTTCTCTCGTTGGCTTCTCTTAGCCCATGGGGACCGCATCACCAGTACCTCTCTATCTGGATTTGGCTTCCCCTACGGCGGCCCAGCAGTCAGGTAGTATGGCCTCACCCACGGACTGACTCAGCAGCTCCGCTTAGGCCTCTGTCTGCCATCTCTTTTGTCGGTCTTCCCCTGTGGCGTTTTCGCAATTGGGTAGTCTGGCTCTTCGTCCCTCCTGCCCGTCTGCTGTTTGCAGACAGATCTGGGTCCTCTCAACACTCCAAACATGATAGCTTGCTTGGCCGCCAGCCCCCCATGGAGGATCTCTCTACTTTGCTGCCCGTCCTCTGTCTCGCAGTTCCTCCCTTGTGGGTTTGACCCTTTGTCAAGTCCTTCCTCGCTTTTAAGTTTGTTCTTTCCAATCTGCTGTCGAGAACCACTAGAAGGGGCAAAGTGGTTCTGGTAGGTACTCTGTACTGCTCTGTGTGTCCTCCTCATCACAGTACTGATTGGGTTATGACGCTGTGACTCACTAGAGAACTTCATCATCTCAGTACTTTCTATTTCTGGTCTGATACAAAGGTACACATGATAGGAGGGTAGTGGTAAAGAGGGAGGTGGTGAAGGAGAGCAGGGAATGTTATGGGAATGCCGTGTTCTCCCAGTATGGTCATCACTGGTCCCATAGTGGGTTTCCTCTCCCATGAGATCCATCCGCTAACTACCACGACCAGGGGGACTATCAGATACCAGTCTCTCCTCCCTGGCCTCATGGGAAGGGGATCCCCCTACGCAAGCAGTGACGACATTCTGGGATTCGTCACAATGCGTTCTTGGCATGTGCACTCTGAAAAACTGCTTGCCATGCAAGCGTGAAATGTAATTTACCTATCAATAAATACAAAAATAGATGGGTCGAATATATCTCCTGTAAAGGCTACTCTCCATTTCATGATACCTCTTAAGTTTGTCCCAAAGTCAAATCATTTCCCAATCCAAAGTACATTTCCTCTTGCACATCTTTAAGAGTTCATTGTCCGAAATTCAGCATTTAGCAATATTTGAAACAAAACATAAATTTCAATAAAAAAAATCATATATGTCATTAATTATTCAGGTACAACATTTTCTTTAGTTCAACCTTCATTTTAGGACTAATGCTCTTATTTGATCTCGTCTTAAGACAATGGGGCTCATTACAAGCTTGCCGGTCTGGAAACAACAGTGCTGGTAAGCTTACCGGCAGCGTTGCTTCCGGACCGACATACTACAGGTCTGCCTGCCAGAACTACCCTGCCCGACAGGTCTGACCCTGCCAGGATCAGTGGCCACAGTAGGCAGACAGTCACGGAAGCACCAGCACTGTTAGCAATAGTGCCGGTGCTTCCATGGTCCCAACTCCATGGGAATGGGGACTTACAATTTACCAGTTCCTGATTTTCCAGCCCGCCGTGGTTGTAATCCGTGGGTAGCAGCGGGAAGTCAGGTGGCGGTAAATACTTACGGGTCCCGCGGCAACCCGCCAGTATAACCGGCACAGTTACCGCCAGACCCGTAATTAGCCCCAATGTGTGAATACGCGTCAACGTTTTATTTTTATGGCAGCTGATTGGTTCATAGAGAATTTGTTTAGATGAATTTCCTTCGTTAAGTCAAGTCCAGTCAGTCAAGGAGCAATTTGCAAGAGGCAACAATCGAGGAAGAATAGAGCTGGGAACAAGTGAGGACACAGGCAGAGTCACTTACTCTAGACAGGACTCACATGAGGATAGACCCTGGTGATCAGGACATGCTTTCGAGCCGGCCAGTATGTTCTTAACTAAATGATCCTTGAGAGATTGCTCTTTATTAAATTTAATTTTTTTAAACCAGATTCAAGATTACTTTTTGCCCATGCATGGTGGGGTTGTTGTAGAATGGTTTGGTGGTATTTATCAGAACGTTCCCGAGGTTTCTTTTGACACTCCACCTCTTTGTTGCTGACAGCCATGCTGTACCCCCACCTGTATTTCCCCTTTCTTGTGTTCTTTGGGGTATCATCAGTTTCTGTATCCAAGAATGCCTGGCTGTACTGGCACAGACAATTGTATAAATTGCTATCCACTGCTGCAACAATGGAAGACACATTTAGGTACAGACCAGGCCCCTGAAAATTGAGCAACTCCTGTGGGGTTCGGAAGACTGATGATCCAATTGAGCAGATACTTCGGTTATTGAGGTGAACCCTGTCACAATGAACAGGCCACTGGCACATTGAGCAGTCCCTGGAGGTACTAGGCAAATATATGGTCCCCTTAGGCATTGTGCAGACCCATGGCCCATTGAGCAGCCCCTCTGGCATTGAGAAAACCCATGGTCCTAATTGAGCAGGGTATCTAGTTATTGAGCAGGCAACTGGCAAATTGAGGAGGCCCTTGGCTCATTGAACAACCCCTGTGCCCAATGAGTAGATTCTTGTGGCATTGAACAGAGGCCCAACTCATTGAGCAGACCATCTGGGCATAGAGCAATTTCTGGGCATATTAAGTGACCCCCCCTGGGGCTTTGAGCAGACCTTTGAGCCACTGAGAACACCCCTTGCTATTAAGCAGACCCGTGTGGCATTGAGAATACCATTGGCCCACTGAGCAGAACTTTTGGAAATTTAGAAGAACAATAACCTGTTAATCAGACTCCTCATCTATTGGAGATGTGTTTAATTTAGCCACAGCTCTCTAATTTTAGACAGTATATTAATCTTAAACATATATTAGGTTACCATCCACTTGATATCCTCTTTTTATAGTGTCATGGTGATCAAAGCCTCTGCGATGTCATTGGGAGGGGTTATACGGCACTAGGTGCAACTTATCATTTTCAGGAAATTGTGACACTGTGATTAATTAAACAATGGCTCAAATCTGCGCACCAAAACAATGAAATAATCACTGCCCCCAGAAATGCAATGTGTCTGCAATCTGGCTTCCAATTAATAGTTTTCCATTCCTTTTGAATGCAGATTTTGGGTTCCAACCTTGAAACCAGAACTCTGGCTCAGGAACATGCCGACGTTTCCTTTGACAACATTTGACATGTTGCTCCTGTGGTTGTGTTCAGCAGCGCTGCTGGGAATAGGCCTGTTAAGGGGAGCCAATTAATAGAACACTAACATCTGCTTTGAACAAAGAATCCATTGTCAGTTGTAATTGTTCCCTTTTCTTTAGTTTAATACTATAATTACACGTTGCCTTATGTTCCCTATTGTGTGCACATGTACAATGACAACTTCTGATGATACCAAATACATGTGTTCAAATTAGAAGGAAAATAAGTACATCCAAGTTGATTGTGAGGTTGAAAAGGAAGGCAGATGCTTCCCAGATTATATTTTGACCAGTCTTGTTTGGAATGTGTTATGATATATGATGGGTTATTCATAACGCGCTTAATACCCAGAGGTTTCTAAGTGCGGACCCGGGGATCGAACCTGTGTTGCTCCTTGTCGTCTTGCTTCCAAGGCGAATACTTTGCCCCTGAGCTATCCGCCCAAGTTCGCTAGGTGTGCTCGTGGGGGCAAATTCACAAAGAGGTCATCGCGAGTAAGTCTTACTCATACTAAGTCGAGTAAATCTTACTCATACTAAGTCAGGTGTAGGAACTACTCATAGTAACTTCTTTGTGAATCTGCCTATATGTTCAGATGATAGCAGAAACACTTAGGGTGTCATTTCATACAAATCTAAAAGGCACTGGATGGGACCGGACCTGTTTGCGCTTACATGCGACAGGCACCCTTCTGTGTAATGTGGGTGATTACTCCAGAGGGGGGAGAATAAGGTTGGGTGGCTCGATCAACTATTGGCAAGATGTTCTTTAAAGAGTAGGGTCTTCAGGTCTTCACAATAATACCAGACCCATAGGTCATGAAATCCTTGGGTGCAGAAATGTGATATATGATGAAATACCCGGCCTGTCTGTCACTTGTCCCACCCACAGTAACCATCAGATGTGGAAGGTTGTGTTTGCTTAGTTCTGTACACAGTAGGGTACGGTAGGGCCATGCAATTGGCTTTGACAGCCACATTGGCAGGTCACAGCATCCAGCAATAGCATCGAAGGTCAAGGTAACTTTAAAGAGGGCGTGTGTCACCAGCAGGCGTGGCCACCTGAAGACGGTATTATCAGCATCAGCACCCAGATAGAATGTGTGTTTCCTTTATGATGCAGCTCTCGTCAGGAGGATCTGTCATATCTGCCCATGCGCGTGTCCCTTGTGACTTCTGACAAGACCCACTGTCTCGTCGTGAGATCCCCGATTTATTTTCTTCCCAAAATCAATATGCCTAAAGAAGAAAACTGCACCGCTTTACCCTCTCAATGCTGTATGGCTGGATAGCAAACACCTTACCGATGTGTAAGATTGCCGCTTAGCTGAGCGCATGATGATGTACGGCGGGGCGGGGGGTGTTAACCCGCTCTATGCTTCCATATGCTTCATGTGTACGGTGCTGGATCCTAAAGTGGTAAGGGCATTAGATTACAAAGGAGGAACAGTTTGCAAGAGGGGGGCTGTAAAGTGGTAGGAGCATGAGATTACAAAGGAGGAACAGTTTGCAAGAGGTGGTTGTAAAGTGGTAAGAGCATGAGATTACAAAGGAGAAACAGTTTGCGAGAGGGGGGTTGTAAAGTGGTAAAAGCATGAGATTACAAAGGAGGAACAGTTTGCAAGAGGTGGTTGTAAAGTGGTAAGAGCATGAGATTACAAAGGAGGAACAGTTTGCGAGAGGGGGGTTGTAAAGTGGTAAAAGCATGAGATTACAAAGGAGGAACAGTTTGCGAGAGGGGGGTTGTAAAGTGGTAAGAGCATGAGATTACAAAGGAGGAACAGTTTGCGAGAGGGGGGTTGTAAAGTGGTAAGAGCATGAGATTACAAAGGAGGAACAGTTTGCGAGAGGGGGGTTGTAAAGTGGTAAGAGCATGAAATTACAAAGGAGGAACAGTTTGCGAGAGGGGGGTTGTAAAGTGGTAAAGGCATGAGATTACAAAGGAGGAACAGTTTGCAAGAGGGGGGTTGTAAAGTGGTAAGAGCATGAGATTACAAAGGAGGAACAGTTTGCGAGAGGGGGGTTGTAAAGTGGTAAAGGCATGAGATTACAAAGGAGGAACAGTTTGCGAGAGGGGGGTTGTAAAGTGGTAAAGGCATGAGATTACAAAGGAGGAACAGTTTGCGAGAGGGGGGTTGTAAAGTGGTAAGAGCATGAGATTACAAAGGAGGAACAGTTTGCGAGAGGGGGGTTGTAAAGTGGTAAAAGCATGAGATTACAAAGGAGGAACAGTTTGCGAGAGGGGGTTGTAAAGTGGTAAAAGCATGAGATTACAAAGGAGGAACAGTTTGCGAGAGGGGGGTTGTAAAGTGGTAAGAGCATGAGATTACAAAGGAGGAACAGTTTGCGAGAGGGGGGCTGTTAATGCACCTCTGCTACTGCCTTTTTGAATTGGCTGTGTGGTTTTTAAAAATGTTATTGTATTTTGTTGCTTTGATTACCGAGCATCAAATGTAGCAAAAACATACCAAAGGAAAAAAGAAAGCACTACTGTTTAGGCTCAGATTTCTCTTTTAGAAGATAGACTCTGGAACGCCCTTCCCTTGTCTGTGCACTCTTCTTGTTCCTACCACATATTGTGAAATTGTTTTAAAGTTCACTATCACTCTACTCTTACCAGCCTCTGATAGCTCTGCTCCTCAAAATTAACTGTCTACTCGCATGTGAATTGGACCATTTATTTTGCTATTATTGTACAGCACTTTGGCCAAAACGCTTTTTACATTTCTATAAATACATTCAAATTAACCACTGAACTAATTCACTATGGTTGAAGCATTAACTTAGAAAATATATCTTTTAAATATTTCTTACGATTTGAATTCCCTTTTGTGTATTTGTGCAGCTGTGTATAATATCCAGGAAACATAAATATAGTCCTTTTGAAAGTGTCCAGGTCAAGCATGTGAACAGTTTGAGAATACTGAAAAATATACTTTACCTGTAGGACAGGGATATGAAGGTGCTGTTCTCCGGATGTTTTGGACTACGACTCCCATGCTCCCTCATCATTGACTATGCTGGCATGGGCTGATGGAACTTGTAGGCTAAAAGAACTGGCCAGATAAAGATGGCAGACCCCACGCTTCAGAATGAGTAGGGTACAGGCATTTGTTTTTTAGCTTTTCAAGACTACGGTACGAGCCGCTGCATCTCAACCATATTCTATTGGGCCTTCTACCAGCGATAACACCAGACTCCAAGCTTCGTATATCATGTACCCTGCCAACAGGCGTGTGCGACTTAACACTGCTTAAGACTTTAGCACAGTGGCCACAGATGATTCTCTTGGATACATTCAGCATTGCAAATTGTATATCCCTAGAATATCTCTTTTTAAATATTAGTCTTTCTATGTCTCTGTTTTTCTCCTTTTAAAGTCCAAAACATTTCTAGGGTAATATATTTCTTTTGTGTGGTTGCTTCACAGCGTAATGATGCAAACCTGAGTGGGGAACCACTGTTAGACCATCTTTGAGGGTTTGCATTTTCCTATAGACAGATTTACTTGGATAACCTTATTTTGGAGTGCATTGTTTACAAGTCTTCCAGACCCTTTGATATTTGTGGAATAAACTATATTATCTTGCCCCCAAAGAATAATCAACACCTTAATCGCATTACACTGTTTCTATTAATTCATTTATTTAATAGAGTTTTTTTTAGCTTAACCGCAAGACCTTGAATGCAGCCAGAGCTCTTTACAAACATAAAGAAAGGGGCTCTACATTAGTGAATTGCAAGAAAGCAGAGGAACTTTTAAATGAAATGCCCAAAATTTAACACAGTTAAAATATTTTCTAAACTGCTGAAAATTAAATTCTTTCCAATGATCTGAAGATAGGCAACTAGCTAAATAAACATGTTGCCTAAATTGAGAAAAGAATGCCATTACACATTCATAGCAGAAACAGAGCTGCTGGATAATAAGTATCCGTGAGGATAGCTCAGGCGGTTCGAATCCCGGTCCCACGCTTAGAGACTGGTTTCCGGTGTCTGTTATAATAGATTTATTGACAGGCTGAACCTGAGCACAAGGGTTGAATCTGAGTAGTGTGATAAGGTTGCTAACATAAACAGGCTTATAGGTATGTTAAAATAGGCACTCTGTAAACTACTTAGAACCACTAAAATTCACATGTACTAAAGAATTTCTTGTATTTCAACCAGTCTGGATTTCGACCTCAGATATAGTGTGTGAAGAAGAGACCCGACGCTCTTCATCAGACAGACTCAGGTATGTCCTCCCAAGGGAAAGTGAATCTCCACGCATAGAACACAATCCCGATTGGAGAAAACTACATTTCCCATTATTCCCCTCTTGGACAAAAGCAAAACCAAGAGTGGATCCAGGAAGAAGAATTATGGATCCGGGAGGGGGTAAACTATGCAGAAGACCCAGTCAGACCCCCCACATGAGAATGGATACATGTTCCGGGGCTATGTCGCCTAAACCATGCGACCAAACCAACCAGAGAGGGTTGGATCTGGGAAATTAAATGATACTGCCAAGCACAGGAGGGCCATGGGGGGAACCTAAACACCCCACAGACATGCATTCCCACCCCAAAGATCACATCCAGTTCATATCCTGCAGTGATGTAAAGTGGTAAAAGCATGAGATTACAAAGGAGGAACAGTTTGCGAGAGGGGGGTTGTAAAGTGGTAAGAGCATGAGATTACAAAGGAGGAACAGTTTGCGAGAGGGGGGCTGTTAATGCACCTCTGCTACTGCCTTTTTGAATTGGCTGTGTGGTTTTTAAAAATGTTATTGTATTTTGTTGCTTTGATTACCGAGCATCAAATGTAGCAAAATGTTATTGTATTTTGTTGCTTTGATTACCGAGCATCAAATGTAGCAAAAACATACCAAAGGAAAAAAGAAAGCACTACTGTTTAGGCTCAGATTTCTTCTTCCATAATTCTTCTTCCTGGATCCACTCTTGGTTTTGCTTTTGTCCAAGAGGGGAATAATGGGAAATGTAGTTTTCTCCAATCGGGATTGTGTTCTATGCGTGGAGATTCACTTTCCTTTGAATTATTGGGTCATAAATCTTCAAAATGAAAACCAACATACTGGAGCCAATATGGGTTCAAAGTTTAATTACACTTGGAGCAGGAGCTTTTTTTAAGTACCACTCTACACATATTTGGACGGGCTACACTGGTGTTTGTCATATGAGAAATTTGTTATCTATCCTACAGGTTGTTTAACTCTTTCCTGTACCTAATGTGTATTTTATATAGTTCAGTTGTATGTACAGTCTTCCCTCTTTTGCACATGGTTGTTTTCTGTCTACTTGGGAGGAAAGATATCAATAGGCCCTGATTAAAGCATGATCAATTATGGTGGTACTAGATGAAAGAATTCAACAACAGGCTTGGAATGCCTTGCTACCTGTCCTCCTCCTGGTCTGTCCCCCTTTAAAGGCCCCTACTCTGGAGACAACCTTAAAGTTATTCATTGTGTATGTCAACGCATCAGCAACTATACCTGCTGTCCCTGAAATACAAAAACGTGTCAGCAAAGATATGAGCACCAAGCTGAGGGAGCTTTTTGGCAGTCGGTATTCCATTACCAAAGTAAAGCAATCCCTTACCACTCTCAGCCTCTCCCTCATTGTGTCTGCCATCCAGTAACACACCAATGGGAAAGTGCACCCTCAGAAGAGGATATTTAAGCATCAGGAGAGTTAAGTGTTGTACATTACTTTATAGTGTAGCAGTTGGGGTGCTGTGTGGTGATGAATTATGAGATATCTCTGAGGTTTTGGCCCTTTCTCTGGAATTAAGAATGTCACAAAATACCTTAACTGAAGTACTGGTTTTACAGTATATTTCCATTTTTATTGTATTTTTTATTTTATTGTGTCATAGCCATATACTAAATCAATATAACACATACTTATGACTTTTAACACAAGAATCCATACAAGAAATATAGAAATATTGTTTTTAACACACACTAATCTAAATAAAAAAATAAAAAATAAGACAGATTGAAATATCACAGAAACAAACTCAAACAATCAAACACCTCAACAGAGCGAGTCCCTCACCCCCGCCCCCCTCCCCCATCAACAGATCTGTTAAGAGAGCAACTACTTCAAAGATCAGGAGTCATCGCCCGACGACAGTCTGTCCCAAAAAATATCAGAATTCAACCAACCAGGACCGTGAACAAATCTCTGAAATCTTGCCAGCCTCAATGACCGCGTTCCTGGACAATGCGTAGATAGATGTTTCAACGACTGCCTTTCATTAATATTACCCTTGTAATTGTTCTCATTGTTTCGGATCGAGCGAACCTCCAAGATTAAACACATATTCAATCTAAATCTCAGAAACTCAGCTCTCACCCCTGGATCAGGAAACATATTCAGATAATGAGGGAGCCGGGATCGGGGTTTGTCAAAACGCGTATGTGATGCTGATAGCTTTGCTATCCTCATTCGATTAATTGTCCGAATCCAGTCCCATTGTTTCATACGCATTTTGACTTTCTCTGGATCCTGGATAAGAAGATCAATAGAACAATGTGAATTCACCAGGATTTCACCATACTTTAGACTAAGCTCATTTAGAAAGATATTGTCCGTTTTTTTCAGCAGTAATGCTACGTCCTCATATAGCGAGCCCTTTAGGGGGACAAAGATGAACCTAAATATCGATATCCATCTCCACTCCATCATGGCCAACAAAGAGGACAGGCCCAACTTATATCTTTAACACCCGATGCTTTGGGCAGATTTAAAGTCCTCTTCCAAATCTTAGCCTCCAATATATCCCAATCAATTTTCATAGATAAGGGATTCGACTCCAAGCCATAAAGAATACAGGGGCCACTTTTCCTATGTAAAACCTCAATAGGGGTTGGATGGAAAATGTACACAGTTTAGATCAAATTCTTTTCATCTTGGCTCCGAAACTAATTACCTTATGATCCAAAATCAGAAGAAGAGGACTCATTGTTGGAAAGGCTCTGATCACTGCCCCCAAATAGGTTAACTCAGCAACCAGCTGACTTGGTGATTAGCCATTGACCAACTATAGGACTTAAGTATCTTATTTGGGTGTTTAAACAACAGCACCTTTGAATTTTCAGGATTCATTATTAGGTCGTTAGTCCGGGCATAATCCGCCAATGCTGATAACAGTTGTTGCAGCCCGACTTGTGAGTGGTCTAAAACCACTACATCGTCGTCATAGGCCAACCAGTTTAGTTTTGTTTCACCAATTTTCGGAATAATGATTCCTACACCTTAAAGCCACTCACATAGATCTGACATAAAAAGAATGAAGAGGAAAGGTGCAATCAAGCAGCCCTTCCGGACACCTCTCTCAACCCCAATCGAAGTCAACAGTGAGCCCGCTCTAGAGAGCCTAACAAGCATCAAAGAATTCTGATGAAGCACAATTGGAATGGACAAACGGTTGGAGGTGGATCCCCAGCTGTTCAACTTTCTCCACAAGAGATTTCTATTGACAGTGTCAAAAGCCTGGGACAGGTCAATCCATGCCCAAACAATGGGGGGCCACCCTTCATAGTAGATGGTAAGCTAATACAGTTTAGAACAAGTCCATTCAAGGCTGTTGACAATCCTCTTCTGAACCCCGTTTGCTGCTTGGGAATAATACCTTTGGATTTGGCCCATGCCGCCATTTCACTCAAGATCAGACCTACAAAGATTTTACTGTCCGCATCTAAGAGTGAGATGGGGCGATAATTCCAGACTGCAAGATGATCCCCCTTATTACCTTTATGTGTTGAGGTGCCCATACGTGGAAACCATCCATATTTAGGAATGCATACTCTCTACTGTAAAGATCAAAAGGTTTCTATTTTCTGTATATTTTTCATAGCTGTTGTTATAGAAACATTGCTTTTTGCATGTGCTTCACTGTAAGCATCTGTGAAAGTTCATGGATTAGCTTCTGCAACAAGACGATGAGAGGACGGTGTCTCATCTAATGGCAATCCTGTTGCAAGATCATGGGATGACGGTCAACATGGGGGAATTCTACCATGCCTGCTAGGTTCTGTGCTGCAAGTGGAGAGCTGCAGGATCAGATATTTATGTGGGTGATGACCAGCACAGTGTTCATTTATTTTGTTAAAACCATGTCTTTTTCCAATACCCGGGGCTTCCCACACACTTCTTTGCATTATGTTTAGGGGTAACCAGGACAGCATTCAATGTATTTATATTAACCATGGCTTCTTCTGATTCCTTGGGCTTCCTCTCCCCGGTGCATTATGTTTCGGTGGTAAGCAGGATAGCGTTCTTTTCATCCATATTAACCATGCCTTACTCTCACTCATTGGGTTTCATGCATTGTGTTTAGGTCATAACCAGGACATTGTTCCTGCTTTCTTATACCCAGGTCTTATTCTGGCTCTGCTGGACCTGCCATATGAACCAAAACATCAATAAAGAAGTTTGGGTGGACTACATGAAAGTCTTGCTAGACATGGGGAAGACTTTGACGATGCCCAATTCACAGATGAGCCTACCATTCCATTGCCTTAGAACGGTTTAACATAAAGGCCTTGAGGAGGAAAGGATATCTTTCAACCAATCCCGCACCCAAGCATCCAACCAAAGCACTTTTCTGGAGAGACAGCCCCAAGACGCGGCCATGACCCCTGATTTATTTTCAGGGCATAAAGGACACAGCCTTCTTCAAAAAGAACATACATATGCAGGGGCCCTTTCCATATGTGAGGTGCCATTACCCAGAGAATGCACACATATTATTGTACAGATCATAAAGCACAATTATCCCAATCGTTCTTCTGCAGAGGCCTGTGTGGGGGACTAGGGACTCCTTAGGGTCCGAACTCAACCAGAATCGCTTGATCAAATGTATCTGCGCACAACTTAAGTGGTACCTCAAGAATGTTCACAAGCCCAGCAACCAGGCAGGACATTACAACTTTATGGTGGCAGGACTGGACCCCAGATACCAGTGGAAGGACAATAAACCACATTAAGAAGTTGCTCCCCTTGGTCATGGTATGAAATAGGGAAGCAACCTTTACGTGAATGGACTCTTTGCTCCCCTCTAAGTGCTTGTACCATTATTTTATGTTACTCAACACTTATTCTGCACTACTCACCTAATAAATATATTTACTTATTATAACAATTGGCAAAAGTTTTATTACAGGAACAAATGCAGCACAATATGGTGAAGCTGGACATTTCCTCACTTTCCACGTGACCAAACTAACGTCGACACTTGTCTTTTCCTGTCTCGACTACTGCTCTCCTCTTCTCATTGGTCTTCCTACTTACCATCTTCCCTGCCTGCATGCATGACATCACTACAGCAGTCAGTGAGTTTGGTTTTGCGCCGCTTTTATTAACATTATCACATGGTCACACATATGACAACATGTGACACAGCACAAGCACTCAGCGGGGCGGTAAACCACCACAACAACCTTTCTCCTTGACACTTTCAAGAGTGTGGGACTTTAACATTATGATCGAGAACTAGGTTAAATGAGTCCAAGCAGCAGTTTGTAATGGAGGAACAGAATAAAACAAGCATTGGAAAAGACAACACTTTTGCACAGTCAAGGGTAGGCATTTGTCAGACACTGCTAGAATGGTACTACCTGGCCATAAATGCCAACAGATGGAACATTGTGCTGTAACATAGGCACATGGCGGCAGTTCGTTTGTTTGTTTGTTTGTTTGTTTGTTTGTTTATTTATTTTATTTGTATAGCGCTCCAGGCCCGTGGGTAGAAGGGTGCTTAAAGAGTTCAGTTACAGGAATGAGGTATACATTATACATGGTACAACAATTACAAATTACAGCAATTTACATTATTTACACACTTCAGCAGGTTCATAGGAGATTCAGAGGTGATCGCTACTCTTTGTTCAGTAGCCAGCGAATAACCTGTTTCCTAAAGATTGGGAAGGACTCAATGGTTTTGATGTTGAGGGGTAGGGAGTTCAGGGAAGTGAGGCAAGCACTGTGAAGCTGGTGCCGCCTGCTCTATTTAATGTGAATCTATGCACTGCCAAGCATAAGGAGTTGGATGACCTGGTGATTCTGGGAGCGGATTTTATAGTGAATTTGTTGGTGAGATATGGTGGGGGTAGGTTGTTTAATGATTTGTAGGTGAGGCAGGTGGTTTTAAGGTCAATGTTTTGTTGTATTGAGAGCCATTTGCATGCTTTCCTAGTTGTGGAATGTGCTCTCGTCTTGGGATGTTGAGTGCTGCGCGCAATGCATTGTTCTGGAGAACCTGGAGTTTGTTAATTATTGATTGGTTGCACCTAGGTATAGACTGTTGTAATAGTCCAATTTGGACTGTATAAGTGCTCTGGCAAGTGTGAGGCAGCTATGGGACGACAGGAAAGGTCTGCAGGCCCTTATCAGTTTGCCAGTGTAGGCAGTGGCTGAGGCGGTCGTATTTGTATGTTTGGTGAGGTTGGTGTTGGCGTCAGGGTAGAAGCCTAGGGTTTTTACACTATTAAACAGTGCCTGACAAATGTCTATCTAAAACCTGCACAATTCAAAACTGTAGGCTTTTCACAGGACTATGGTGCAAAGAGTCAATTTAAATCAAGAGGCTAATGGCACATTTGGATAAGACATTGTATTACACCAGTAGTGCATGTACAGCTGCAATTAAGCCATTAACTCTGAGCAGAGTGCTTAGAAATAACATTGGTAAGCCAACGTTCAAGGTTTGATGTTACTGCTTGATAGAGCTAGCACAGATGGATCGGCAAATGATATATTTTGGGTGGAGAGGGGTTGGTAGTTGTTGAGAATGATCAAAGGAATAAGCGTGGCCATGGGCAGTCAAGGGGTGGCTAAATAACCACGCAATAACCACAAGCTGTGCGTACCTCTTCATATGGCATCTCTCTCGTAGATGTACTCCAATGGAAATGTTGTGGCTTATAGGTGGCGCATGGGCTTCACCTAATATCAAAAAATAAAAAGGGGCGTAACTTGTACATAAAAACTACTGAGCGAAGAGGAGGATGCATTTACATTTCTGTGAACTTTGATGTTCTCTTCACTGCATGGTCATGCCCTAGTAGAGGTGGAGGCAATCGCCGGAGGACAGCTCTTTAGCAGCTGGCACCATGGCAACAGGTAGCTGCTCAATGTATGTGGGAGCTTTGCAAGAAATGGTAATGGTATGGTAATGCTAATGTTTATTTATGAAGCGCCTATACACAGGCAGAAAGGCCAAATCATCCATCTTCCAGGAATGGACAACAAATTCCCAAAATGTAGGTAGCCGCCACCAAGGTTTCTCCATTGTGGAGGAGGTGCCCCTGGGTTAATCGTCACCCTCTTATCACGACAGGTTCCTACGATACATAGGTACATGTAGGCAAAAGGAGTAGGGGCACTGAAATCCATCACAGGAGTGCCCAGCCCTGGGGGACCTTTATCAAAGAGCATATCTAAAATGAGTCTCCAATTTAGATCAACTCCATGCAGCCCAATCTTGGGGTACGAACTATCCTGCATCTTCTGTGGTAATGAGCGGGCCCTTTTTTGTTTCCCAATGCTTTTCCTGTGGGTAATCCTCATTGATCTTAGTTGCATCTTCCTCGTCTCAGTGTTTGTTGGAAATGGGGCGGGCGAGATGGGGTGTGATTGAAAATATCCCATGAAGGCTGAGGGAGAGAGGGTTGGGGTATTTCTCAACCTCTTTTCAGTACTAGGTGTGGGGATCTGTTGCAGCCTATTAAGGTGAGTGGGTGATATTTTCCATCTTTCTTTATTTGTTTTTTGTGCCACCGAGGATAGGACAGGGGCATTGCTCTGGTCTTGGAAGCAAGGCCACGCAGAGCCACAGAGGTTCGAATTCCGGATCCGCGCTTACAAACCGAACTCAGGTACAGTATTAGGCGTGTTACTAAAAACAAATAAATAGAATTGTTGGGTGTTGGTTCTAAATTCCTTTGTTTACTGGAGGGGGATAACTGGGAGGAAAAAGGTGGGTTTATAGCATATCCTCTGGGTTTTGAGGACGGAGAGACACTGTTAGTGTCACGGGTTGTGAAAGGGGTTGGTCTCGCCAGCTGTCTAAGATGTTTGATCTTTGCTTTTCTTGAGGGAAGGTCAAGGGGTAGGAATCGGACTTGGTGACAATATCACACGAACAACGAGGGTGGGGATGATGGGCTGGGGTAAGGAACGAGGGCAATACCATGTCTCACCGTCGGACGCCCTCCCCACTCTCCCCAAGGAACACCTGCCTAGGTGATCCTCCCTTGCTGGTCCACCCCCAGGGTTGGGATCCGAGAGCGATGGCCCTTGCCTGGTCACCTGAACAACAGATCCCCGGGGACTACTTGTGAAAAAGCCCTCAGGTTTCTCAGAAAAGGCAAATGCAGAGTGGGAGAATTCTGTGACGCGTGGGGAGAAGCGCAGTCAGCAGGAAGAGGGGGTAGGTAATGCTACTGGGCACACCACAGATCAGGCCTCAGCTGGGGTATTGCTATGATATGATATGATAGGTTATTTATAACACGCTTAATACCCAGAGGTTTCAAAGCGCAGATCCGGGGATCGAACCTGTGTTGCTCCGTGTCGTCTTGCTTTCAAGGCGAGCACGCTGCCCCTGAGCTATCCTCCTGAGACAAGCAGCATTTCTTCATCATCGAGCCTTGCGAGGCAGTGCATTTCACTGAAGTTGTGCGTGCTTAAACCACTCCTGCGGGGTCAGGGACTCTTTCAGTATGAACCCGCTCTGTGTTATTTGTTATGGGCGGGCTCAGTATGTGTGGCGGGGCTCTATTATCAATTTTAAAGAACGTGTTAACTGTTAGACATTTCTTTATTGAAAACTGCCTGAAATGTTGCTTTCTGTATTCCCAGGTTTTATGGTCTTAATGATGCTGGATCATGTTGATTTGTAACTGTGCTGTTTACTGTTGCGGTTTTTATGGGAACGTTTTGTATTCTCGAAATAAAACGTTTCTCCTACTACCACTGAATTCCCCAGAATTCAGTGTCAGTGCCATCTGACAACAACCTCAAAGACATTGTGTTCTTACGACTTAAAAATAGGCAGTGTAAAAATAACCTCTGTGAGATGTTGTGACTTTCTTTCGCTGGCTCACCACAACTACATTCTCCTTGTCAGTGTTTCTTATCTAAGCCTTCATCAGGAAATGTATGTTCAGTGATGTAATGTTTTTATACTGTGTGTGTAATGTTCACAGTATCTTTTGGGAGATACTAGACAGTAAGACCTGACGAAATGGGGGTGTTAGTGGCCGGTAACGACCTGGGACCAGTGTGGTCCCGGACACAAAGTAAAGCCATCCTAAAATGGCTAATACCAGTTAGTAGTACCCCATCACCATGTTCATGTACGGAAAAGGGGATTCCGGGGTACTAAATGGAAGAGAAACATGTCTGATGCTGTCCAGAGTGCTTGCGTGAAGCATGGCTGGCAAAAAACAGCCCAGACGGATAAGCACCAGTGGTATTGCCGTCATGCAGCTCCAGAAGGAGGTGGTGTGCAGGGGCGTGGCTGCCAATCCAGAGCTGTGACTGGAGGAAAGATAATGTCACAGAGGAGTGGAGGGCAGGCGGGCCTTACCATAAGGTAAGGCCCGCTTTCAGCCAATGAGAATGGCTAGACATTCGCCCATAGGTACGCTAAGTTAAAGTTTCTGATTACAACTGGATGTGGGATAATCCTTTGTCCTGTCAAGTGGTATACGCAAAGGAGGGACAACTCTGTATATTTGTAAAATGTAATAAAACGTTGACATTACTTTACCAACTCATTGATCTGTTTATTTATTTGTAAATTAATACCAATACGAGTTCAGTTTCTAAGCACGGATCTGGGATTCAAACCTCTGTTGCTCTGCATGGTCTTGCTTGCAAGACCAGCGCATTCACCTGTGCCATCCTCCGTTCGCAGTATTTATGGTTGTCAGAACAATTTGCTCTATTTAGCGTCCAATGGATTGTAATTCTATTTCCCAGTTGATCAATTTCTTGCTATCATCAATTTCTGCACCTGATGGTTGAGAAGTTGGGCCAAAATGAGATGAGCCATTGCGCTGTCCATCGCTGAAATCAGTAGAAAAAACAATCTTATTTTTTCCCAAAGGCACTCAAACATGTTTAAATGATAATCCATTGACTGTACAAATAGTGCACTGTCCCAAGAACTCTAAATATTGATAAGGTTTCCCCTGGTTTTTCTGATATTAAATTATTCTGCATGAGCTGTGTGCGCTCCCCCGGCTTTTGCTTCGCTTGGGCCTGTAACTGACGCCCTGGAGCATGCCCCCCCCCTGGGATTCTATTGCTTAATGATAGCCTTATAGACTGAGGGTGGATTCGTTATTACAGAAGTTCCCCATAGCGCGAGAGGCCCTGTAATAACCGGGGGACTGTTTGGGACGGTCTGGTGAAGTAGACTAGGGCGTCGTCCGCGAAGAGGCAGATTTTGCATTGCATGTCTCCCATCTGTACTCCCCTAATAGCCTCGTCATTGCGGACTGAGATTGCCCATGGTTCCATTACTAGTGCATAACTTAGCGGGGACAGGGGACATCCCTGCCTTGTACCACGTTGGAGGGGGAACTCTCTCGATTCTGTCCCAATTTCCACCACTCTAGCCGAGGGGGAAGAGTAAAGCGCGGCCATCCACCCCAGCCACCTAGGACCCATCCCCAGAGATGCGAAAACCTCCCCCATGAAAGCCCAGCTGACCCTGTCGAAGGCTTTCTCCGCATCGAGAGCCAGTAAAAGAGCCCCCTCGTCCCGGACCCCCACTGTGGCAAGTATATGGAGTGTCTTCCGTATGTTGTCAGAGCCCTGCCTGTTGAGGACGAATCCCGCTTGCTCAGGGTGTATCAGGCGTGGAAGGCAGTTCTCAAGTCTGGAGGCCAAGATTCTGGTAAAAATCTTGGCATCTAAGTTAAGGAGTGAGATGGGTCTATAGGACCCACATTCTGTCTGGTCTTTACCGGACTTGGGTATGACGGTGATGAGGGCTTGCAGAAACGTCGGTGGAATTGAGTTTCGGCTCCTAATCTGATTGAACATTTTGGCCAAGGGCTTCACCAAGATCGATTGGGTCTGTTTATAGAAATCAGCCGTGTAGCCGTCCCCCCCCCGGTGCCTTTCCTGCCTTCAGTCTCTTAATGGCGCTCTCCACCTCTTCCTCTGAAATCTCCCCCTCAAGGGCCCCTAGGTCTTCGTCGGATAGCTTGGGGAGGGGGTGCTCCGCCAAGTAGGCTGAGATATCCTCCAGTGATTCGTCTGTTTGCCTGGAATAATGTTTGCTGTAATAGTCAGCAAAGCAGTCCCCTATTCCCTCCCGGCCCCTGTGAGTCCTACCTTCCCCATCGCTAAGCTGGGCAACCCCCCTTTCCAGCCTGGAGCCCCAGGACCTTTGTGCCAAAAGAGTTCCCACCCTGTCTCCCCGTTCATAGTATCTTTTTTTTTTATCAAAGATTTTATTGATTTTCAAAGTTAAACATCATTACAAACATCTCTCAACATTTCAGGGAGGGGGCATAGTGGGTGAGAGAGGGCGGAGGGGGTTAATAAGGGGGGGAAGAAGGGGAGAGAAGGGGGGAAATGTCAAGGCAGGGGTGTGGGGGGGAGAGAGCAATGTAATCAAAAGAAAACAGCATTAACCGTTACAAACTCAGCTTCAGGGACCTTGGTCCGACAGACCATCGGTTTTTCACAGGATGATTTCATGGCAAAGGGCGGTCTTAACAGAGTTAGTACTTCCCTTTCAATGGGTCTCACACAGTCGCAGTGGATGCAGGGTCGGCCTCGGCCATCAGCTGTCCTCCTCCCATCTTCTCCATATTTTCTCTGCTTTATGGGGGCACCCTCTTGCTTTATACACCAGGTGCTCCATTACCGCACATATGTCCACGTCCGTGACCCACTGGTCATAGCTGGGTGTGCGCTCCGAACCCCACAGTTGTGCAATGTTCCGCCTAAAGACTGCGAGCGTGGTTGACCACAGCAGTTTCTCATATCGAGATAAGTCAGTGTCCCCGGAGACCCCCAGAAGCAATTGTTTCGGGAACCTCTGTATCGTCTTTCCCAGGACGTTAGACAGTTTATCGCAGCATTTCTGCCAGAGCAACTGAATACTGCTACACTCCCACAGAATATGAAAAAAGGTAGCTTCCTCTCGCTTACAATGTAGGCACTTTGTGTCGACGGCCCTGCCCCATCGGAAGAATGCTACTCTCGGGTAGTAGGTGCGGTGCAGGATCTTCAGCTGGACGAGTCGGAGTCTCGAGGAGATGGTGGTTTCAGGTGGGTACATCAGGGCCTCCGTTCAGTCTTCCGGAAGGAGGGGATCTACATCTCGTTCCCATTTTGTTTTCAGGTCGGATAGCTCTGAAGTTGCGAAGGAGGTTATTACTGTGTACATGGTGGAGGTGACCTTCCGCTCCACCCGATCCAGAACTATGTTTCGTTCAAGCGGGGAGCTTTCGGGCAGATCTTGTATGGTCCGTCGTTGGGCTGTCCAGGCATGATTTAGCTGCATGTGGTGGAACCTTTCCGTGTCCGGCAGGGAGAACCTTTCTTGCATCATTTCAAATGTTGCCAGGTTGTCTTCCTGTACCACATCTCCAACAGTGGAGATTCCACGCTGGGTCCATTCGGGCCATTTTGGCAGTTTCCGTACTTCGGGGAGGTTGCAATTGTTCCACAATGACTGGACCAGTGTTGTTTTCCCACCCCAGCCCAAGAATCGAAGCGCTTCCTTCCAAATTCTCGTTATGTGGGATGCCATGTCAGATTTCGGAGGGCGGTCCAAGTCTCTGTAGAGGTGCTCTATTGGTTTGATTGTAGTGTTGTAATGGAAGCCCCTGATATGTGGGAGACTCCTGTCAACATGAAGCATGTCGTTTATTACATCCATCTGACTGGCCCAGTAGTATGATTGCATCCTGGGCAGCCCGATCCCCCACTCCCAAACAGACCTCTGAAGAGTCGCAAGGGCAATTCTCGGGTGGCCACCTTTCCAGAGCAGCTTTCGCAGGATGCATTCGATTTTGTGGAATTCCCGGTGGTCGATATGTAATGGCGCATTTTGCAGGACGAATAGAAATTTCGGGAGGGCGATCATTTTAAACAATGCCGCCCTACCCATCAGTGTCAGTGGCAAGGAGATCCAGTGGTGAGCGTCGTCTGCAAATTTTACCATCAAGGGGGACAGGTTCAGGGTAGTATATTCAGTAAGGTGCATTGTAATGTGTATCCCCAGGTATTTAAATCGTTCCTTCTCAATTTGGTAGGGGCCGGTCGCCAGACACGACGATGGAGTGTTCCCTATAGGAAAAAGGATGGACTTGGACCAGTTCACGCGTAGTCCATAGAATGCCTCATATTGGCCCAGCAGCTGCACGACTCTGGGGCAGGAGGTACTTGGGTCCTTCAGGTAGATGAGTAGGTCATCTGCGTAGAGGGATATTCTGTCTTCCCAGGTATCTGACCATCGGAAACCCTCCCATGTTGGGTCGTTTCGTAACAGGATCGCCAGGGGTTCGATCGCAATAGCAAAGATCATGGCGGATAGTGGGCAGCCCTGCCTTGTACCCCTTCCCAGACCGAAGAGTTCTGATCGCCAACCGTTGACCCTGGTCCTGGCAACCAGGGATTCGTATAGTAGCTTCACCCAAGTCATGAAGTTCTCACCAAAGCCCATGTGGCGCATGATGGTCCAGACAGCCTCCCACCTCACCGAATCGAAGGCTTTTTCAAAGTCAATTGCCAACAGGGCCAGTGGTCCTTGTATGCTGCCGGCTCTTTCCAAAGCCGCGAATAGTCTGCGGAGGTTCATGCGAGTTGATCTCTGTGGCATGAAACCGCACTGGTCCGGGTGGATCAGGGAGGGAATTACCTCTTCTAAACAGTCCGCTAGAAGCTTTGCCAGTATTTTAGTTTCAGAGTTGATGAGTGAGATGGGCCTGTACAAGCTACATCTGTCTGGGGGCTTGTCCGGCTTAGGGATCACTACGATTATTGCTTCTCGGAGATCTGGGGGGAAAATGCCCTTCTCACGAGCATGGAGGTACATTTGCAGGAGCTGGGGGGCTATCACGTTAGTGCCCACCCTTCGCCATAGCTCTACCGGGAAGCCGTTTGGACCAGGAGTCTTACCGGTCTGGAGTTCAGAAATGGCGACTAGGATCTCATCCTCCGTGATCTCCCGCTCCAGTCGTTGCCTTTGCGCCTCATTCAGGGTAGGGTTTCAATTCGATCCATAATTGTGGCGTCCATTGGGATTGTGGATTCACTGTATAGCTCTGCGTAGTATTCCGCAAAGCCCTGGGTTATTTCCTGGTCCGTCACCCTTGCGTTCGGACCATCCGCTTCGAGTCTCCGGACATGGCTACGTCCCTGCTCCTTCCTTTCCAGCCATGCCAGCATCTTACCCGCCTTGTCACCGGTTTCGTAGGCCCTTGCTCTCATTGCAGTGTGCGCTTGGCGCGCATTGTCCATCGCTATGCTTTGCAGTCTTTTTTGTGCAAGTAGCAACGTTCGATTAGAGGCTGGCGTGTTTTCATCTACGTGCCTCCCCTCTGCCTGTTTGACTTGGAGCTCTGCTTCACAGATCTTACTCATATGTAGCCTCTTTTTGGCCGCCGTCCAGGATATTAGTTCGCCCCTCAGCACTGTTTTATAGGCTTCCCATAGCATTAACAGGGTTCGTTGCGGTCTGTGTGTTTAACTCAAAGTATGAGGTGGTGGTCTCCTGTAGTTTATCTATCAGCTCTGGGTCCCCCAGATAGTAACTGTTCAGGCGCCAACATGGCGGTGGGACCCTCCGGGACGTTATTAGTAGCATTTCTAGCGGAGAGTGATCAGAGATGCCTCTAGGTAGTATGTTTATTTCCTGTGCCCTGTGTAGATCAGTTGCGGGAGTGAAGAAATAGTCCAGTCTAGAGAGCGAGGCATGGGCCCCTGAGTGGAAAGAATACGCTTTAGCATCTGGGTGCAGTTCCCTCCACACATCACACAGGCCGAGTGCGTTGGCGAACGTAGCAAGCCTAGTGGGGACTTTGGTGTTGCTATTACGTATATGGGATCTATCCAGGGTGACATTCATGACTTCGTTGAAGTCACCGCCAAGTATCAGGCAGTTCGAGGTGTCATTAGCAATTAGCGGGGTAATGTCAGTGAGCAGTGATTCCAGAAGGGTCGGTGGTGCATAGATGACTATCAGTGCAATGGACTGCCCCCATAGGTCGCCCGTCACATATATGTATCTGCCTCCTGTATCATGGGTCACTGTGTAGAGGTGGAGGGGAAGGTTTTTGTTTATCAAGATCATAACGCCTCTCGAGCCCATCGTAAAGCCTGAGTGAAATGTCAGCTTATAATTTGTACGCTTAAATAGGGTGCATTCTGTGCCTGCAAGATGTGTCTCGGACAGGAACACTATATCAGCCCCCCGTCTGTTCAAAAATTGACGCATCAAGCGGCTCTTGATTGCATTGCCTAGGCCATTGACGTTCCACGACGTGAGCCTCAGTGTTCTGAGAGTGTCGACCCTATTACGATACTCTGCCATGTGAGTGTGTGTCGGTGGCCGCCCTGCCCATTAGCTTGATAGGACCCTGATATAGCTGTGCTTAACAAACCCGAAACCCCCCACCCCATACTCCTCCCAACTAGAAGCATCGGTCGCCCAAACAAAAGCTCTATTGTGTCAACTGGACACCTAACATGCACCAAACTTTATCAAACAAAAGTGGTCTCCCTCTAGGGAGAGCCCGGGGGGGGAGGTAGTACTCCTCTGAAAAAAAGGGGGGGGGGGATCCCCAAGGGCAATCCCCGCGTAAACTACACCTGGGATTTATTGCGCTCTCAGGGGGGGAGGGGGGGCTCTTTTCCTATCGTAGTGCCTAGGGCGTAGCGCGACCGCTACAGGTGGATGTGTGCTGCCTATCATTGTGTGTGTGCGTGTTTTATGAGAAGATCTATGGTCTGACTTGCGTATTTCCATATGGACACAGGATTGTTGAGGGGGTTATCACCCCCCTAGGTCTTCCGGTGGGTCCTGCGGTGGTGGTCGGCGGGGTTCTCTCCGCTGGTCTGGCGGAGGTCTTCAGTTTCTCCCCCTGTTTTCGCGGGGGGCGGACCAGTCTCCTTCTATGTTTTGCTCGGCCCAACGCCAAGCCTCCTTAGGGTCACTAAAATGGATTGTTGTGCCTTTATGATAAATCTTAAGTTGTGCAGGGAAGAGCAGGCCGTATTTCACGCCCATCGTGTGTAGCTGTCGTTTCAGGGAGTCAAAGGATTGCCTTGCCCTCTGCACTTCCCTCGTGTAGTCCGGAAAAAAGGCGATTTTGGAGCAATTGAAAGTGACCGCTCCTTTGGCGCGCGCATGTTGCAGCAGGGCGTTGCGGTCTCTGTAATTTAAGAATCGTGCTATCACAGTTCTTGGAGGGGCTCCAGGCGGTGGTCTGCTTGTGGGCATCCTGTGTGCCCTTTCTATGGAAAAGAACTTGGAAAAGGCATCGGGCTCGTATAGGTCAGAGAGCCATTGTTCTAGATAGAGTTCCATGCAGGGGCCCTCTGCCTTTTCGGGTATGCCCAGGATGCGTACATTATTGCGCCTGGACCTGCCCTCTACTTCCTCGATTCTGTCTTCCAGCACCTTTAGTTTGGACATTGTGTTATGGAGTTGTTGTTGCACGGTGTTCATTCTGTCCTCCGTATTAGAAATGCGCTGCTTGGCTTCCCCGGTGCGTGCCATTAGTTTTTGGAGGTCGTGCCTGAGGAGGGAGACATCCATGCTAATGCCGTATATTTTCTGCTCCATGGACGTGCGGGAGTCGGTAATGGCGGCCATGATGTCTTTGAGCGATATTCCTTGGTCCGTCTCCATGTCGACTGAGAGTTCAGCGGGTTGGGGAGGAGGAATGGTGTATTGATCCATTTTGCTTTGGGTGTGAAGCTTCCTCGGCCTGTCTTTCCCCATAGCACCCGGTCCTCCGCGTACACTATGTGGGCCGATGTGGTCGGCCTCGCCCGAGCACCTCGCTGCCAGGTGTGTCCCTTGTCTCTTTTACCTTGTCGGCGGGTTGCACCCTTCGTAGCTGCTGTGCTCCGGGGAAATGTCCTCCCTCCAGGGCTGACGGAAGTAGCGTGCCTCCCGGGGCAAGGCATGCTCTTCACTCTCACACCCTATGATGCTGGGGTCTCAGAAGGCAGGGCTCACCGGTCTTCTCTCCCCCTGCAGGCCTTCTTAACTTTCCCGGCCAGCGATGGTGCTCTGACCAGACCCCCGAGGGGGCGGGGCGCAGGAGGCCTAAGGTCCACTCTTTGGCAGGCTCTCCCGCTACCTTCTTGTCTGTGCTGTCCTCCAGGGAGCGTGTCTCCGGCTGCACCTTTCTCCCGCTGTAATCGATCAATCCGTTGCGGTTCGGCCACCGTCTCAGCGCGGCCTTGCTGGGTGTGCACCGGAGGTTCAGCTGCGTGCGCCCGTGGCCATTTTGAAAGCGGGCCTGCTGCTATCGCTAGAGGACTTCACACGGTCGTCTCCAGGGAATCCAACCGCGGTTCTCTTCGATCTTCGCTCCAGGAATGCCCAAGGGTGTTCGCTATCGTATCGGAGTATTTCCAGCTCTTGTTACCCCTGAAAACAGGCTTTTTTATATCAGGATGTTAGTGTGGCCGCGGGAGCCGAGCAGATGCACGTCTACTCCATCCCGCGGTTAGCCACGCCCCCCCGTTCATAGTATCTTTGCTTGGTGTACCGCATTTTCTTAATAACCTCCCCTATAAGAACCGTGTGTAGCTCTTGTCTTTTGCCCTGCATCTCCTCCAGAAGTGCGTCTCTGTCTATCCCGGGAGCGCCCAGTCTGGCCCGCAAGACCCCCAACTCCGCCCGGAGCTTGCCCTCAATCAGGCTCCTTTCCCGTTTACGCCTCGAGCCCTCTGCTATGAGGAGACCCCTAAAAGTGGTTTTTCCGGCTTCCCATTCTGTGGACATGTCGGTCTCACCATTGTCATTCGTCTCAAAGTAAGCCGATATTTCTTGTTTCATAAAGTCCCGAAACGCGGGATCCCTAAGAAGCGTGTCGTTGCACCGCCAACGGGTGGATCTTGGGGCGACAGGCAGTGACCAGTCAGCCACAAGCAATTCGTGGTCCGACCACTTTATGGCCTCCACCCTCGGCCGTTGAACCACCCCGTCCCCCTCTTCGGAGATTAGCATGAGATCAATTCTAGTGTAGGTACAATCTGGGGGAGAGAAAAAGGTGTAACCTCCCTGACCCAGGTATGCCTTGCGCCAGACGTCCACCCAGTAATGGTCCCTCAGGAGGGCCTGCAGGGCCAGATTATCCTTGGAGATCCCCTTGGGCACCCCTTCCTTGGCAGACCACCAGTCCAGACGGGGGTCAGCTATCAGGTTGAAATCCCCGCCTAGTATCATGGCCCCTTCTGCCCATTCATCCATGACACTAAAGATCCGAGTGAGGAACTGCACTTGACCCGAATTGGGCACGTATAAGGTGGCCAGGGTGATGCGTTGTCCCTCGCAGAACCCCTTGACGCCTAAGAATCGGCCCCCAAAACCTCTCTTGGTTTCTACCCCTGTGAGGTGGAGCGCTCTTCCCAGGAGAATACCTACCCCCTCTTTCTTGGAGTTCGCATGTGAGGCCCAGTAGTTGAAACCAATATCCTTCCCCTTAATTCTGGATTCCCTTCCCCGTTTGTAATGCGTTTCTTGTAGGAAGAGGACTGTTAGATGTTGTATTCGGAACATATTGCTCGTAAGGGACCTTTTATATTGGGAGTTAAGACCCTTGACGTTCAGCGTGCCTATCCTTCCTTCAATCATTATCGTCTTTTAGGTTGTGCACCTTGAACCCCTCGTAGCATCTGCATTTCAGAGCCCGCAGCCAAGCAAGTATCTGTGATTTGAACTGGTTTCCCCCCCCTTCCTCCCTATCTCTTTCGCTAGTCATTCCACCCCGGCGCCCCCAAGCCCAGGCCTCCCCCTTTGCCCCTTCCCTTGTAATGTAAGGCGTTCGTCCACGTCCCCCAACAAGTGTCGGGGTTGGTCAACGAACCACCAAGGACTCTAACCCCAGCCCCGGGATTTTTGTATTAGGGAATCTCAAATCTTAAAATCAATGTAGGTCAACCTCCCCAAATCCTCGGTGCAAATGACTGAGGTGGAATTCTGTAACCGTGAACCCCTGCTTCAGCTTGTAAACACCAAACTCAGACTTTCTGCGTGGGTCACCACAACAAAACAACTAACATTTAACAAAGTTCTGCCCGCCCTCCAGAGCAGCAGGCCGCATGCCGCGCAGACGCGGTGCCCAGGCGTGGCCCCTCCGGGTCCCAGGACCCCTTACTGCCAGATCCTGGAACTGATGCTCATTGTAGGATTTCCTCGACCTCCGGAAGGAAGATGCTGTTATGGCTTCGGGTGGTCCTCTGAGGTCATTGACGGGTGCCTGGTTTTCCGAAATTTCCGAGCCCCCTTGACTTTAGATTTGCCGCTAAGCTGTCCGAGTCTGTCGGGGCCCCTCGGGGGGTCCTGGGCTCTTCCTTCTTGGCCATTTCAGTGGCCCGCCTGGTTCACCAACCAGGTCGTCCGTGGCCCTTTAAATGTCTTCCTCAGACACCAAGCAATGTTTCTCCCCCAGCCACTCAAATTCCAAATAGAAGGGGTGGCCCCAGCGGTATCGGACCCCCTTTCTCTGAAGCCATCTTGTGAGATTTCCACATTTCCTTCTCTTAGACAGGGTGAGAGCTGATAGGTCCTGAAAGATGGACAACCTGGAGTCACCGTATTGAATATTGCCAAGGTTCCTCGCTTTCTCCAGAATTCTAGCTTTGTCCTTGTAATAGTGCAGCCGGGCCAGGACCGAGCGCGGGCCTCTGCCCCCTCCTCCTGCCCGATGGACCCTGTCAAACTTAATCGCACCTTCGGCGTCTGCTCCCAAGACAATCCTTACAATGTCATGTACTTTGCCCTCAAAGCCTTGTATGGTTTCTCCCTCGGCCTCCATTAAACCAAAAATACGCAGGTTATTTCTTCTCTCCCTGTTTTCCATATGGTCCACTTTGAGTCGGAGTTCTTCTTCACGTCTTTCCATGTCCCGGAATCTGATCTCCATTTGGGTCTCAAGGAGGGTTGTGGAGAGCTGATTGTTTTCGACTCCCTCCATTCGATCTTCCAAGGTGGTGACTTTAGTCGTGAGGTCTGCCAATTTGGCACCCATGTCCGTCCTTATCCCGCGGATCTCCTCCAGAATCGTTTGGATATTGTTCTGGATAGCGCCCAGGTCTGGGGGCGAGGTGGAGGGGCCCCCGGTCGCCATGATGTTCTCGCTGGCCACAAATTGATATTTCGACAGGTTTTCTTTCCAACTCATGGGAGGTTTGTTTTGGCCACCTGCTAACGGCGGGGTGGCGGGGTAGCGCGTTTTCCGTGGTCGTCCCTGTACGTGTCCGGCTTGTCTGGATCTGTTAGTTACCCCTGTGGTGGTGATTCCCGGATTTTGCGGTTCGGGGGCTCTGGATCACAGGCGCCCCTGGATGCCCCCCTCTAGTGACCGTGGGGGAGGGGTGCGTATGGAGGGGCGCGCTCCCGCGTCAGCCCCCGGGCACCCAGGCCCCCCAGTTCGAGGGGGACTCACTGTGCGGTGATGGCCTCCTGGTGGCCTGTAGGTCCGCTCAATGTGGTCCCGGGATCACCCCCGGTAGCAGCCCGGTAGGATCGGAGGAGGGGAGGTCGGGGGGCGCGCTCCCGCGTCGGCCCCCCGGCGATGTTGCTGCTCTGTGGGCCGGTGGCCCTCTCTGATTCCGGCCTCACCCGCGTCTCTTTTCACCTGGCTCCGGGGTTCTGGAATCACTCCGGGTCACGGCCCGTCACGATGGGGGAAAGGGGGGGTCAGGGGGTGCACTCCCCCGTCGGCCCCCCGGCGACTTTGCCGTTCCGTGAATCGTTGGCCCTCTCTGATTCAGGCCTCTTCTGCGTTGGGCCGCGTCATTCGCACTCTGCCCGATCCATGCCCAGTATCGAGGGCCGGGGCGGGAAGCCCCGATGCGCTGCGGGTGTACGGCCTCGGGGTCTTCCTCCGTGCAGCGCCGCCTCCTTCTCACCCTCGGCTTCCTTACTCCCACAGTGGCCGCGTGTGCACGGGAGCTGCGGCCTCCTTCAGTGCGCCGCGCCGAGCCGCGGGGGAGGGGCCGCGGGAACTTCCAGGCCCGTAGAACTCGGCCCAGGGGTGTCGGATCGGCACCGGAGTTGGATGCAGCGGGGGGCCACAGGTATCCGCAGTGTATGGTGGGGGTCTCGCAGCTCATGGGACCCTCGTTCAGTGCTAGCACCGTCGTTCACCCGGGGCTGGGTACGGAGCTCGAAGCTCAGGCGACCATACTGCCTGCGCCCCCTGGTGGCCTCCCCTGAGCATGCCCTTTGGACATACGCGTGTGTAGTCACACATTGTGCTTACTCCTGCCTCTGCAACAGGAGCCAGCGGCACTCAACACATTTGAAGACTTGTTCAAATAGCTAACAGGTCCAAAGTCCTGTAAATAACTACAGCCCTGTATGCTTTACATATAACAATATCCTGATTCCTTTTTTGCCCAACAGGATTTGTTCAATTTACTCACTAAACACAAGTCTGTTACTGTGTAGATGACTGTAATTATTACCTCAGTTTGACTATTTTTTCTGACTACTTGTGATTTGTCTTGATCTAAGAATCTAATTATGTAAATATATATGCATCTTTTGTTTGCACATACCTTTAACTTATTTGTATGTTTTTTGAATTTTTGTCACATGTCTTTGGTTGTTACAATGATGTTCTTATTATTTTTCTCTTAATTTAAATATACCAGAACTGCAAAGTTACCAGAGTGCACCTGTATTTTGTTGTTTCCTCTAGTGACCTATATGGCACTGATTCAAATCCTCCATAGGTTTATTACTTTCTCTGTGAATCTATGACAATGAAATGAATATTGGTTTCTATGTGGATTGCCCTCTTTTTTGTTAATACCAGGCATTCTCTTCAGCCAGAATTCTCAGGGCATTACGCTTGTCTCTTTTGACGTCACTAGCTTCTCTCTTTTGCTCCTTTTCATATTCCTTCAGGGAGTTCCTCCCTCAAATTGGATTTCCTGCAGAGGCATGCAGCTGCTCCTGTACAGAGCTTTCACTATGATGCACTTGTTCTGCACCCTGGACCTGCTGACTGTCACCAGGTACCCTTTCCAATATGCATCTTCAAGAGCTCTTGCAGAGAGCTAAAATCCGGTCTAGTCCTGACCTAAAAAATGTTGCTCTGCAACAGGAAAGCAACATCATAGTCAAGATGATTTTAATTTTCACAAGGGCCCTTTGCTGAGTGGAAGAGCAGACAAATACCCAGAGAAATAATTGAATGCGTGTCGCACAGATTGGCGATGCCCACCGATGTTCTTTTGGCGACACCTTCTGATTGCTACTCGAGCAAAGTGAATGCAATTGCAATCCCCCCGTCTGATAGGATCAATTCACAGGTTTACTGCTTCTCCGGAGAGAAAAGAAAATGAGATTGTACTTGACAAGAAGGCGACGGAGCTGTTATCGATGAGCAGCCTGCGCTTTATTTTTGAAATTTCCGTCTAAAAGATAACACTTTACAATACCCATTTAATCTTCTGCGGTTTGATTGCAGGTAGAAACGCACTGTCCTTGTACACGATGTGTTGTGTCTGTTCAAAAGACACTTTGAATGGACAGGTTTCTATAGAAGATGGTTATTGTTCCTCAATATATGAGGGCTACTTTTTCATTCCTATTACGTAAGAATGTAATAGCATTTCAACTACATTTAGGCAATTGCACTTTTACATTGAGGCCCACATGTCATCATTTATGGAAAAGACATATCATCCCAGCTCAAGTCTCAGAACTGAGCACTAAGAATGTTCTTCTGCTTCTTGGGCTCCTCAAGGGCCGGCGATTTCCACCTGGAGAGATGAAGTTCACTGTTAGTCACCCTTGTCAGCCGCGTACCTCTGCTGAAGCTCCTCCCACTTCCCAGTCTCCCTAACATACTGAAGGAGGAACCTGCACTGCCTATCCTCTGACCCTGTTTTCAGGGGAAACAAGTCCGATAAACTCCTCACTGACACCCCAATGCCACTCATCCTGGCTATCGCGCGCGAGGATAGCTCAGGGGCAACGTACTCGCCTTGGAAGCAAGACAACACAGAGCAACACGGGTTAGATCCCCAGGTCCGCACTTAGAAACCTCTGGGTATTAAGCGTGTTATAAACAACCAATCATATCTTATCATATTAGCAGTTCTCTCTGAAGTCTGAAGGTTTCACATCCCATCATATAGTGACCCACTGTTTCTGGGCTTCTGCACGCCTCACAATTCCCAGAAGTGACTCCACCCATCTTAAACGTACGTCCTTTCAAACCTGCATGGCCCACTCTTAACCGATTCAAGATAGTTCCCTCTCTGAGTGCCAACTCTGCATTCCCCACACATCTCTTACACCGATCCTTCCTTTGTACCGAGTGCAAGTGCCTCCCCTTCCTGCTCGTATGCCATTTGCCTTAACTCCACCTTTCACCACTACCTGAACCTCAGACACATTTAAGGGGGATCTCTATATCCACTACCTCCCTAGTCTCTAAGGAGGCCCAGATGAATATATAAGGTTCATGGCTTGCAGACATTTTACTATTATGGTGAGTGGTGTGAAAAATTAAAAGAGCACAAGGCCAGTGTGCATTACGTGCTCTGAAAGCGTTCCTGCTTAAATCACTATTGAACATATTTGTCAAATATAAATAGAATCTGTTACCATCCTTATGTTCCCAAGATGCACTTTGACTTCATGCAAAGCAGCCAGGACCTCACATTACATATGTCCCTCTCCTCGTTCAGATTTATTCATAGTATGTGGTTGATTTTCTCACCGATTTAATTATTTATGTACTGAGCGAGTGTTTTATTCACAAACAGCGGTTTAGTAAAAGAAAATGGAGCCGGAGAGATTTATTTACACCATGCAGACTGGATGCAAACAAGACCACCGGAGACCATGCTGAGTGACCCAAAATACATGTTTATTTTATTTATTTATTTATTTATTTATTTATTTATAAAACACCGGAGCCTGTAGGCATCAGGGCGCACCAAAAACATAAACACAAAACAACAGACAAGACAGGACTAGATGGCAGCTAAGAGAAGCAAAAAGGGGATTATTCAAACAGAACAGTTTTTAGCTTGCAGCGGAATCTGCAGGAATTGTTTTCAAGACTTAGATCGAGGGGAAGTGAGTTCCATATTTGAGCAGATATGGCTGGGAAAGATTTACCTAGGCCATTAGACCGATTAAAGCACAGGGATTTGACCTGGCCTTTGTCAGAAGAGCGAAGATATCTGGTTGGAACACAGAGAGAGATCATAGCTTTCAAGTAAGAAGGTGAAGAACCATGTAGACTGCAGCGCACCAGCACTGCGGCTTTGAAAGCGATACGAGAGGCGACCATGATCCAATGGAGGTCTGGTCATACGTTCTCGCCTTCACTTGCCCTTCTCTACACGAATTCTGAATAGTTTGGAGTTTGGACAAGGATTTCTTAGTGGCTCTAATCAGGAGTGCATTATAGTAATCAAGTATTGACAATACTATAGCCCGGATGATGTAGGTACAGTTTTTTTCAAAAAGGAATAGCCAGATTTATGTCAGCAAGCAGAGATAGAAACAACCGTTTTTGGCTACCTTGTTAGTATCAACATTGGTGGAGAGCATAGAATCAAGATAAGTGCCCAGCAATTTGACTTTTTCGGACCTGGGATGTTACAGTCATCCAGTAAAAAGAATTGATATTTAGGATCTAATTTGGCCTTTGTTGAGGTGGGACAAATATCAACAGCTCGGTTTTGTTGACATTAAGGCACATCCAGTTGATGTTCATCCAAGACTCAATGGCGGAATAGATATGCTCGATTTGGTTCGAGTCAAGGTTGTAGTTGCAAGATAGTTCCGCCCCAGTTCGTTGTCGTCGCCATAGTTTGTAAAGAAGACCATCCGATCTTCCAAGATGCTACAGAGGGGCCTTATGCACAGGTTAAATAATTGGGGAGACATACAGGCTCCCTGTGGGACGCCACAGGGCATGGGAGCTTGGGAGGAGGAGGCTTCTCCCCAGCAAATTCTGGACATCCGATGAGACTGAAAGGATTGTGCCCCATCAGTTGAATTTGGATTACATAACCCCACATCATTGCGGGTGTGGAGCAGGTGTTCATGATCCAAAAAGTCAAAGGCTGCTGATAGGTCTTAAAGAATCAGGATACCAGTATGACCCCCTATCAATAATACCTAACATGTGGGTTTGAAGATCTAATAGGGCTGTTTCGGTCCTATGTAGGGGTCTACAGCCCGACAGTATAGAGTGTAGAATGTCAAATGCCTCCATACATTCCTGGAGTTGAGTTGTGGAAATTTTGTCCATGACCTTAAACAGGAAATTGCAGTTAGCAGTGGGTCTCAGATTACCAGCATCCATTGGGCCAAGACCTGATTTCATTTAGAAAGGGGGGGTAGCAGTAACCTCTTTAAAGGCCTCCGGTACTAGCTTGTAATGGAAAGAGGAAGTAACTCATCTAACAAGAAAGGGAGTAAATATATGTTTATTGTCAAGGATAAGTTTTGGGGGAATTACATTTTCAGGACAAAACGAGGAGTGCATCGTAGATAGGTGCTTAATCATGTCAGGGATCGTGATAGTATGAAAGTCAAAGCGCTGCTACTCCACCACTGAAGGTTCCATGATCAGGGTAGAGTCTGACTTCTGTTTAGACAGAGAGGTCTTCATCTTGTCACAGGCTTTTGAGATCTTAGCCTCAAAAGCAAGCTGGACTTTAGTACATTCCAGACCAGTGCGGTGACAGTTGTTTGTTGTGCTATTGGTTTTTCCAAAAGGTTGAGTATCTCAAAGAGTTTTTTGGTGTTATTGATTGCCTTTTCTATCTGTTTTTTAAAGGGTCTCACGATTTATTGTTTGTAGCATGCCAACCCTCATTCCCCTTTCACTTTCATGGACATAACAATGTTACTTGCCGAAGTGGCGGGTCAGAAGATGGAGACAGACTCTGAACTTCCATTTGTGACTGATCCTTTATTGAAATAAAAATGAAAACGCCTGACTTTCCCTTAGCTATGGGGTTTTCTTACCTAACCAAACTAACTAGGGGGCTTGTCAGTCGTCGTTGAGTCTAAAAGAAAATTCTGTCCACTCTCCGAAAAACGAATCTATACTGACCCTGCCACTATCAAAACAACTAAGGCACAGGAAAATGACTCCATTCTCCTGTGGGCTGCTTTCTCTGCAAGTTCGCTAAATTAAGCATTCATAGGTAGTTCTTTACTGCTGCTTTCACAAGTAGTAAAGTTAAAATAATGGGCTTTTCCACTTTTCGCTCTCTCTCCTGTTTTGATCTCTTGAGATCCTGGCAGTTTTGTTTGTTCTCCTCTCTTGTTGCGCTTTTTCTCTTCCCTTATACAAACTTGAGTCTCTCTTGACTCAATGTCCAATCCTTTTCTTGATTATCACAACCAACACTGTTACAATTGCATATCTCTCTCTTCTTAGTTATTTCCAATACTTGCTCTTTACTGGCATGAGTATGAGTACTCCAACAATGATTCTCGCCCTTCTTTAAGACGTGTGTCTCACTGGGACGAGGTATGAGTAGCCCAGTAATGAGTCTCACTATTTTTCCATGCTTGTGTCTTACTGGAGCGAGTAGAAGTAGCCCAGTAATGATTCACACTCTTCTTCCACGCTTTTCCCACTGGGACGAGATATGAGTAGCCCAGTAATGATTCTCAATCTTTATCCATGCCTGTGTCTTACTGGGACGACTACAAGTATCCCAGTAATGATCCTCAGTCTTCTTCCACGCTTATGTCCTACTGGGACAAGTGTGAGTAACCCAGTAACGATTCTCACTTTTATTCCACCCTTGTCTCCCACTGGGATGAGTAGCAGTAGGCCAGTAAGGATTCTCACTCTTCTTTCATGCTGGTTTCTCACTGAGACGAGTATGAGTAGCCCAGTAACGATTCTCACTCTTCTTCTTCACTTGTCTCTCACTGAGACGAGTGGGAGTATCCCATTCATCATTATGGCACCCTCCCTGCTAACTTTTAGACTCAGGGATCGCGTGACCGGGGCTGCAGCTCGCATAGGGCCTGCTTCTCTTCTTGTAAGGACGGCGTCTTTGCTCACCGCTCTCTCCTCTTCCGACATGCTCCATGGTGCGATTAGGCAGGTGGTATCAGCTTCCTTGGGGCAGTCCCTCATATATTCGGTCACACAACCACTTCTTACTAGGTCCCTCCTGGGACCTTGTGCCAGTCTTTTAGCCTCTTGCAGACTGGGTCAACTGGGGTGCAACTCAGGCACTTGTACACGCCAGCTTCCTTTGAGCATTTGAAGGTGTGCTTCCCCATTCCCTTCAGCTTCGCCCCAACAGATGATTTCGAACTCCCCATCTTCTCTATTGCATGTATCTCCTCCTCCCAGATTAATGATGCTCCGCTGGGACTTCCCTTGCGTAGCGTTAAAGTCCTTCTTCCGTGCCTTACTTGCACTCGATATTACCCCAGTGGTTGTCTTCGTCTCAGTACCACATAGGTAATTCTCTTCAGATTTTCGTAAGGGTTCAATATTACAATAACAAATATCCACTGATTCTTCATGTTTTCTTACCGTAGTTTAATCAACACTGGTTTATATGAGATTTGGGCCGGGAGATCCTCACTGAAACGGGAGTCCTAGTCTACAAAGGGCTGGGGGGTCTCCCCCATTGAGGTCCCTCTTGCCTCTATCTCGAGGGAGGGTATTGCATAGCAGGCTCACCTTCCTAGCCTCACAGGGAAAGGCTCCCACACCTGGGGAGAAATGACTGAATCCTGCGACTCGTCATACAGTGCAGAGTGGCAGATGGTACATTCGTGGGCCCAGGGACCAGACGACAATGCCCCTGTGTTTCTACAATAGGGGAAAGATGTACGTTTTTAATTAAAAAGTGTACATCTATCATCTAGTGTAGCACGCAGTGCACCCCTGCAGCAAAATGATCATCATGCTCATTGCGCATGCGCGGTGACGCATGCTGGTGTGGTAGGCTGCGATGCAGCATGCACTCCTTTGAGGAGCTTGGCAGGAGGGCCTTCTCATTTTCTGCTACACCACTTCTTGAAGGCAATTTACTACTCTATTAAATCAATGAATTCACTTCTTGCTGTATGGTTTTAATACCATGTTTTAATAATTCTATTTATTACTTTGTTTTACTCTGTATGCGTTTTTGTTATTGCTGTATTTTGTACTTTGATGAATTTCTTATACTCCAAATAAAGTTGATTGATAAATTGATTAGTTTATTCAGGTATCGCATAGTTCTTTTGAAACATACAAAAACAACACAGATAATTTCCAACAATGCTCCGTATTAGTCACGGCACAAATCATCTCTATTATACCTCTGCATAATGTACACTACCGTCAATAGCTAAATGCATACTTCTAACTCTACCTGCCTATTGAATAAATAAATCTTCCTCCTGTAATTATTGTAAACCGTACTTCCATGCACTGTATGTCTTTGGACTGTACACCAAATATTTATTGTAAATAGTATTCCCTTGTACTGTATATCTTTGTACTGCCTAATGCATATGCTCTACTGTGTGTAACTAAGCAACTGCATAACATTGTAATGCGTCCAGGTGCCTCCGGGTTCGGTGAGCACTATAAATAATAAACAAATAAACAAACACAACATACTTGTATCACAATGGAAGCGTGGGGTAATTAAGCTCCTGTCTGCGCTGGGATGTGCCAATAATGAGGCCGTCTGTCGCCACTCCGGGTGCACCGATGGTTTACCCAACCATTAGACTGTATACGTAAAACTGGTAGCCCCAGCTATAGCGTCAGAGTCACCAAAAATTATGTAATATGCTGACTTTATATCCAGTGTTTCTAATGAAAATGTGTCCCTTGTGACACGTGTTTCGAGCTGACTTTGCTCTTTATCAAACTCGTGCACAGAGTGAATCTCGACAATATGTCATTGTCAGTTTCAATCTGTGTACTTCGCACTTATAAATGGGTTAGATCCTCAAAAGAAGTTATCTTGGTCACCCCGTGTCTCGGAAGGGTCCTGAGCCGGCTGGCGTGCTGTTCCTCCAGAGGATTCACTCTGTGCCTGAGTTTGATAAAGGGCGAAGTCAGCTCGAAACATGTGTCACAAGCGGGCACATTTTCAATAAAAACACTGGACTTAAATTCAGCATGTTACAATTTTTTTGGTGACTCCGGCGCTATACCTGGGGCTACCAGTTTTATTTGTATCACAAGCCACGTCATGAGCTTTAGAGTGCAGATATTCAATTAAATTCCTTCATTTCCTAACATATAATATACCATATAGCAAGGGGCAACATTCAACTTGCAAGCTACTAGCCAGCCATAAAAAGTCACTTACCACCTTGCTTCTATACATGCACACATTACACCATTTCTTACATGTCAAGAGTCAAATATCACTAGCCAATGGCTGGTGCACATTGTGCACCCTGTAATATAGCATAAAACGCTATAAAGGTTACCCGTACTTGCCTGTATCATTAGAGCATTATTTTTATATAATATGATCTTGGTATCCACGCATAGAATATTTTGACACACCCTGTTAATTTTCTATACAGAATAGCAAGGCCATCTTCAAACCAAAACCCCAACTCCATCTTGAAATGCCGGGAGGATAGCAAAGGGGCCACACAAGAGAATGCAGAGTAACACTAGTTTGAATCCTGGTCCCACGCTTAGAGACTGGTCTCCGGTATTAAGCATGTTATAAAAGATTAATTGATTAAAGGAAGGGTGGTGCCCGAAGTTCAAACTAGGAGTTTGAGCTGTTCACAGCCTACATAACTCTGAACCTGTTATAGTAAGGGTACGTTTGTCTTGCTTACTACCCAACTGCCTTTCTCAAACTCACTCCACAAGACCGCATGTTTGCTTTCAAGCTGTGTCATTTCATACTATCATACTTGTGTAGTTTAACAAATTGAGGGAAAAAAAGTATTTAAACCCATTTGAGTGATGCAAGCTGTAAATCCCAGTTTGCAGTTCGAACGGATCTGCATTGTGTCCACCATATGAACGTACTGAAGAGCAACTCTGACTGTTGGTTTTTCTTGAGATTCTTTAGCCTAAAATGATTCCATTGTGTCCCTCACATTCAAATTTGTCAGAAGCGTCACAACGTCATTATGGGCTCATTTTGTTTCTTGGGAATCATCCACTTGTAAACTTCCAAGTAACTTCTTAAGCTTGGGTTCCATCCTTTCCTTGATTTCTACACGCTCTTTGCAGAATTCATCGATGATGCATTTGAAAAGGCTAAGATTAAGCGACTTGTGAACTTCACCTGCTCTCCTTACGCACTTCCCAAATAGAATCTTCGAGACAACATTTGCATCTTAAAGTACAGTCATGGTGGCCTCAATGCCTGTACCATCCATGAAAGAACCAATAGCTCGAAGCATCGCCATTATTTTATGTTTCTCACCTGGCCTAAGCATCCAGGTCTTTGACAATATTTTTTTAGCTATAGCTAATTGTAAAAGAGGCTTGGAAAGGCCAAGATCCAATGTTACGACTGTTTTTGATTCTGGGGTGACAACAGAGGTTATTTTCTCCAACTTGTTCATGAATGTGAGCTGTGTTTGTGTGCTTGTTGGGCTGGCATTTATGAGTGGGAGTACACAGACTCTAGTTTCTTTAGTTGGATGATCACTTATATGGAATTATAAGCTGACCAAGTTGGAACTGTATTGAGTGGTTCTGTCTCACATTCATCGGTCTCAATGTCTTCAGTGAGATTACAATGTGTATCCAGCAAAAACTCATCGAAACATTCTTGAAAATCACTAAACAGCAAGGCTTCCTCCATCATCCAAAGTAGATCCTCAAGCTGGTTGGAATCGAAAATAACCTTATTCCTCTCTGTATAATCCGTGATTTTACTACTTACAGGATTCAGTGGTCTACACCCTTTGGGAATGTTGAAAGACATGACCTCAGAGAGGGGCCGAGGAATCTTCTGCAGTGATCCAAGTGATGATGGTCCTGATATGTTAATTGGGTTTAGGACATCTGACTCCTGATAGACCACCATAACCGTACCGTGCAAAGTTCCTTTACCATATGGTGTGCCCTCGAGAAAGTCAGTGTTGTCAGCAGCACAATAGACAAATGTGCCTCTGACCAATTCTGAGGGAACATAATATCCTCTGCACTCATCCATTCGCTTTATTACCTCTGTGCCTATCTGTGTTTTAAACCGAAGGACTCTGGTATAATCTATAGAAGCTCCCATGCTTTGCAAAAATGTAATGATGAATTTGATGCGGGTAGGTGTGTGCATTGTGAGCCCAACTGCCACCTGCAACGACATTTTGCGGGTATGCCGTGTGGTAGAACTGCTTGCTTAGGACACTTGTCTTGGTGGTAGCAGGGTTCCAAATTGAGGGGAGCTGGGAGCTATTTAGATCCTGCTTATAGCCTAGGAGAGCCTGGTTAGCTGACACTAACTGCTAGCAGGCGCTACGTTTCGGTCTGCAGGCAAATGGTACCTTACAAACAAGCATATGTTACATTAACTTTGAGTATTTGAGAATGCTAATAAAGACGAATTAGGGCACATCTAGTACACATTTAAACGTAATGAATCATAATGGAAAAAAGTTAGTGTTCATCTCATATGGAAGTTAGATTTGCAGTGTGCTAGGTTCTCGCTCCTGGTTCCCCAGTGGAAGCTCCTGCCTACTGGGTGATGCCCGACACTCAGGAGCTGGTTTTAGCTCCTGATAATCAGATCTCAATTTTGAACCCTGTGATAGCTTTTCATATATATAATCATCTATGACAATTTATGAGCTCTGTTCATTGCAGTGGTATCCCGCTTTTCTGAATTACTTTCCATATTGATCTGTCCTTGACAGCACCCTTGTAAAAAAGAACAACTTCCTTAGGAAGAACCTCTGCCAAATTCACTTGCTCGAAACTTCCAGTGATTTTACATTTTTGACAAGTTAGTTCGGCTTCCTGTAAAATCGTAGCTGCTTTAAGAAGGGTTCTCATATGTTTCTCAATATCCTCAAATTCTTCTTCTGCATGAGATAGTGCAACATCCGCTTTTACTTTCAGTGAGACTCGTCATGGTACATTTACCCTTTTGGGATAACTAAAACTATTGCCAATACATTCAAGCTCTTCTTCCATGAAACCTTTGATTTGTTTTCTTGTTTTCATCTTCCCTTCTTCTAAACCATTGTTAGGTGCAATTTTCCTGAAAAGCTTTTCAATTTCCCCCATTTTGCCTTCAAGGAGAACATCACTGTTTGAATATACAAATTCAACATTTGTTGCTTCGTAAGACAGGGAATTTGGCTGCATCTTTCTGCTTAGTGTAGGCTTGCGTTGAAAGACATTCACAACGTGTGTGGTCCAGCATATCCTGTGATATGCAACTTCCCTTGCATGAGTGCCTCCAGGATCAGTACAATCGCTAAGACGAATCTTTAATGTGTCATTGTTAGACAGTTCTACTGCTCTCTTCAAATGGATGCCTGCTGAATCAGTTGCTATAAAATATAATGGATTTCTTCTTTTTCCTTCTTTATTGCATAAGAAGCATTTATTTGTGTCGTACATAGGTATTTTTGATCAGATATTGTAGCTTCATTCTACTTCATATTCTTCATAGCTGTAGATACACGGCTTTGACTCACATAATTGCTCTCCATAAAATCCTTTGCTTCGATCCAGGTTTGCCTTATGAGTACATTGCTTGTAGCATTCCAAATGCCATGATGCTTTTTAATTTTTCATTTCATCATGTGTTAAGTTGCATAATCATAGACTTGTGTTCAAGTATTTCTCATTGTACCACTCGGCTCTATTCTTAATACACTCTAAAACCTTTTCATAACATTCTGAATTAACCAGGGGAGATTTCTTTCTTTGTTGACTTAAGATGCATAAGGAAAAGTCTGTTATCAGTTTTATTTTTTGGCTGATGGTGGAAGTTGTACTTTTAAATGACTTTCGATACCTGGAGGTATCGAACATTTTGAAAATAATTATTTTACTGGAAGATAGAGTCAAATTTCATGCTTCAACTGCTCTTAAATAAGGTTCACATTTCTTGGCAATTACCAGAACCTGTAACAAAATAGAAGGAAACACATGTTAGAAATCATGAAAATCAACCCACGAAACTCCTAAACAACAAGACATATCAAATTCTTTTAAGGGCCTTCTTTATTCAGTTTTTATGGTGAACAAAAAAGGTCCTTAGAAAATATTTGATAGGATCGCTATGAAAGGAGTTAGAGATCAAATCCTAATTCATAAATTGTAGCAGCGGCCATCTTGTATTAATAACGTCACACAGGCCCTCTGCCACAAGTTCAGACAAAACACCTGACAAAACACCATTATATGCTTCATTGGCAATGCACCCCTGGTATTCATAACTTCCCTTCATTCAAAATCCCATGGAATTACACATGCCCCTCAAATGTAAAGCATATGTAGGCTCAAAGGAATGTAGGCAGGTTCTAGGCACATTTATGTATAGGCAATAATAGGCCCTTTTCATGTTTAGGTACATGTGGGCTATCTTATGCTAAGGCTTATGTCAATTTCATATTTGGGCACATGTACTCTATTCTATTACATTTTTGTAAAGCACCAACTCACCCGCAGGCCCAGGACACTCACGTAGCAATACAAACAAAGAACATAAAGAGGGGAGGCAGCACAGTTACAGCAGTGATATAGTCAGAGTCCATGGATAGGCAGGGGCTAAGAGGACCTAAAATTCTCCTACAATGTACGTGCATTATATTTATGTGCCCTTTTATATGTCGGCACAGGTGGGATTTTTTATATTTAGGCACATGGATGCCCTATTATATATAGAATGCCCGTCAAAATCAAACTCCACCATCCTTTGTCACAACCTACTTCTATCCCTTACATTACAGCCGAAAAATAATCCAGGAGAAAGTTCCTTCGCCAGGAGAATGACTCCCTTCTCCTGTTATTCAGGTGATGTGCCCAAAATGTTCTTTTGCAAAAGGATGTGAGGGGGAATGACTCCCTTCCCTTGGCTTGTGGTTCCCACAAAACATTTGTACAAAACAACCCTGGAGACCAGAGGAATGACTCTCTTCTCCTGTCCTGGTGTTTGAGAGTTCTTTTCCATATCTTTCGACTTGAAGTTTGTTGTGCCACTCTTTCACGGTATTAACAATTTCCCAAATCCTTCTCTGGGTTTCAGTGGACCTATCTCTGCCACTGTGATGAGGAGGATTTCCTCGGCGGTCTGCTTCACTGGGATTGGGGCCCTAGACCCTTCTCTGGGTTTCAGTGGATCTATCTCTGCAACTGTAATGAGCAACATTTCCTGGGAGGTCTGCTTCACTGGGATTGGGGACCTAGACCCTTCTCTGGGTTTAAGTGGATCTATCTCTGCAACTGTGATGAGAAACATTTCCTTGGAGGTCTGCTTCACTGGGATTGGGGACCTAGACCCTTCTCTGGTTGTCAGTGGACTTATCTCTGGCACTGTGATGAGGAGGATTTCCTCGGAGGTCTGCTTCACTGGGATTGGGTCCCAGACCCTTCTCTGGCTGTCAGTGGACTTATCCCTGCCACTGTGACGAGGATATTTTTCTCAGATGCACAATCTTCTCTCTGAGGGTCGGTGGCCTTGGGGCTATCACTGAGAAGAGGATGCTCTCCTCGGATGCACACATCTTCACTATGTGGTTCATTGGCCTTGGAGCTACCATTGAGACAAGGAGGCTCTCCTCTGATGCACAAATCTTCACTATGTGATTCAACGACCCTGCAATGTTCATCTTATCAAGAGTTAACCAGGGGTGAAGCAGAGACCCTCTTCCTACCCCTGTGTCCCTATGGTCTGCCCGGGCCTCCGTTACCTTCTCTGGGCTCTTGGCACATCTCCAGTTCTTCCTGGGACTGTGGTTGGCAACTTGTTTTTTTCACAAAAAATAACTGTGCCCTGGCTGTTCCAGGAAGGCTCTGTGGCTTCCAACGTCTTACGGTTTCGGCGTTGTTGCCGAGCCCCACGGCCCACATCCCAGGGGTCATGCCACCGCCTCTCTCAACTGGATGGGTGTTGGGTCAGCTCGTGCTAGACCCCAAAAGGACTCCCTCACCGGCTCACCGGCATCCTTCTTCCTGCGTCTCCCATCTGCCGACAGGGTTTGAAACTCACACTCTGGATGGTTTCCAGATCTGTCCCCTCTCCCGGCTGGGCTTGACAAGTTATGTAGTCTATTGTTTCTTCGTATACATTGTTGCCAGACCCGCCTTGGCAGATTGTCAAAGTCCTTTGACTCTTTTCACACTTTGATCCTCATGCCTCCTCGGGGACACCTCGTACCAGTACTAGCACAGCCCGTAGTCATGTTTTCTGTGCCCTTCTTCGTCCTGGTACTTTCTGTATCCCACGAACTACAGCAATACATTGGTCTACTTGTGAGGAAGTGGTTTGGAATGGTGTGGGAGGTTAAGGTAGGTTGGGGTGTGACGCTGTTAAATGGAATGTACCCTAGGTGATCAGCCTTGTCCCCGGAAGGGGAGTCCCTCCCCATGAGGTCCTCCCACATTAAACCACCCCTAGGGGTACTATTGGGTAGCAGCTGCACCTCTATAACCTCATGGGAAAGGGCTCCCCCCTGGGGAGAAGTGACGATACCTGGTGAAGCGTCACAACACATGGAGACCCTTTTGCGTTAAGGCACATGGCTGTTTCAAATGTTGGCATGTGTAAGCTCATTTAGGCACATGCAGGCCCTTATATTTATCTAGGCACAGAGGCTCTTTTATATTTAGGCACAAGGAGGCCTTTTATGTTTAGGGCAATGCAGGCCCTTTTATATCCAGGCACATGGTGGCACTTCTATATTTAGGCACATGGAGGCTCTTTCATATTTAGGCACATGGAGGCTCTTTTATATTTAGGCACATGGAGTCTCTTTAATATTTAGGCACACAGAGGCCCTTTTATATTTAGGCACATGCAGGTTATTTTATATCTTGGCAAATGGAGGCTTGTTTATATTTAGGCACATGGAGGCTCTTTTATATTTAGGCACATGGGTGTTCTTTTATATTTAGGCACATGGAGGCTCTTTTATATTTAGACACATGGAGTCTCTTTTATATTTAGGCACATGCAGGTTATTTTATATCTAGGCACATGGAGGCTCTTTTATATTTAGGCACATGAAGTCTCTTTTATATTTGGGTACATGCACGCTATTTTTTATTTAAGCACATGGAGTCTTCTTTATATTTAGGCACTTGCATGTTATTTTATATTTAGGCACATGGAGTCTCTTTTATATTTAGGCACATGGAAGCTCTTTATTATTTAGGCACATGGAGTCTCTTTTATATTTAGGCACACGGAGGCCCTTTTATATTTAGGCACATGGAGGCTCTTTATTATTTAGGCACATATAGGCCCTTTTACTATTTATTCACATGCAATATAGGGAAATGTTGGGAACATGTACGCTTTTAATTTATTTAGGCACCTTTTCGACCCCTTTATATTCAGGCACAAATCCACCTTTTAAAATTCAGACAAAATGTAGGTCCTTTCATATCTAGGCCCATATTGGCCCTTTTATATTTTGGCACATGTAGACCCTTTCATATTTAGCAACATGTGCATGCCTCCATGTTTAAGCTTTGCCTATTCTCCTGTACGCTGATGGTGCCATGTTGATGGGTAAGACGGAATTGCCACTAAGGATACTTTTAATCTTTGAATCACTTTTGATTCCTTTTGCCTTGGGAGGACCTAGTCATCAATAAAAGTTAAACAAAAGTGATGAAGACAGACTGCCGTGGGGGCCCAGGTAACATCTTTTGGGTAGGAGGTACAAAACGGAATGTTGTAAATAATTATGATTATTTCAGGGTTACCCCTTTCCTCTGCTGGCACCTGGACCGCTCCTATTGATTGGGCAAATCTGACCTTTTCTCATGCTACGTTGGTATTCGGAGATTCCATCGACAACTGGGGAGGGAATTAAGTCAGGTCTTAAGATACATGTAATACAAGCAATTCCAGCTGTTCTTAAGGAGGGGAAATGTGGGGTTATGTAAATCTATCAAATTTATTAAAAAATGAGGGTACATTCTTAAAAGCTTTAGTATCAGCCCCCGGCTCCACTCTGTCGATTTTACTACATGCAGACATGGGCATCAGGGTTATTGATGCTTAGATAGTCTTGAAAGCACTATTCCTTTGGGTTTCTATACGGTCTCGCCATGATGACTAATATAAGCTTTTAGTTAAGGAGGAGGTTGCTATGGAAAGTGCAAGGATAGCTCTTTGGCTCCTTTGCCTCACATTAAACTACTTCCATTTAGAATGGGCTGCGGCGGCCTAAAGGGCATGCTGATATTTTTATTTATTTATTTAATGGGCTTCAGTTTCAAAGAAACTTTTCACATAAAATATATTCATACAATCAATACATAAATAAAAACCATACACTAAACACATTTTTTTCTTTAAAAACTACAAATCTTATTTCATCATAATATTAATAAATCCCTTATTGTGTATCTAAAAAGCCCCATAAAATAATTTCCTTACAGAATTTCAAATCTATCAACATTAAATTTAGCAGCAACATGCATCCCAACCCTATAAAGTGCATTGTGCAGCGCTGCATTCTTTGTACGTCGACAATATTTCCAAAAATCATGGCTTTTGATGGAATCATACGTGTAACAAAACCTACCTAGCTCTTTCATATACAAAGGCCCAAAGCTTATATATTCTGTTAATACATGTCTTGGCAACTTTAACTTGACTGTGTTCCAACAATACACCATGTCCGACACCCACTATACTTAACGCAGGAAGTTGGTTAATCCAAAGTAATAACATAACATCTTTGAACTTTTACTGAAGGACAAATTATTAAATATTTTTGCAGGGTTAAGTCTATGCATATTCTCAAACACCTTTGCATATGTTTTCAATTTCCTCAGTTTATCATAATTGTTTGTTCCAGTCCCAAGTTTGTATTTTAAATTTCCATTTATGACACAACTCTGAAGTTCACGGGACTGATTAGGTGCCCACGTAACCGGAAAAATTGTCATATCAACTATTCTATTACCTCAAACGTGCAGGGTAATAGAATTATATGGAGTGAGAGGAATGTACTTCTGATTAGTGAGTATGTGCTAGCTAATCAAGTGGTCTTTTTCCGATGGCTGGAGACTAACTTTTGGGACCTTTCTAAGGTAATGCCCCATTTACGTAAACTGCTGAATCTTAGCCACGGGACTCTTAACGTTTCAAATCATCGTACCCGCATCTTTGATATTGTCATCCATCATGCCAAGAAATCATTTCGCAAACAGCGTGCCATCATTAAAAATACAAAATATTTAACGTGGCAAGAGAAAAAGAAATGACTTGCACTCGCCGCAACTAAGCACAAAAACTGGCTTCGCAACTGTAGGTTCTCAATGCGCAGTGCTGCTTGGGAATTTCTCTGTAACATCCTGAAAAATCCTGATGAAAAGAAATTCTGGGCAGCGGCCAGAAATTTCGTTAATGGCCCCTCCAAACTGGAGTTAAATCCATTTGTTCAACAAGAATGGGCAACTGCCATGAAAGGTTTATATTTTGAGCCTATGTTAAGCACTACAATTCCCTCCTATCCCTCTACTGTAAACAGCCCTGCTATATTTGAAAGAGACGATATTGTGACCATTGTAAATACATTCAATAGCTCCGTGCTCCAGGGCCTGATACATTGGCAGATATTGCTGTTTTCGTATTTTTGAGCCTTTGTTTTCGAACAACTACTTTGACAGATTATGATCTCTGGGGTAATCCCCGAAAGCTGGAGGAGGTCAATATTGATTCCTATTTTCAAAAAGGGAGACCACACTAACCTACAAGATTAGTGTTTGTTGGCAATGATAGACATTAGCCAAAATATCTTTTACAACATTTTGTTAAGAAAACGTAATAGTTGGGTGTTAAATAAAAACCTTTTATACCAATATCACACTGGATTTCGAAAAACCCCATAATGCCTAAAATAATATCGATGGATTACATATTATCCTTTCTGCTTGCCGTAGCAAAGCAATTTGCAACCTTTATATGTGTTATGTAGATTTCGGCAAAGCATTTGATACGATCTCGCAGCCATTGTTGTGGACGAAACTGACAATTTGGGGCAGTGACTCTTTCGTATTATACTTTCTTAGATCTTTGTACACTGATACCACTGTTACCGTGCGCATTCATTACGAAGGGGACCTTACTGATGAAATTCCAACAAACCTTGGACTCAAGCAGGGCTGTGTTTTGGCCCCGCTCCTGTACAATCTCTATTTTGCCGACATGGGTAATGCTATTGAATCTGCCTGCAATTTTCCTCTCTGCATGGGTAACACCCTTATGCCATGGATCGGGTATGAGGATGACACTATATTAATAGACCGCAACCCGATCATCTTCAACACTCTCTCGATGCTCTCATTAATTATGCAGTAAAAGAATTTCCCTTAGAGTGAATATAGCGATGAAAAAAATCATGATTATAGGCCAGAAACCAAAAGAAAACTAGGTTTACCTAGTATTGCAAGGGGACCCCAATTGATGTTACAGATAAATATATCTATCTTGGTGTTGCTTTTTCTCCCAAGCCTTCCCCGGATGTTTACGGTGGCCATGTTATAACTAAGAAATTGAAAAAATGTCTGCTGTTAAAGCGATTTGTACAAATAAAGGGTGGGCACAATATTCAGGGCGTGGTTCCCATTTACCGTAAGAGCATCCTTCCTGGGGTATTTTAAAAAAAAATTATATTTATTGTATTTGATTACACTCTGCGTTCTTGCAGTATTGCCTGAGGACATGATGAAGTGGGCAGAGGAGTTTGACGGAAAACCTCTGTGCTCTATTTTGGGTGCCCCAAACACAGTCCCTGTTGAGGCACTTAGTTGTGACCTGGGAGTGCCTTCGATCCGCGCTCTCTGGCTCCCACAAAGATGTAACCTCTTTATTACCATCTTCATATTTTCTTACTCAACTAGCACCTTACTGGGCATGTTGGGACATCAATATTTAAAGGCACGCAAGAATACTTTCCTGATACAACTACGCAATACAGCCAATGAGCACTTTTGCATAATGCTTTGGCTTTAAAAGATTTAATACTGCATCCCTAACCCATGGCAATAATCCCCAAAAAATGAAGGAGTTGGATCTGATCTCCAACATCACCTACCTGGGTAATAAGTAAATGTATGCGGCATACAGCACACAGGGGTATCAGCAAGATCCTCTCTGTTCCTACTTAACTAAACTTTGCTCTGTTAAAATACGCAGATTCATTACTTATCTGCAATTTAATAGTTCACCCACATGCAAGCATGTTGGGCGGTGGCACTAATTACCATATACTGAGCGCCATTGCCATACAGCACGTCATCTATTGTCATAATGCGCCGAGATGGAGTCTTGCTATATAAGGAATTATAATCAGTATGTCCCTAATGCACACTTTATTGCGACTGATCAGTTCTGGAGTTCTATTTTCAGGTTGTTTCAATTGCTATATCCGCAGCTGCCTTTCATGTCTCAAACGAAGCTCTACGACAAATAGTTTTACTAAATTAATTTTAATTGTCTGTCTGTGTCCTGAATGCAGGTGTCCGCCAACTCCCGTTCCTCCCCACTCTCCTCACCTGATTCCAAGTCCTCCAGGTGCAGTTGTCTGTGTGAGAGGTAGTCCTTCTCCTTCTTGTGTGCAGCGTATCTGTCTCGAGGGGAAGCCACAGTGAGCGCTAATAAATAGCAAACCTGGGACTTCCTTCCCGCGAACAGACAATAGCGAAGGGAAAAAGCCATAACAGGCAGAAAAAACTCTTCGATGAGAAAGGCAGCTGAAGATGGTCCAGAGCAAGCAGCTGGAAGTGGAGTACTTGAGGTAAGTAGCAGATGGGAGCAGGTGAAGCCGAAATCCAATGTAGAGGAGGAACCGGAGAAAAGGCAGCGCCACTGGAAGGGGAAACCAGCGAACGGCTCCTCCGGAAAAACAACAGAGAACCGAAGCAGCTGGGAAGAGAAATGTAGCCGGGAGAGAAGCAGCCAGAGGCGGGCGTGGAAAAGAGCCGCAGCCCGCAAGGAAAGGCGGAAGTCAAAGAAAAGGAGCAAGCGGAGAAGGAAAGCGGGGCAGAGGGAGGAGAGAATCGAAAGGGAGAGGAGGCCCGGAGAGGAAGCGGACCGAAGACCAGAAAAGTGGCCCGAAAGGCCAAAGCAGGAAAACTAGCATTAAGACCCAAATTTGCGAGGAAGCGCAGTAAGGAGGGTTGCAACGCGGCGATCGCTGGGAGAGGGGGAAAGAAGTACTTCCCAGCGGGTGCCATGTTGGAAAACCTCTAGACCGCCAAGTGCGCTGGGAAAACAACATAGTGGCACATCCGCTCGACCTCCTACCACGTAGCCGCCAAAACGGATACAAACGCCAAACAGGGCGGCGGATGACAGTATGCCCCCCTCCAGAGCGCAGAACCCCCGGCTTATAGGGGAAGCGAGCATGAAACCGAGCCAACAACCGAGGGGCATGAATGTTGGAAGCCGGTTCCCACGAGTCCTCCGACCTGGGGTACCCCTTCCAGGATACCAAGTACTCCAACCTCCCACGGTAGTGGCGGGAGTCACACAAAGTGGAGACCTCATATTCAACCAAGGAGTCCCCCTGAGGGAAAGGCTGGTCAGGAACAGCTCTCTGGTGGAGATCCGGGAAGAAAAGGCTTGAGAAGAGAAGCATGGAAGACAGGATGAATGCGGCTAAGGTAAGAAGGTAGCTTAAGCCGGAAAGCAACAGGATAGACCTTGAAAAGAATGGGAAAAGGACCCAAAAAACGAGGAGAAAGTTTAGAAGGGTGAACCCATCGTGGCAAGAATCTGGTGGATAGCCAAACCATGTCCCCCTCCTTCCAATCAGGGCAAGGTCTACGATGTTTATCCGCTTGAGACTTTTTATATCTGCGACTCTCCTCCAAGCACCGTCTGGCAGTGATGTGCGCATCAGATATTGACTGCAGGACCTCTTCAGCCGTCGGGGAGTTGGTTGGCGATGGTATGAATGGAAGGAGGGATCTAGGGTGCACTCCGTAAGTACAAAAGAAAGGAGAGAGACCAATGGCAGCATGTGATGAGTGATTATAGGTAAACTCCGCCGTGGGAAGCAACGAGACCCAATTGTCTTGGAGTCGATTGCTCTAACATCTTAAGTACTGCTCCAGATTGGCATTAAGGCGCTCAGTTTGACCGTTAGTCTGTGGGTGAAAACCAGAAGATAGGGCACGTTCCATACCCAAGCGGGAGCAAAGAGCCTTCCAAAACTTTGAGATGAATTGGCTGCCACGATCAGAGATGATCTTATCAGGAAGACAATGGAGATGAAAAATGTCCTGGGCAAACACATCGGCCATCTCGGTAGCGGTAGGTAGACCAGGTAGAGGGGAAAAATGAGCCAATTTAGTCATGGTGTCGACTGTCACCATGATACATGTGCAGGAGTTAGATACGGGAAGCTCAACAATGAAATCCGTAGAAATCAATCCCCATCGACGAGTAGGTACTTCTGGTTAGGTAGGAAGACCAAAGGGTTTGCCGGCAAATGGTTCCGCCATGGCACAAACAGGACAACTGAGTATGTATACCTCCACATCCCTCTTGAGTTCCGGCCAAAAAAAAGATTGAGCGATCAATTCAGTAGTGTTAAACTTCCCACGATGACCTGCAGTGAGTGAATCATGGCACCAACTAATGATCTTCGGACGTAATGGTCCGGAAGGTATGTACAGCGATGGTTAAGGTATAATAAACCCTCCTTTTCGGTATAGGGTGTCTCTCCTCTGGGCTGTGGGACAGTTCCTTCCGAAGCTACACCAGCTTGAACCTCTTGCAGAAAAGTATTGACCAAACTCAGGATCTTATTCCTGCGGAACATCAGTTCAGGGGTGTGTATCTTCTCTTCATGTTTAGGACCTTTCCGAGAGAGTGCATCCACAAGCGTGTTGTTGGTACCAGGCAAGTAAGTAATCTGCAGGTCATATTGTGCAAAGAAGTATGCCCAAGAGGCTTGTCTGGAGTTGACACACTCCATATTCTGCAGAACCTTAAGATTTTTATGATCCGTTCTGATGATGACAGTCTGCCTAGCTCACATCAGTAAATGTCACCAGTTCTCACATGCTTGTTTTATGGCCAACAATTCTTTTTCCAGCACAGAGTAATTAAGTTGGCTAGGAGACAACGTTTTAGAGAGGTACCCAATGGGATGTTCCCGTCCTTCGAACAATTGTAATAAAACAGCCCCGATGGCCATGGCAGAGGCGTCAGTCTCTACAATGAACTGTTTGTTCTGGTCAGGGTGGCGCAAAATAGGAGCAGTACAAAAGAGGTTCTTTAGATGATGAAAACTCTGTTCTGCTTCATTGGTCCAGCGAAAGGGATTGTTGACCTTCTTGAGCAGACGAGTAATGGGGACTACAGTCTCAGAGAAGTTTGGGATGAAAGTGCGATAGAAATTTGAGCATCCGAGAAACCTTTGCACTTCTTTAATAGAAGCCGGAGAAGGCCAATCAAGAATAGCTGCCACCTTACCAGGATCCATAGAGATACCTTTTTCAGAATGGTGATACCCTAGATAAGGAACTGAAGTGGCAGCGAACACACACTTCTCTGGCTTAACGAGGAGCTGGTTGTCTTTAAGCCTTTCTAGAACTTGTTGGACATGTACCTTGTGATCCTCTAGATTGCCAGAAAAGATTAGGATGTCGTCCAGGTATATGATCATGGAGACTGACAACACGTCTGAGAACATCCGGTCCATGAACCGTTGAAAAACAGCATGGGCGTTCACCAAACCAAAGGGCATGACTCGGTACTCATATAAGCCGAACGGAGTGCGGAAAGCCGTCTTCCATTCGTCTCCTTTGGCGATACGTAACAGATGATATGCATTCCTGAAGTCTAATTTGGTGATCCAACTTGCCCCTTGCACGGCTTCGATGATCTCATGTATTAATGGCATGGGGTACCGATCTCGGATCGTGACCTTGTTGAGGCCTCGGTAACCAATACATGGACGCAATTCAGTAGAGTCCCTCTTTTTTACAAAGAACAAAGAAGCTCCGGCAGGAGACTTGGAAGGTTGAATAAGCCTGTTCTGTATATTGACATCCAGGTAGTCTCTCAGAACCTTTCTTTCAGTTTGAGTTAAAGAGAACATTCTACAGAAACGAACAACAGCATTGGGTTCCAAGTCAATGGTGCAATCCTCCGGCCTATGGGGAGGTAAGGTCGCTGGCTTTCTTTCGACGAACACCTCCAAGTATGGAGAACAGTATAAGGGTAGGGCATGCACCCCGGTCAGCTGTTTGGTCGACCCAGTAACAGTCTGAGATCGCCGCAGTCGGAAAAAAAATGAAGCTTGCAGTAAGAGGAACAAAAGTTTAGTTGATTGTCCGCCCAGTTGATATGAGGGTTATGCTTTCTGAGCCATGTGATGCTAAAAATAACCGGAAAATGGGCAGCTCGAATTATGTGGAACTTAATAACCTCGGAATGTTGGAAAATGGTACCCGAGAGGTCCTCTGTGGTGTGAGTAATGGGTCCTGAAGAGAGAGGAGAACCGTCGACTCCTTCCACCTTCTGATCTTCTTTGCGAGGCAGTCTGCAGAGACCCATCTGTTTGGTCCATAAGATGTCTACAAAGTTCCCCGCGGCAGCGCAGTCCAGAAGTGCCAAGCACTCAACAGCTTTGCCGTTGACATCAATGAGTACCGGTAGGACCATAAGCCTGGAATCCTCCGGAATGCAGGGAGCCGAGATAGAAAGAGAAACATAGGGACTGGAGGATGGATCAGAAGTCCCTCGGAACCAGGTCCCTACTGGTGCCGAGGGAAAACGTTTCCCTGTCGTTTCTGAGGAAGTTCGGTGCATTCTTTGAGGAGATGTTTATCAGACCCACAATAAGCACATAGACTCTTCTCCTTCCTTCTTCTTTCGGCAGCGGATAAAGGTCCCATAGTAGATCCGATTTGAATGGGCTCATCTGAAGTGTGGGAAGGAAAGGAGGAAACGGTGGAGGATGTGGCGGGATCAGCAAGATGGACTGCGGGTCGCTGTTTATGACGCTGCGAACGCCGTTCCTGCAATCTGTACTCAATTTGTAAGGCCGCAGAGAGCAAATCTGAAAAAGAAGGTAGTCTGGGTGCTCTGGCGAGTTCGTCCTTAATTTCCTCCTTGAGACCTCGCCGGAATATGGAAAATTGTGCCTTTTCTGACCACTCAGCACCCGATGCCAACATCTTGAACTCTGAGATGTACGACAGAACATCCGATGACCCTTGTTGGATATCTAGTAGATCCTCACAGGCGGTATAAGTCAACTCCGGCCTCTCAAAGGGCTGTTTCAACAAAGTCTGAAACCCAGCAAAATCGTGCAAAATGGGATTAGCCCCGGTAACCAGAGGAGTAACCCATGCCAGGGCATTGCCGGTCATATTAGAAATCATGAACCCAATCTTTGTCTGATCGGTAGCAAACAACCGGGGCCTGAAAGTAAAATATACTATGCAGGCCTCCAAAAACTCTTTAACCTTTTTAGGAGTTCCATCAAACTTTCCTGCCGAGAGAGCCATAACAGGAAGTTCAGGAGATGGAGGTTCGCGGGCAGTAATCATTTGTTTCAAGACAACGTTTTCTGCTTTTACAGTTTGTAGCTCTTGGGACATTCCTTGAATGGCCTTCCATAGTTCTTGTATTTGCTCTTCCGCTGACATCTTTTCTGAGTGGCGTTGAAAACTGTCCAGACTGCAGGTGTCCGCCGACTCCTGTTCCTCCCCACTCTCCTCACCTGATTCCAAGTCCTCCAGGTGCAGTTATCTGTGTGAGAGGTAGTCCTTCTCCTTCTTGTGTGCAGCATATCTGTCTCGAGAGGAAGCCACAGTGAGCGCTAATAAATAGCAAACCTGGGACTTCCTTCCCGCGAACAGACAATAGCGAAGGGAAAAAGCCTGAATAGGCAGAAAAAACCCTTCGATGAGAAAGGCAGCTGAAGATGGTCCTGAGCAAGCAGCTGGAAGCAGAGTCCTTGAGGTAAGTAGCAGATGGAAGCAGGCGAAGCCAAAATCCAATGTAGAGGAGGAACCGGAGAAAAGGCAGCGCCACTGGAAGGGGAAACCAGCGAACGCCTCCTCCGGAAAAACAACAGAGAACTGGAGCGGCTGGGGAGAGAAACGCAGCCGGGAGAGAAGCAGCCAGAGGCGGGCGTGGAAAGGGAGCCGCAGCTGGCAAGGAAAGGCAGAAGTCAAAGAAAAGGAGCAAGCGGAGAAGGAAAGCGGGGCAGAGGGAGGAGAGAATCGAAAGGGAGAGGCGGCCCGGAGAGGAAGCGGACCGAAGACCAGAAAAGTCACCCGAAAGGCCAAAGCAGGAAAACTAGCGTTAAGACCCAAAGTTGCGAGGAAGCGCAGTAAGGAGGATTGCAACGCGGCGATCGCTGGGAGAGGGGGAAAGAAGAACTTTCCAGCGGGCGCCATGTTGGAAAACCTCTAGACCGTCAAGTGCGCTGGGAAAACAACGTAGTGGCACATCCGCTCGACCTCCTACCACGTAGCCGCCAAGGCGGATACAAACGCCAAACAGGGCGGCGGATCACAGTCTGATTTTACCGTCATCGCTATTACATTTAATATGTTTTTATTAATTGTTCTCTTATACTCATTCCATTCTGTATTTTAATTGTTATATGGATTGTATGCACTGATTACTTGTGTGTATTTTATGTTTTTTAACAAGTTTCGTAATTTTTATGTGCGAAAGGTGGTTAACCATATGCACTAATAAAAAATTCTTTTTTCAAAAAAACAGTTTCAAATAATAGCTTCTTAGAGGGCAATATTCCAATGGGCACAAAAAAGTGTACTCAATACTCTCAGCATAGGACATTTGGAATCTTTCAGGATTCTGAACTACAATGGTCCTTTCCTTTCAAGAACTTGACTTTCCAATGACGTCAGTCCTACCTCCTGTCTTAAAATGGACATCGGTACACCAAGAGAAAAAAGTGAGTTTTTCTGCCAGAAGGTACCTTCTAATATTCCTAACCACCCCAATACGTATAGTATAGAAGGGCTAATAAGGCATTGTCTGCACAACCGCAGTACCCCATCTAGACTATAGCCCAATGTCTTACTTGAAAATGTAGCAACTAAAGAGGTGAATTGGTGCACCTTTCTTTTCCTTTCCATAACAAGCGACTTATACCCACTGCCACAACTTCCATGGTCACTCCCAAACATCTATAGCTGTCCACATATTCTAATTTATGGCCCATCAACCAAATTGTTGGATCAAGGCACTGGTTTACCACTAAACTGCATCACCTTTGTTTTTTTTAGATTGATGTAAAAGTCATTTTCTTTGGCGTCATTTTCCAAGATGCTCAAGGAAAGAGTCAGACCTCCACAAATATGATCTAGTACTACGATGTCTTCAGCGTATGTCAAACTACTGATCTGCTCCTGTCCAAACCTTGGCGGTCAGTTAGCTGTGTCCCTCAATGCAGAAGGCAAGTACGATAGGTAAAGAATGAACAGGAGAAGGGCCCACACACAACCCTGTTTCACTCCCCTCTTTGTCACCACAGGGGCTGTGAAGGCCCTCCCACTGTCCAACCTCACCTTTACACTTGTCTCAACATTCAACCTCTGCATCAAGCACAACAAATCACCCGGAAAACCCAACTCAGCCAATTGTCTCCATATTTATTTGTGATTCACTATGTTGAATACAGCTCAAAAATGTATAAATGCTGCATACAACACAGGACTAAGTCTGAGTCTGGCTCTACCGGTAATTAAATCCAACAGCATAAAATTATGTATGGTGGAACTTCCCTCCCTGAAGCCCAATTTGGTATCATCTAGTATTTTGTCCCTTTCAACCCATTCCTGGAATTCCCTAAGAAATACAGAGGCAAATAATTTTACGGTATAGTCAAGCCTCGACGGGAGCCGATAATCACCCGGTTCCAGTCAATTTCCTGCTTTGTAAATAGGGATTAAAAGAGATGTGCACCATGACCATGGAATTTCTTTTGTATGAACTATTTGTTTGAACAATATTTCAGCCACACTTGCCCATGCTAAAGGATCAGATTTCAAGACCACGTTTGCCAGTCCATTGGGCCCTGGTGTATTTGAGCTTTTTAGTTTCTTAATCAAACCTAACAGAGTCTCTATATCATACTTTAGGCAAGGGTTCCCAACGTTAATAATGCCAACCTTTTCTTCATCGTCATTGTGTTTGATCCCTCCAAATTGGTGTGTGATAAAATCTTTCCACACCACTTCTTGGATAGGAATTAAGATCTTCTTAGGTTTCACATCATTGCACAAATTCAGATGTTGCCAGATTATCCTCGAAACACCCTTAGCAAAAACCTGCACCATCTTCTGCCATCCCAAGTTATCCCTCGTAAATTTCCTTCTCTTGCCCCAATTCCTTTTGGCATCCCTGATATCCCGATGAACATTTCAGCACCCCTCACTATTATCAGAGACCACATAAATTCACTTTTGAACCTCAAATCTAGTTAACTGCCTAATGCACACCTGCATCACCTGTTTTACCCGCAAGACTTTCTATCTCACTTTGGTTGAGGTTAGCAGCACAGGCTTTCGTCTTATTGATTTTCCCCTTTTGTCCACGCTATCCTATTATTAGCAGTTTACGTTGATGTCACCAATTATTCCCTGTTCAATTCTGTGCATAGTCATTGCAAATTTAACTATAAGCATTGCATGATTGCTGTATCTAGTTTGCTCAACAGTCATATTCCTGTTCGCTGCAGCTAAATCTGGGTCATCAAATACATAATCCAGGGACAAACCAGACTTTCCATTCACCCATGTATGCTTGCCTGGCACGTCGCTAGCTGTTCTATCGTTTAACATCAACAGTGCCCAATCATTTAGGGCATTCACCCATGATTTGCCCTGATGATTAGATCTTTTGAACTTTATCACAGAGTCAGTTTTCAAAAGACCCATTTTCGATTGCAACGATTTGCCCAACCAATATAAGATCTTTACTAATGTTGATGACCCAACCCAACAACTAATCGTATATGTGATTGATAGTGGAATTGGTTTCTGATCCATCATAAGTATTGTAAAAATTGATTATTATAATGCTCCTATTGTGACCTCCAACTTTCAAGCAAATCTCAACCGCCATATGGTTTTTACATGGAATAGGTAAGTCAACAACACGCAATGGCATTGGATGTTTGACCCCAATCAAAAGACTATCACTAGGTCGACATACAGCTCCCTCAACTGCGTTTTTTGGGAGCTATCTCTCTTGTAATAGGAGGATATCCTTAGCTCTTAGCAACATTAAGGAGCCGTCTCCAGAGAGCCAATGTTTGTGCCCTCGAGTATTCCATGACACCATTTCGACCGATCATGCTTGTGTTGTATTTCTGACCGGTAGCAGGCTAGAAATCCACTTCAAGACCTGCTGTATTTCTTCCGGCCTAGGATGCAAGTCAGGTGAATTTGGTTGGGGAATACCTTGTTCCTAGTGAGAGATTTCAGATTAGAGGGAGGCACATATCCTAAATATGTGACCGAGGATGAATCCAAGTCATAGCCCAACTTTAGAAAAACCTTGGGACTGCTCTCGGATGGCAAACACTGTATCGGATCTATAACAATGAATCCATGACATATCCCCTTACTCATTATCAAGCGGGTCAACAAGGTAACAATCAAGAGTGTCAAACATCCGTAAAGGAGGAATACGTTGTAATAAATGCAACAGGTCAGAACGGTTAATTCTCCCCTATCACTCCCTGGAAATATATTTCGAATTGTAAAGGATTTGTTGTCAAGTAAGGCACATGACTTGGATTTTTGTTCCTTCGACCTATTAATACTTGCTCTGATATTATCCTCTTTCACTCCAGCCATTTCAGGAACAGGGGGTACAAGCCTCTGCTGAGTCAAGTGTTTCTTGGAGTTCACACACAGACTGTTCAGCTGCAATCAAATCCTGATAATAGTGTGCAAGGTGAGGAGGTTTCAGCTAAAAACCGCCTACTGGACCAAGTTCAATGGAATATGAATTGAGGAGATGTTAGTATCATGGATGTACCTGGATTATCGGATTATGAAATGCGAGTAGACTTCGAAAGACACTTAGAAGAAATGCATCCGCATGGCCTTTGGGTCTTACATTTTAAATCCGTTTGCAAATTCTTTCGTTATTGACACGGGTGGGACGATGGAGACACGCAAAGGATAGTGCTATGTTTTGTAATTGTGAGTTATTACAAACAGAGTCCATTTTTCATTTTTTCGGTTTCTATGTCATCATTACTGGTTGATTAGGCTGTGTTGGGTGATTCTATGAGGTCCTTAACGGCGGCATACGGTTTATGTTTCTCCATCACTCTGATTATACGGTTGTAAAGTGTTTATGGAGCGATGAACATTTTCAAAATCCCATTTAACTGCTTTTATTGTTTTAATGATGATTTTATTATGCCATTTTTCTATTTTATTGTAAGATAATTACTAGCCTGTAGAATTAATTGCTTTGGTGATACCAATGGTAAACCAAACTAAAAATAGGCATTGTTAAAAGGGTATGGTATTCTACATAGTATGGTATGGTAATGTTTATTTATAAAGCTCTATGCACAGGCAAGTGTTTCAAAGCACTCAAGGAGGGTGGGAACACAGGGAAAAAACAACAGTCGCTCAGAGCCCTTGGATTTCTGAAGCGATAACGGTCTGCGCAGGCAGATTAAGTGAATAAGGTACATTTAACAGTTTAGATACAGCAAGTAGGCCTGACAGCGATTCTGCGGTTTATTTCAAGTGCATATTAAGGGGCGAGAGAAGGAAGAACAGACAGAACGATCGTCGGGAAGAGCTGTCTGCAGATCGTGCAAGTGCAGACAGGACAGGGAGGGGCAGGGGGACCAAGTGCACCCAGTCGGTAGAGACTGGGGAAGTGCGGAGAGAGAAGCTCCCAAGGATTTACTGCAAGTGCAGTGAGTGGGTGGGGTGCAGGTCCCTGAGGCAAGTGCAGAAAGGACTGGAAGGGTGCCTGGGACCTGTGAGACTCTGAGGTACACCAGGCGGCCAGTCAGTAAAATATGTTGATGGGAGGGAGTGAAGGAAGAGCATAGAGCTAGCTTAGCAGGGTAGGGTGAGAGAGAAGGAAGAGGAGAAGAGGACGTTTCCAAAACTTAAGAATATGAGGCTTAAGACAGAGGGTGGCAGGGAGGCTATTCTAGAGGGAGGCGCCTGCCGAGGAAAGGGATCTCCCTCTAAATCTCTGCTTGGAGAACCTGCGCACTCGCAGAAGGTAGATGAGCAGAGGGTTCGGGAGGGACAGTATTTAGAAAGACAACGTTGGAGATAAGTAGGTCCCAGGCCTCAGAAAGCCTTGTGGACAATGCAGAGTCTTGAATTTGATCCTTGTAGCCACGCGGAGTCAGTGGAGTGATTTCAGCACTGGAGAGATGAGGTCCTCGAGGCTTGAGGCCAAAGCATAAGTCTTGCGGTTCAGTCCTGGATGAGTTCAAGAGGGCGCAGGGAAGAAGCAGGGATGTTGAGGAAGAGGCTGTTGCAGTTGTCCAGCCTAGAGAGAACCAGGGTTCTGGAGACAGTGAGCCGCTGAGGGAAAGTGAGAAAAGGTAGAGTGCCTCTGAGGAGGTACAGTTGATAGTTAGACTTTTTTGAGATGTCAGAGATGTAAGAGGAGAAGGAGAGAGTGGAGTCAAAGATGCCCCAAGGTTTTTTGCCTCACAGGTGGGTGCGGGCACAGGGCCAAGGGTGGCCGGCCACAGTGAGAGGGGGAAAGCGGGGGCAGGTGCCCCAATGCAAACTATCTCAGTTTTACTCGCATTGAGACAAAGGTTGTTTGCAGTGTACCATGACTGGATAGCGGTCAGACAGTCGGATATGAGTGAGAAGGCTGAAGGATAGTTGCGTTTCATCAGTGTAACAGTGGAAATTAGAAGTGAAAGTGGCAATCGCACATGCCAGGGTGGCCATGTAAGCATTGAAAAACCAGGGGGAAATGTTGGAACCCTGGGGGATGCCACAGGTAGAGAGGGCGATAGTCGAGAGAAAGGTACCAAGTTCGACCTGGGATGGGTGGTTGGAGAGAAGGGAGGTTAACCAGGCCAGAGCCTGACCTGTGATTCCGAAGGTGTAACGAAGCCGTGAGATCAGGATGTTGTGGTTAACCGTCTCGAAGGCGGAGGAGAGATCAGGGAGAATGAGAACAGAGGGAGTGCTAGTGTCAAGATTTGAGAGCAGATCTTAACGGGGGTTCAGAAGAGCAGTTTCCGTGCCTCTGGATTCTCTAAAGCCAGACTGATGGTTGTGGAAACAACAGATAGATTCTGTGTGGAGGTTTAGCTGAGAGACAGCCAGTTTCTCCAGGAGTTTGCCCAGGGAAAGAATGATAGAGATCGGGCGGTAGTTTGATGGAATTGAGGTGCCAGCAGAGGGTTTCTTGAGAAGAGGGGACACAAGGGAGTGCTTGAGAGCAGTTGGAAAAATTTCAGTGGAAAAGGAGAGGTTGCAGAGGTCAGCCAGGGCTGGTACGAGCGAGTCAATGTTGTCCCTGATGATTTTGGAAGGGCAAGGGTCCACTTGCTTGGATGAGGCTTTCAAGGACCGGACTTGTCTGGCGACCTCATCCGGTGTGACTGGAGAGAGAGAGGAGAGTGGAAGTGGAGGTGAGGCCAAGGGAGGCACAGGTGCTGGTGTGTGCAGTGGTGTGGGGGGGGGTTTGTGGTGAAGTGTGCTATAGTACAATTCCATACATTACATTTACTTTGGTACATGGTAGTTTCTTGCAATGGGGTTTAGGCAGTAGCAATAATAGCCAATTAATGTATCTGTTAATTGATTTAAGTCAAGGCATCCGAGTCTGAAAATGTCAGTTTTGGTAATATTGGATGGGTTTAATATATTAGTATTAGCTACATTTATGGGTGTCTATTAATGATTCGTTTAAATTGCTTAGGACAATGTACATCTGGTTTATGCACATTAATGCATTTTCAAAAGGACAGCAAGCGTATATTAATGATGTTCTGCGTGTGGCTTTTATGGCGTATTGCCTGCGTGCTCCGGCGCATTACAAGTGTATACATAAATAGATAAATAAATTGTCCAAACGAGGTTCCATGGAATTGACCCGCTCTTTTGCACGTGCATCTTATTTCTGGCTCCTCCTTAACACCTAGGAGCACACACCCTGCACCCCCCCCACCCTGCTTGAGACTATGTGATCTGCTCCCACAGTCTCCCTCCTCGTTGGAGATCCCTTGCTCCCAATCGCCCAGCCTCGCCCTCCCCGGGTTAGCTTCCGGCTCATCTTTTTACTGCTTCACTCCCTATGAATGTAAAGGGCTGTGCTCGATAAACACCCCAATAATAATAATAATAATAATAATAATAATAATAATAATAATAATAATAATAATAAAGGGAGACTTTATTTTTTTTAATGACCAGAATTTAGGATTAGAAGGAGAGAGGGTGGAAGTAGAAGGAGAGAGGGTGGAAGTAGAAGGAGAGAGGGTGAAAGTAGAAGGAGGCAGGGTGACCTGTTGTAACTCTATTCTATGTTGTTGCAGTAGTCATTTATGTAGCGTCTTTTCCCATTCGTATGGCCTCAAAGCGCTTTGTGGTAAGAGGGCCATCGGGGACCGAAGTCCAGGTATGTGGAAGTCCTAAGAGGAGGCTTAAGACGCTTCTGTGCATTTGGCCAAGATTAGGACTTAGGAGGGCTGGCTAGGCTCCAGGAAGCAACTCAAGAGGTCATGCACGTGGGCGGGTGCTGAGGGAGGTCACGACAGCAGAGCGCTAGTGCAGGAGACACGACATGTACCCGGCTAGACCGAATCAACTAGAACTCACTAAGGAATTTTGACAAGGACCTCTTAACTTAAAACTGCACACTGCAACTATGAATTCATGGTTGAATGGTGTTGAATGTAATTTTTAAAAATGTGATGTATTTTGTATATTTCTACGGTCATCAACTGAATAAAGTACTTGACTGACGAGTAGTAGCTTCATCCAAGTGAGTATGTTTATTATCTTTCTCGGGAGGATAGCCCAGGGGCAACATGCTCGTCTTTGAAGCAAGGCGATGCAGAGCACCACAGGTTCGTTCCCCGGGCCCGCGCTTAGAAACCTCTGGGTATTAAGCGCGTTATAAATAACCTATCATATCATTAAGAATTCACAAAAGAACGTACGAAAAGAAGTAGTGGAACTATGTTCCCTGCTGGCCTGGTCCAGCTCCCCACAAACCCCATCGCCACGCCCCCTCCCACATGCAAATCAAACCCCCAAACGCAACTGCTGTTTAAGGGAACGTTCCGTGCAGTGCACTAAAGTGCAAGTTTCAACTGCTTCCTACACTTTTATTTAAAAACGAAACCATTCCGGAACGGTTTCTTTTGAAAATAAAAGTATGGCAACAGTGAAACCTAGCGCCGCTCCCAACCACTTGAGGGGCACTCACACTTAACTGGCGTGTGAGTGATCGGTTGCGTGGGGGATGTTTGGAGCAAGAAAAACAATGTGGTGGAAATGATGTTGGATTCTGAGGGAAAATGGCGATATAACATTTTTTGTAAATGTTTTTTTTCAAGTCTGACGAGGAGTAAATTACTAATATAGTGCCTGACTACCAATTTGGGGTGTATGTATGAATATTACGCCCTCCCTTTTGTTCTACGGGGGACGGTTGATCACCTCACCTTCCGCCGGCTACTGAAAACCTTATCGTTCTCGAGTATCCTAGTATATTATTAAAATCTCCTTTCACGCGTTCAGCGCCATGACGCCTTTGGGCTACATGCGCTACATGCGCTTAATAAATTCAATCAACATAACATAACATTTTAGTCAAAAAAGTGAAAGTTGCATGAATCTTAGGAAAGCTGCACATGTCCCCTAATTTATTTGGGAGTACAATTGTGATTTGCAAGTTAGGCCTAGATGCAGAAAATGACATATGCTTGGAATAAATGTACACCAAAAACAGGAAGCCTGTAGCTAGGCCCCAAAGTGTGCCAGCCTTCTGAAGGGAAGCGTCCTGGGTTCTTACAATAGCTGAACTTCCCTGGGTTGGCACAGAGAATAAGTAGCCAGTGTGCCAATACCCCCACCGCGATGAATATTCAACGTCACCAAGTTGCGTAGTGCCACCGTTTCAAGGCCAAAGTGGGTCCTTCGTTTTGATTGGTGTCCTCACTTTTTGGAAGCACGCTCGCGGCCTTTTTCACCAATGGACTGCAAGGAACGCGAGGTGCGCTCGAAGAGCCGCTGTGGGTGAGCGGCACCAGGGGGGGCTTCAGTCCCACGCCAACGGGCAGGTGGATATGTCGCAGATTTATTTTGTAAGTCAACATGAGAAAAGTTTCAGTGAGGCTTAAGCTCCTCTCTCGCCCATCTCAAAAGCTCCTTCCGCCAAGAGGCCTTGACCGGTAGAGAGAACGCTCTCCTGTGCGTCACACAGACATGGCGTCTGTACCAATATTGGACCTAAAGTAATTAGGCCTCACTTTACTGGCCCGTAGATCAGTGCCTTGAGTGGCCTGCAGACTCGAGCCAGAGATCTTAGGGGGCGTGGCCTGGCACAGGGCTGGTGCCTCAATCAAGAGGCAACACTTCCCTCTCCTAAATGCTGCCTGTTAGGCCACACCCTCCTAAGAGCCCCAGCTCGATTTTGCAAAAGGGCCGGGGCCGTGGCCTAACTGCCAGCATTCAGGTCATGTAAGTGTTGCCATGCCTTCTAATTGCGGCGCTGGCCACTGCCAAGCACCCATTTCACTAGAGATGGGGGAATCATAACTCTGTCACCTGGGGGGCAGGGTGATGATTCCTGCGTGTTTAATGAAAGGGCTGTCAGGCAGGGGGTCGGCAACACAGTCAAAATGCAAGGCTTTTTTTGGTAAAGGTTGAAACTCTCGCACAAAAGCGTCAGGCTTTACAAAAAAAGCCTCACCTTTTCACTGAGTTGCCGACCCCCTGCATCTCTGATGAAAGGAGTAGCTGGCAGCGGAGGCTTTTTTTTTCTCAAGCTTGAAGCCTTGCCATGTAGCAGCCTGGTGGGCTTGGGTTAGCAGGGGACTTAAGGGGGCACAGGAAGGGCCCCGTCTAAGATATAATTCTTCTAGCCTGCCCGGGCTCGGCTCTTGATAGCCCCGGCCCACTTAAAGCCCTGCACTGTATACAATTTAGAATCAGACACTGTGTTCCTTTCAAGGTATTGTTAAATACTTGAGCTGCTCATCCCAGTGAGATGCCACCCCCCTGGCATTGCCATTACACGTGAAGAAATAGAACTTCAATACTACCTTTTGGTATATTTCACTGCACGCCCCTTTTTTGTGCATTTAGTATAACAACTAAGGGAAAGTTAAGGCTGTATGTAGCACTTACAATGGACACCACTTCGGTTTAACAAACAGACTTCTTCCAATCTCTATCGGAAAGAGAAGATGCTTAATCAGCACCCCACTTTTCTTCGGTGTGCCCCAGAGTTCAAACATGTAACATTATGCATGCTGCTATCCCCCTCCCCCCACAACCCCCCACTGTCTCTCTCGATCCACATTCATGCAATCGCAGGAAATTCGGGACTTACCTCCCCAACACAAGTACCCTATCCACTACTACTGAGACATCGCCATGGCCACGCCGGATGGATGCTCTCCACTAGCCTCCCTGCACTAACCTTCTCAACCTCTATGCTCAAGAACACTATATGCATGCCACACTAAGCCACTGGCACGCAGCAACTGAACCAACCACCCACCCAACAGACAGACAGCCGGTCGCATTTCTCCCCTGACTGCTCTCCTGTTTGCTCGCAACTCATATAAATGAAGCAATGGCGACGTGTTCAACGTGTTAGAGCGCTGACAGCGAAGAGGGACTCTGAGCCCTCACATTTATTTGGCTAGCTCCCGTTTGGCCTCAGTGATTGATAACCCTAATACTGACACTCTGCTTTGATACGGTGCTTGCTGCCAGTTTTGCTGGTGTGTAGCGATGTAAATAACAGCCATTGCTATTTCCCCACTCTCAATCATACATACTGTATTGACATCAAAAAGGTGAAATGCTGAGTCAATCCTATTCTGACTTAGGCCGGTAACCTACAGGTTGAACACAGATATCTGAAGCAAGCACTCAACTCACTAAGCAGGGACATCATTTGGGGGTTGCCAGGGGTCGTAGCCGCAACCCCTGTGGTCTCCTTTGCTACCCCTCTAGTAAAAAATAGAAATGTTTCATTTTTTAAATTATTTAACTACAAATGACAGCACCTGGGCACTGAAGTAGCGGACCACACCAGGTCTGGAGGGGAAGGCTGGGCCCAGGACTTGCAGCGCAGGAAGGAAGCGCTCAGTCGGGGTTGGAGCTGACCGTAACATGTGGCACATTTCACATGCCACTTTCAATTCCAACCCGTTCTCCTCCGGCTTCCTCGCGGCTCAAATTCAGGAGCCAGGAAGCTCTCCCAGCGTCCTGGTTCCTGTTTGTGAGCAGCACAGAGCGGCCGAGGGTGGCCTGGAGTGACGGACCGAAGCAGGAAAAACAGGTAAGAAGGCTTTTTTTAATGTAATGTGTATTTTGTATGTATGTGCTATGGGTCAGTGAGTGGTGGGTGTATGAGAATAAATGTGATATTGTGTGTGTTTCAATGTCCTGGATGGGTGTGAGCCTGTGTGGAGAATGCAGTGTGAAGCTAGACTGGCATTTTGGTACAGCCAGTCTAGCCATTGTTTACTGTGGCATGACATTTTTTGCTCGGCATCTTTGTTGAAGCTAGACTGACGTTTTGGTGTAGCGGCCTGTATATTTCTTACTGTAGCATGACTTTATTAACAGAGCATCTATGATGAAGCAAGGATGATAAGTGTTCTTATGGGTCTAGACTGGCTTACATTTCACCCAGTATGGACATTTTTTCTAATTGTGCTATGTCACTTTTAATTGCCAAAAAAATGGGAGTATGTTCTTACATAGGAGCACTGCATATATTGGCAGAAAGCAGGTTTGTGCCAGTAATGATACAATAAAAAACATCTCAAAGCGAACACGAGTATGTTCTTATATGGGAATACTAGCATATGTTGGTGGAGCCAGCATGGAAATGTTTTTTATACTGGCATCTATTGAAGGGACGGCCATGAGAATGCATTGGGAAATGCGTGTATGCACTTTTTGTGACTTGCATCTATTGTACTTTTTTTCCATGAGTAACTGTCTGGCCTTCTACCAAATATTCACAGAAAGTGTGCTGTGCAATGCACAATTTTACCCCATTATGCAAACTATTTTTTCATGGGAGCGTGAAGAATCCCCCCGAATGCCAAACTGCATTTTTATTAGTTCGCCCCCCCCTCGCTATGCTCGGTCGCAATCGCATACGTGTGGCAAATATTTACACCCTCCAATAAAACGACTCACCTGCCACCACTGGTGACTGGTATATTTGGGGACCAGACACCTCCACCTTCTTTCTATGCTGTGTGAAACATTTAAGTTCTGATTAACAAACCTATTTACTTCTTTCACTTGGAGTAGTGCATGCCCCTGCAGCGGCATAATCATCATGGACATTACGCACACGTGGTGGTCCGGGCCGCCACTAATTGGGCTCTACTCACCTTGAACACACCTTGAACACATTCAAGTGTGATGTGAATGGTTGAGAGGGGCCGCAAACTCGACCGGGACCCTGCTCTGGTGCAACACTGTTTAAGAAAATAAGCGCTGGACACAGAGTCTGAGAACTGAGAGAGCTATGGAGAGCCCAACCCCTCCCCACTCAAACTCCTTCTTGGAAAGGTCTTTGTGAAAGCGCTTCATTCACAGGCTGGTCCTGGGGGGGGGCAGGGGTCATTGAATGACGCACCTCGCACATAGAGCTTTGAAAATCTTAGATGCATTGAGCCCCATTCTTGAGGGAAGTGCAGCCCCACCACCTTACACCTCAACCCATTAAAAAAGATTGAAGACGAGTCATGTACCAAAGCCTAGGACATTAAGGTGTTATGTTTGGCTCTGGGTTGTGTGGTTGCTCGTCACATAACTTAAAGATAGATGCACACAGAGACAGATGTCCTCAGCTTACACCCACACAATAGATTGCTTCTATCATAGTGGTAGCTGACTCATAGATACATTTATAACCAGGGAATTGTGTTGATACTAAATCCTGGTCAATGATTTCATTTTCAGGCCTTGCTCGTGCAGCATTTTGTTCCTGGGTAGAGAGTGCACGCTTCCCCAGGTCAGTGCTTTTTTGGCTTGTTTAGCATATCAATGCCACAGATAACAAGTACTTCTCTGTCCATTGAGCTATAGACGTTTCATACACTAGATGAAGACTGCGTTTGAGATTTCGGTTACCCTGTTACAAGTACTGCATTTTACGTATAGGCCCCACGTCGAATCTGGAAAATGACATTCCCTAAATGTGTGTTCGTGGACAACTCACTCCTCCCTCTGTGCCTCTGTTCTTATATCTGGCTGAAATTAGAGTGCTTGGAAACACGGGTGTTTGATGCATCTGAAGGTCATGTGCCATCACTTCCTGTGATGTCAATTAGGGGCGGGGTCAGAGGTCAAGGGTTGTGTAATGTCCCTTCAGCTACCGCTGGCATTTTGGTGAAATAACATCACTGGCACTAAGCTCTTCTACTAGCTGCATATGGCAACTGTATAGAGTCAAAACAAAAAATTGTTCCATGATGCTTTGAAGAGATATTCGAAAGACATTTGCAGCCCTAAAGAGCCCGATAATTCTTTCTGCCTGGAAACTCTTTTGGTCATCGGTGATGCTGATGTACAGTTCAGGAGTATCCTATTGGAACATAGCTGTGTCTTTTACCCTTCTGAGAACAAATCAGTAATACCTGGAGACCTACCATCCAGCAGAAGCCAGGACATGTGCAGACTTGAAATCTTCCAGTGCAGGAATTAAAGAAACAGAAGACAAGCCTTCTCTGTCTATGCTCCCAGACTCTAGAACCTCCATCCTCCCTGTCAACATCAGACTGGCCCCCTAGATTCTACGGTTCACGAAGGAGCTCAAGACCCTCCTCTTCAAGGAATGACTCCACCTTAAGAGCTAGGTCAACACCCCCCCAATCCCCACCGAACCTGAGACTGAGCGACCTGCTCCTCCCCGTTTTCTTGCATGGTTGCTTGTAAGATCCCTGGCTGCCTAAATGCCCGTGGGAGGAACCCAACCTGCCGAATGGCCAGAAGAAGCTGCCTCTATGGGTCTTCTGCATCCATATGTCACCGGCACCTGGATAACTGTGGATGGGATCCGGTGCCGATATCTCATACATAGAATACCCTTGCTGTGTGTGGTGTGTGTGTACTTCTATTCTGCACTTGAACCTGGTCAATCCATGCTATCTATTTTGACTCTGCAATAAACAGCTTTTCTATTAGTGCCCTGAACGTCTCATCACTGGCGCCAAACCAAGTCAAGTCCTATTCTTAAAGGGCATTTCAATGTGCGCAACACAGTCCGATGCCCTTGCCCACTCCCTTTGCCCATTTTTGCAAATAAGGGGCCATTTCTGCACATTTCAATGCAAATCCCACATCCACAAATGGGATGCACTCGGAAATGTGCCAAAATAAGTTGCATTCCCGAGTTACTCATGTTCACATAATTCAGCATCAATTTGCAGCCAACCATATTCTTTCTGATAAGATCCTTCACCATTTAATGTTCCTTTTGTTAAATAAGTCCGGATCCTAATTCACGCTCACTCGAACCCCTTTCCTGGGTCTCAGCAGGGTTCCATGTCATTTCATTGCGAGATGTTTTTTCGCTGTTTTTTTTTACCGTGAATTTTTTAATGAAAAACCCCATCAATTTTTTTAATTATTATTTTTGGGGGGGTCCGCACCCTCAACCCCCATTCTCTTTCAGTTTGTATCTATTCCCAAACACCCACATCCCATATGTATCATTTTCTAACCCCCCCAAAAAAATGGGATGGGTTTTTTCGTTAAAATATTTGCAGTAAAAAACCCTGCAAAAAAAGTCCCACGATGAAAGGACGTTGTACCCACACCTGATTGTCCATTGTGTATTGAATAATTGATCCTAACTCAAATCCTAACTTTTAGACTTACTTTGCCCCTAGCTTCAAGGAACTAGCTGCGGACATTTCTAAGCATGTCACCTAAATGTATTCTAACCCTCACAGGAGACTTGCCTAATGGTACTTCCCATGTCAGGGATATTGTATGCTCAGTGATCTATAGGAACTTGTGTCTAGGAGGAGGGGAGTATGGAAAAGGCACATGAACATTGCTGTTCCTGGTCACCATGTTTATTTCAATACAAAAATGATGATGCCAAGTTCATGGGTCGAAGGCAATTCTCTTAGGTCGAGTAGATAAACTGAGTTACTCGACCTGCATGTCTGGCATGATTTTGAAGCTGTTTTTGGGCTTGACAGTACAGTATAAGTATATCATGCTATACTGTATTATAGTATAGTGAAATATTAGCCGGTAAGATGGCTCAGCGGGTTAAACGCGAGTTGCTATGATCTGTGTTTGATCTGAAACTCGCAGGTTCAAGGCCAATTCATCCTTCCAAGGTCAATAAATGAGTACCAATCAATTGGGTAATGTGTGTAAATATGTCCTATGCAAAGCACTTTAGATTAAAGTGCTATATAAAAAACGAATTATTGTAGTATAGGTTTGTATAGTAGATATGTTTTATATCTCTGAATAATAGGTGGCAATGGAATGGTAGTTGTATAGCTTGTGTCTGTACGAATGACACGATTGTACACATATGTGTATTCGTCCTGACCGAGCACCCTCTCAGTGTTAGCCGTCCAGAAGCAACGAGAGAACAGTTCTACTCTATGATTTGATGCTGCCGCTGGGTCAATTGGTTCCGACTCTCGCCGCCAGTGCCGCCATCTTTAAGTGGCAGCTGTTCCAGGTGGGATTGATGGCGGAGTGGCGCATCTGACTCCTAGGCACAGGCTCAGGCAATCAACACATTGTAATGACAGCCATTATCTCTCTCACAACAGGGAGGGAGCTACTTGAAGTAATAACAAGCATTTGCGCAAACAGACGGAAGAAGGAAGTATGTTGGATGAAATGCAGTGTTACGCTCTGACCTTTCGCCTGGCTCCTGAAGCAGCTGACGGTATATCCTGAAGGCAACTCTCACATTTCATGAGGGTCAATCAACGTACAATATAATTATTTAAAAAATGTATACTTTATACAGGTACCTTAAAAGTGGTTAACCGAAACTACCCAGACGCCATTTCTTTCAGGATATGCTATTTTATATATGGTTTTGGGGCGTTTCATCGTGTGAAAATTGACTGCGGAAAACTGTTTGAAAAAAACAGCCCGCATGCGATCAATTCTCAAATGATCAAACATCACCAGCCACACACACCCCACACTCCTTCCCTACTTACCTGTTCGCTCGCCGCCTGTTCCACTTCAGCTCTGTGGCGACAGATCCAACCCTTTAACGCGGGACGTCTCTGACGCCGCAGGGTCCCTTTTTTATTTTTTTCGCGGTCCCCCGCTTACAATATCGAGGAAGCGGGGGACACCCCCGCAAACCCCCAAGGCTAATACATACCAATCATAGGGAGCGGGGAGACACCTGCAACCTCTGCTCCACATGTTCGGTATGTATTAGCCAAATTGTTTGTTTTTATTCGGTTGAATGGTACAAGCCAAATTCAGTCAAATGTACCTTTTGTCCAAATAAAATCGAGCAAATATACTAATACCGTATATAGAAATCTATGTATGGACGTATGGACGGATGGCGGGCGGACGGACGGACGGACGGACGGATGGATGGATTGATGCTATCCATAAAGCATGACCCCCAGTTGGGAAGCAGTGGGGCCCTCTATAAAGGTAAATACAAGGTTTACCGTAGTGAGGCCACATTTTGGCATTCCCCTTGGATTACCGAGAGGCCCGGGCAGGTTTCGCTGCCTTAAGATCCCTGGTGCTCCTGAACGGCGGGGCTTTTCAGTTCTTTCCTGAACATTGAGAGTGTTGGGGTTGAATAGCTGTCTGCCGGGACGTTGAGCCATCCTCTAGGTGCGGGGCCTGCCTGTTTTTTGGTCCTTTCATTCCGGCGTGTGCTATTTTCCACTGCCGCCCCCAGAATGGCTAGCTTTCAGGCTGGGTAAGGGAGTGCACATGTTGATATGGTCTGGGATATGATACGGGCTGTTTTATAAATGATCTCTGCTGGCCTGAGCAGCCATTGACGCGTGTTCAGAAGAGTAGCGATGTGGTTGGATTTCATGATTAGTGTGGCAGCCGTCGGCTGCGCTGCTTGGAGTGATGCCCGGCTGAGGTGATGACACCTGAGAGGAGCGCAATGTCCTCATCTGGGCAGTGCTTTAAGTGGGATTAGAAATCGAAGGGGGCTCTCGTTGGAGGGCGTGGCCTAAGGACAGACATGCTTAAGCCACGCCCCCTATCGCGAGACTCCCTCCTCGCCTAAGGGGTGTGGGCTGCTAAAAGGAGTAGAGCTGGGGCGCCCTGACATTATTACCTTTGATTCGCCCAGCCCCTCCTTTTAAACAAAAGAAGAGGTTGGGCGCACCAAAGGTGTGACAACCGTGTGCCCAAGCTCACACCCTGCAGGCAGCCTTTTCATTCAAGGAGCCACGTGGTGCAACACTTTACCACGGGCTCCTTAAATGAAAGTGCTGCCTGCTGCTGTTGGCTCTGTACTATGAAACAGGAGGAGGGCTGGACTGCCAAGCTCTCCTGTTTTTTTCCGCGTAAATAGCCATCAGCTAGCGTGAGGAGCCCAGGAGCTTCATGCTGGGTGATGGCTATTTACTCAGAAACAAAAAGGAGGGCTGGCCAGTCCAGCCCTCCTACTGGGCAGCGCGCACTGCGCGGTTACACCTGCTGCTTGCAGGTGTCTACACATCAGTTTAGAAAAAAGTAAAGGCTATGACTTTTCTTTTCTTCCAATCCGAAGTGCTGACACCTGCAGCCTGCTCGTGTAACCGTGCAGCCGCTACACGGACTGCCTCAGGTGTCAGCATGGCTGGGACTAGTCGGGGGTGGGCCCCCACAGGGCCATGGCTCGGGAGCCTTCTCTGGAGACTGCCGGGCTAGCCCCGGCTCACTTAAAGCACTGCATCCAGGTGTGACTTCACCAATGCTTGGACAGTGGCCCTGAAGGCAGAGGGTGGAAGACATTTTGTTTTCTGTGAGTGCTAGCTGAAACCCAGCTGTTTGGACCTTCTTGGCTATCCGCGATTACATTCTGGCAACTGATTGTGTTACGGGACAGCCAGGATTCAATGAGTCTTTGCTTGCCGGGGTTGCCAAGCGGCAGGATTGGTTCAATGTGCAACAGCATTTCAGCAGTGACATATACTGGGCACAGCGGACATTTAGATATCATGTTGTGTCAAGAGTATATTGATGGACTAAGAAGTGGGGCGGGCCGGGGTCGATGAGGAGCACTTAGAGGGGTTGCGTGTGTCGATTAATGATGGCTTATGAAAGGAGAGGTGTTTGGCGGATCCTGCACAGAGGTGTCGCTAGGGTGGGAGTTGGGGGGGGGGCTATAGCTCTGGGTCTTTTGGTTCTAGCCCTGGATAGAACCTTGGTGGCTACAACCAAAAGGCTATATCACCCCAAGTGCCGACAGTCGTAGCGTAGCCCCAGATCTTTTACAAACCTAGCAACACACCTGATGGGTTCTTCACTTGGCTTGGGACTAGTGTACCGTTGGGTGGCTGACCGTTACCAACTGGCGCGGCCCTCCGAATGCTGCATTATTGCTCCAATAGCACCCGCTGTGAGTGCAGCAGCCAATCAGGCGGTTGGAACCAGGGCACCATTGAATGTTGAAAGCCTGTACTCCAAACAAGCAGAGGGCGATGCGCGCTCTCACTGCGGCACCGCCACACCATTCCCACACCCTCCCAACGAGGAAAAACATGCCTTTGCAGCCGCAAGTGAGACGCGCAAGTGCTAATGCACTTTAAGAAAAATAAGGTGCATCTAGGGGAGGAGCATAGGCAGCCTCAGGTAATTTCTTTAAAACCCTTAAGTGTTTAATAGACTTGCATAATAATTACACGCATATTTACTCATGGGTGGTAATGATAAGAATGTTGCGGGCTGGCTACAGAGTTCACGTGGCGTCACACAAATCTCTTCTCCACAATGTACATTGATGCACTAAGAAGTGGGGCGGGATGGGGGTCGGGGGTCAGCGCCACAATGCCTCTGGGCCGCTGGGTGCTTTATAAATCCAAATAAATAAATAAAAATAAATAATGTGAGGGAGCCATTACGTGTCTAACTTTGATGAACTATAACCACTAGCATTTGATCTCATTTAAGCTACGATTGTGTGGTACTTTATGAATGTCATTGCACTGGAATGGATGTTCTTAAGTTGATCAATAACCTACAAGAAGACAGACCTTGCCTTGAAGAAGCTCGCTTGTCGAAACATGTGTTGGCAAGTGCCTAGGATTAGAAATTGAATAATTTAGGGAAAGTTCAGGAAGCACTTGATTTGGAGTGAAGAAAACATTTGGGAATGCAAATTGTTGGAACACAGATTATCAATCGGGCATCACAAATTTATTTGGTACAAATCAGCATCATTTATAATGTCCGCAGACTGCCAAGATGCCACTACAGGCTATAATTCAAAAGAACATGGCTTCCGAATGTTTATACTGCATTGTTTCACTTGGATTAGTTGGTTATAGAAATCTTTTCTTTTGTCGAACAAACATTTTCATCAGGCAACAGTGTGTGGAACAATAAAGTGGTAGGGGTGCTGGAGTACAAATATTATAAACAATATTCAAGGGTCTGCAACCTTTTACTCGCCTGACGGATTGGACTGCTTCTCCCATCATCCCTACTCAGCATAGTCAATGGTGAGGGAGCATGGGAGTCGTAGTCCAAAACATATGGAGAGGCGCAGGCTGCTGACCTCTGATATGTATTTTGTGGTTGGCTAATTTGTGGAAAATGTCCTATTACTGAAGAGCTTTTTCTTTACATTTTGAAAGTTGTTGGTTTAAAGGGATCCCTTGCTGGCGCCATAGAAGTTTGGCAACTGGTGTGAATGGAATGCTGAGCGGACAGAAAGCGCCGGGTTAATGTGAAGGTGCGTGTAACCTAGATGCCTCGGGGTTAGGCGCGCTATACACATGGCAAAATAAATAAATAAAAACCTTGCACTATTGTATTGAGGTAGCACAGGGCACAACTTGATAAGTGAGGCCTGACAATGGGAACTGATCAAATTAAAGGAATTGGCAAGTGATTAGGTACGTTTTCATTACCTTTAACCATTATGAACAGGGCTTTGTGCAGATTATTTCGGCCAGTTATGAGGAAACAATATACTATTTGGTAGGCAAAGCACCAACAAAGCAATAGGAGGACTTTTACTTAGAACTTTGCATGTATCGCCCTCTAGTGGTGGTCAGGTGTAGTGAGGACTTGAGAAGTGGCAAGTTCACAGGTCAGGTTGTTTGTAAATGTCACTAGGAGACAGAGTTGGCCTTTTAGAAATATAGTTTAACAATGCCATTTAAACATGGCAGTTTTGTATTAGATGTAGTATGTGCATTTTCCCACATATCTCCCATTCATACGTGCCTCGAATCTAGGTATTTCAGTCACTGCCTGCCATCCTATGAAACGTAGCCCTTTCTCCCGTTGTCAAGGTGACTCAAATCTTAGTGCTGTGGTTGTTGAAGGTAAAAACCTAGGCCTTTCTCCCATTTCTAGGTGTCTCGAATCTAGGCGTTTCAATTACTGCCTGCCATCCTGTGAAACCTAGGCCTCTCCCATTGTCTAGGTGCCTCGAATCCTAGTGTTGCGGTGGATGCCTGTCATTCGGTAAAACCTAGGCCTTGCTCCCATTCATAGGTGTCTCGAATCTAGGTTGTTTAACTACTGCGTGCCACTCTGTGAAGCCTAGGCCTGTCTTCTTTCATCTAGGAGTCAGGAATCGAGGTGTCTAATTATTACTTGGCACTCACTGAATCCTAGATCCCTCCTCATCCTCCGATACCCCGGATCTAAGAGTACTATCTCTTTGCAAAGCACTGGTGAAACCTAGGATTCCCACTATTCTTGTCATCTCAAACCTCTAGGTATTCCATCAGTACCGGCCATAACTGATTCCTAGGCCCCTCCACACCCAATATCAACCAGAAGCCACTAATAGCTATTAATTACAACCATAGTCACTACCCTAGTTAACCTGCACCCCATAGCTCCCCATTACCAACCAGCCAGATGACCAACGCCTAGTGCTCCCTTACCTCTCTAGACAGCCCTCCCATAGAAAGAGGAACACCCTAACCCAACCGACTGAAAAGACAACCACCATCGGAGAGCAGCCAGGAATTGCAACATAAGAGAAGAAACTCAACATTATCCTAGCATAAGGCAGAGCAGGTGGGGAACTGCCCTGTAAACTCAATACCCAGACCAACTCTTGCCACCGAGGACCCAAAATGCCCAGACGCAGAATTGTACACCGACAAAGAGTGCAGGAACATGGAACAACTAATACAGACACACAAACTCATCAGGGGCCAATTGATGCCGCCTTGAATACAGAACAAACCCCACCAAATAATAAAATCAAGAGAACAAACCTTGTTAGAGAACAATCCTTATATCTTACACCGTACCTCGCAACAACCGCAGAAACTCGATATTTCAAAGACATGGAGATCTTCAGACAAGCAAAGAACTCCCCTGAAAAAGACGGGAGGACCCAAGAAGAGAATGGGATGATACTGAACCATGCACTCCATATATCATAAGAACAGAAAGGCACTACTGATATCCACGTCAAACCATAGGAGATGATGAAGCAGTAGAAGTCAACAATCCAACCATCAATTTAACAGACCGATTAAACGAAGAAGCAGCCTCCACGGAACCTCAACCAACCAGCGTTAACTCAGAAACACCCCAAAGGAACACCCACAAATTAAAACAGGTAACAACAAATAAACCAAACCATACCAAAAGGACCCATTGCAATCTAATCAATGCAAGGTCAATGTCCAAACATGCCACCGAAATCTACGACCTCCTATGTGAAGGAGGTATCGACATCCTATTCATAACTGAAACATGGCTAGATGACAATTACAAGATCACTCTCAACAGCTGCCTGCCTGATACCTTCAAATCCGTCCAAGCAAACAGGAAAACCAAAGAGATGGCGGTCTGGCAATAATCCAAAAGGAACACCTAGAAATTAAACTGGAAATCCCACTAAACATTGATAACTGCGAATCTCTAATCCTTCACCTATCAACAAACCCCAGAACAAACTTTAAATTCATACTGATCTATAGACCACCAACTTACGATGCAACCTTCATAGACGCCTACACGGAAGTAATCACCAACATAACCATTGAGCACAATCACCTGATTATCCTCGGTGACTTCAACATCCGGTTCAATGAAGAAACCACTAACACACAAATCTCTCTAGCCAGCCAACTAGCAACAATGAAATTACATCAACTAGTCAAAGGAGCAACCCACACAGCAGGACATACACTAGACGCAATTTTCACCGACATAAAACTCATTACCACGGGTTACCAATTCAGATCCTCTGAACCTCATCATTCCCTTCGTAATCACACTGGCCACACCAATAATCAAACAACAGGACAAGCCACTGATCATCATGAAAAGAAACTGGAGAACTATCAAAAAATGCAATTTAAGTGAAATACTGGAAATAAGCAAACCGCAAGCAACAACTATGGACGAAGCTGACCTGGACAAAAAAAACAGTATTACTTCATAACTGGATCACAACAATAGACGAGACCGCCAAAGAAAAAACGTTTACCCCATAGTGCAAACACCTGGAATGTAAACAACCCATTAACCCAATAGCTCAAACTTCTGCATACTTATCTCACCCAAAAACCAATAATATGTTGGCCTGCAAAGTAAACACAGGCAACTGAAAGAAAGCTAGAAGCATACCACAGAACGAGCAGGGCGAGATCAGCATGGAAGGGGAAGGATGTTATGTCAATAATATCTTGGCCTGCAAAGTAAACACAGGCAGTAATGGATCACCGACCAGGAATAGACAAGAAGGGAATTGGGATTTGTAAATAACCCACTAACTCAATAGCTCAAACTTCTGCATACTTATCTAACTCAAACATCCACACAACCAGCCTCTCGCACAGCAAACCACACTCACTTCACCAATCAACACATAAGTCACACCAACAGCACACAAGGTCTCACATCGATCTGATGTTCGCACCCAAGCTCGCTGTACGGTGAAAACTGAACTGAAGATGCCAAAAGGACACCACCTGCGGACCAATTCCGTTGGTGTCGGTGCGCGGTACAAATACCTATACATTAACATTTAACATGAACATATCTCAGTGGTTGAATGTCTGCAAAGCAAGTCAATGAAAACATCTCAGTGACCTGAAATGGTTCAAATCCAAATATGTTTCCTAATCATGACCTATGGGCAACGGTTCTATGTGATTACATCGAGAAGAATTTACCGAATACGATTTTGTAAAATTTCTTTTTTCTCTGCTTCAATTTGGCCGCAAATATATGTGGGGGGAGACCCCCACAGCCACCCTGACACCCCGATTACCCACCTCCCACATATATTTGCGGGCAAATTCATTTAAGAAAATGCGACGAATTTGAATTCGACCAATTTTTTCGCGTTCTTATCTTCCTATCCCACGGGCAACTAATCGCTGATTGAGTCGAAACGCACACAGCTGTTTTGGAATGTTGGTTGACTGCCACTGCGGCCATGATATAGTGGGCACGCTGTGCCGCCGAATGCTAAACTGAAAGCATGCACAATCTGCTCATGCCCACTTATGCCACCTCAACCGGTCGCGTGTTCCATGCGGAGCTGTGTATTGCCACCTGGCAATACACAGCTTCAATATTTCAATCCCAGGCATTCAATGGTTTATTTCTTCATTCCTAATCCCTGCCCTGACCACAATAATGATACTAATAATATATGGGATAAAGTACCCCGCTACCGTATGTGAGGATATTGCAAGTCACAGAGGAGTTCCGTGCCCAGAGAGGAATGAGTCTGAGAGCCGCGTTCCTTACTCCGAGGTGACTCGCAGTATGCTTTTGGCGTACAGTAGGGGATATGTTATTTAGTTTATTGTGCATATGTAAGGCGCTTATACGGCAAGTCAATTGTGTTTCAAAGCACCCAATCATATTTGATTGCTTATAATAAATACATGGGCGCACCCAGCAAATCCCTTTAATGCCAGGCCCCTTGCTTAACGTAACGTAAGAGATCTTCCAGCTGCTAATACGTACAGTATACGTCAAACGTGCTCAGACTAAAACAAACTAATATCCGGCTTCTCATGTGTAGCAGAACAGTGGTCTAAGCAGTTTAAAAACGTTTTGGCGTAGCGCTTTAGAATGCCCGATAAGGTGCAGATTCTGGCTCTCCTCGTGCTCTGAACAAATGGAGCACACTACGATAAGCCGTCTCTGAACCGCTAATGACGGCAAAGGGCCGCCGAATGCTACTTTACAAGGAAGGGGCCATTAGAGCTTGGCATGGCTTTAATTAGGTGCTGCAGTGACCTCTGCAATTCAGGCTCCTCAAGCAGCAGGCACTGTGATGTGACGTCACAGCTCCACCGTTATAACGGATTACTACGCGGTAGTGATGTCACAACCAGCCTGTATTAAGAACATGTCCTTACAGGCTTCTATAAGAGTATTGCAGGCTGCCCTGTGTAATTATAATAACAGTGATAAAGGTACATATTATACTTATAGGAACAGTACTGGGATTTGTCTATATAGCGTACCATGCCAGATTCCTCGTGCTTCTAGGCGCTGCATGTATGTATGGGATTTATACTAATGAGCCCACCGCACGAGTGCTTAGGAAGTGGGACCGTCCCCAAGGATACACCACAGCCCCCCGCATTCAGATCACGCCTTACAGTCCGCCAATTACCCTGTTTGAGGAGATTCTCCCCGTATCATCTTCAGGCGCGTATCCGTCCCCTGACGGAAGGAAATAAACAGTCTCCGAAGATGGTATAAACCCGGAGAAATATGGGAGCATTTACAGAGCAATCTTCATAAAAAATGCAAAAAAAATGAGGCTGGGCCGAGCTAAATAATGCACGGGCCACTTAGCCAGGCAGCTAGGAAGCATAATTAGGCTTCAGCTTCGTGAGGTTCGGGGTATTTGGTCACCCCGGAGCACTTAGCAAACACACGCCTGCACGTGCAACTGCTGGAGGATTTCAGATGGGTTGCGATTGTCAGAATATGCAGCACAATGGAAACCAGGCAACACTTTATCTGATAACCAAGGGGTATCTCCCCCACCCCTTTACTTCGATCACGAAAACTCACCTCGTCTACATTCGCTTCGCCAGACATTAACTTCCTCATGCCTTTACTTCCTCATGCCTTTACTTCTTCATGCCTTTACTTCTTCATGCCTTTACTCCTTCATGCCTTTACTTCTTCAGCCCTTAACTTCTTCAGTCCTTTACTTCTTCATGCCTTTGCTTCCGCATGCCTTTACTTCTGCACGCCTTTACTTCTTCACACCTTTACTTCTTCATGCCTTTATTTCTTGGTGCCTTTATTTCTTCATGCCTTTACTTCTTCATGCCTTTACTTCTTCATGCCTTTATTTCTTCATGCCTTTATTTCTTCATGCCTTTACTTCCCCATGCCTTTACTCCTTTATGCCTTTACTTCCTCATGCCTTTACTTCTTCATGCCTTTACTTCTTCATTCCTTTACTTCATCATGCCTTTGCTTCCGCATGCCTTTACTTCTGCACGCCTTTACTTCTTCACGCCTTTAATTCTTCAGGCCTTTACTTCCTCATGCCTTTACTTCTTCATGCCTTTACTTCCCCATGCCTGTACCTCGTCATGCCTTTACTTCTTAATGCCTTTACTTCTTCAGGCCTTTATTTCTTCATGCCTTTACTTCACCATGCCTTTACTCCTTCATGCCTTTACTTCCTCATGCATTTACTTCTTCATGCCTTTACTTCTTCATTCCTTTGCTTCTGCATGTCTTTACTTCTGCAAGCCTTTACGTCTTCATGCCTTTACTTTTTCATGCCATTACTTCCTCATGCCTTTACTTCTTCATGCCTTTACTTCCCCATGCCTGTACCTCAGCATGCCTTTACTTCTTCATGCCTTTATTTCTTCATGCCTTTACTTCTTCATGCCTCTACTTCCCCATGCCTTTACTTCCTTATGCCTTTGCTTCCACATGCCTTTACTCCTGCATGCATTTGCTTCTTCATCCCTTTACTTGTTCATGCCTTTACTTGTCCAGGACTTTACTTCTTCATGCCTTTACCTCCTCATGCCTTTACCTCCTCATGCCTTTACTTCCCCATGCCTTTACTTCCTCATGCCTTTACTTCTTCATGCCTTTACTTCTTCACTCCTTTACTTCCTCATGCCTTTGCTTCTGCATGCACCTGCTCCTTCGTGCCTTTACTTGTTCATGCCTTTACTTGACCATGTCTTTACTTCTTCGTGATTTTTCTTCCTCACACCTTTGCCTCCTCATGTCTTTACCTCTTCATGCCTTTACTTCCTCATGCCTTTGCTTCCTCATGCCTTAACTTCCTCATACCTTTATTTCTTGCCTTTACTTTGTCTGCATCTTCACATTGTGAAGGTGTCAATGGATGTGGTGAAGGTTAGCGTAAGGTTAGGGTTCAGGTCCGGGGGTGGCAGGAGGGAAGAATTTCAGGTAGAAAAGAAGGTGGGGGGTACAGGAGTTCTCCCCCCTATAATGAAAAAGTGAATGCTAGGAGAAGTGAAATACAGGAGAAGTAAAGGTACGGAGAAGGCGAAGTAAAGATCTGTTTCCACGCAGTGCCGCTCATCAACACTCCACGCTCCCACAAAAGAATGGGTTCTAAGCATCCTTCCAAACCGGCTGCTGAGCACATGCGCAGAATCAATGCAGCGCAGGGCCTCGCGGCACTGTAGTGCTATTTTTGTGATGCCTTGACAAGCTCTGTGGTTGTGATCACGGTTTTTGGTCCGGTGCAGGCACCGTTCAGGTGCTGCCTTGGTAAAGATCTGCTCACCCGCAGTCATCATGGATGGCTGGACGCAGGCTGGGGTATCTGTGCTTCTGCCCTCCTACGCATTTTTCTAGATGTGTTCCGTCTTAGAGTACTGGTCACGCAGCTCAGTGGGTGAAGCTTTCCCCCAGTACTACAAAATGGCAAAATCTAAATCTCCCAAACAAGTATTTTAAAATCTAGCCTCGTTGCCTTTGGGCTTTGTGCGCTTTACACATGTATAGATAAATAAATAAATAAAGACGTGCACAGTGATCAAATGTGGTTTCCACCTCTGGTGTCTCCCTCCATTTCTCAGCCGGCAGGTGGTCGCATCCTCATAACCACCAGTCATTCTAAGAAAATCGGGGGTCTTGGGCTGAGTACCCATTTTGTTGAATCTTTTGCTGCTCTGTATGCGCTGCATTGCAATACCATATCTTCAGAGGGTGCGGGGCTGAAAGGGTGTCGACAGACATGCGCAGCTAAGGGTAGAGGGAGAGGCGAAAGGTCAGGGGGGTGTTCACATCCTAGCTCAGAGGATGCATGCCCACATCAGACTGGATGGGAGATAGGGTGAGGGAAGCCTGGGCGGTAGGTGAATAGGCCAGGGGACATTAACAGCTATGCTTTCTATGCTTCAGGAGAGAGATGAATAGAGGGATGGATTAGGAGAGAGAGGTTCCCAGTTAAGCATGTGGGATCCATTATGGTTCATGATTAGTTTGGAGAGAGGGAGAGGGGAGAGCGAAGGCTAAGGAGAGAGTGAAAACAGGCCAGGTGATGTTCATAGGTATGTCCCGGGGCTATACTCCAGATCCTGACAGAGAGAGAGAGAGAGTTAGGAAGAGAACGGAATAGCGGGAAAGGTTCACAGAGAAGCTTGGGGTTGTGACGAATCTGTGGATGTCGTCCCTTCTCCCTTATGGAGGAGACCTTTCACAAGTGGCCAGAGCGGTGCGTCCACAGGGGGAGGATCGCATGGGAATGGAAGCCCCTCATGGGATTAGGGACGACCATTCCCAGAAGATGTATCTGCCCGCTATGATAAACCCACACACCTCCCACAACCCGAAACCCCCTTCACTACTACCAGATAGTAGTACATCTCTTATTGTGAGGTCTGTTCACATCGGGGTTTAGAATTGTTTACTAGCCCTAGAAATACTATGACAAAGAAGATGACTGGAGGTATGAGGATCACTCCTCAAAAGCAGAGAGACGGGTCTAGTTGTTTTTCATCACTGATTGGCCCCAGGAAATACAAACGGTCCCAGCGAAGCCAGCGAGTGGGGTGCCAACTTCCAGCCAGGAAGTACAGGAGACGCGTAGCTGGTGTACAAGCGACCACAGGGGAACTGGGAGACCATCCAAAGAGGAGGACCTCTTGGACACGCTGCCCCAGCGAGCCGTCAGGGGCCTCAGGCTCTGGTCTGCTACCAGGGAGTGCACCCCCATTCAGGCAGTAGAAGCTAACGGGTGTGGGCAGACCGTCCACGAGCAACCAAACCCGAACAAAGAACAAGCGTGAGGGACGCTGCCGACCACAAACGCCCCCCGAACGCCTACGGACGCTCGAAGCGAAGCACCGCTGCCCGAGAGTCCCGCACCAGGGAAACAGGCAGCAATTTACACTGTTGAACGCCATGGCAAAATCGACGAAAGCTACATAAATAGTTCTGCCGGTTGTCCAGGTAGCATGGAGGTCCCTATAGCCCTCATTAAACCACACTGGCAGGTATCAAATACATTTTTTTTCCTCAGACCATTTAGAGATCGGCCTGTTTAGAGAGCTATCTTAGTACAAGCGAGACAAAAACATTTCTAGCGCCGTCGAGGAGAGCAATAGGTCCATAATTCAGTGGCTTTGGCCTATCGCCTTTTTTGTACATAGGGACAACAAAAGAGTTTTTCGAAGAAGTAGGTAGCAAACAAGTAATCAGTACATGTTTATAAACAGCACAAGATGACATTCGAGAGGCCACCCGGGCGTGGGGCATGAGAGCGTTTACCCTTTAAAATGATATTATGTATGCCCTCCATGTCCTCCAAGCAACCTCCAGTGAGGCTCTGGGGAGGGGGGGGGGGACAAAATTGCCTCAGGGCACGGAGCAGTACCCATTGCGTAAATTCCATGAACATGGATGTTCCATTCCTTTTCAGAAATACGATTCATTTGTGAGGGGACTTGAACATTTGAGCTAAGATCCAGAAGCTTCCAAAAGTCAGAAGCGTTGCGAGGGGTTCCGGGCCGGCAACATGCGTTCCGAGTCCCTTTGTACAAGAGAGGTTTTGTAACTTCGTGACCAGTTCTTATACAGATTGGGATCTCAAGCCTTTATATGCAAAGAACCATAACACTAGGGTCACGTGAGGCCCTGAGGAGACCTACCAACCATTAGTGTGGAGTGTTGATGAGCAGCACTGAGTGGATGCATGTCTTTACTTCTCCCAGCATTCACCGCGTCATTACAGAGGGAGACCCCTGTACCCTCCTTCCTGAGCCATATTCTTCCCCGCCAAACCTCGACCCCAACCTTAAGCTAACCTTCACCACATCCAATGCTACCTTCACAACGTGACGATGCAGACAAAGGAAAGGCATGAAGAGTTAAAGGCATGAAGAAGGAAAGGCATGAATAAGTAAAGGCATGAAGAAGTAAAGGCATGGGGAAGTAGGGGAATGGAGAAGAAAAGCATGGGGAAGTAAAGGCATGAGGAAGTAAAGGCATGAATATGTAAAGGCATGAGGAAGTAAAGGCCTGATGAAGTAAAGACATGAGGAAGTAAATGCATGAGGAAGTAAAGGCATGGGGAGGTAAAGGCATGAGGAAGTAAATGCATGAGGAAGTAAAGGCATGAATAAGTAAAGTAATGAATACGTAAATACCTGAAGAAGTAAAGGCATGGGGAAGTAAAGGCATGAATATGTAAAGGCATGAGGAAGTAAAGACCTGAAGAAGTAAAGGCATGAGGAAGTAAATGCATGGGGAAGTAAGGGCATGGGGAAGTAAGGGCATGGTGAAGTAAAAGCATGAGTAAGTAAAGGCATGAATAAGTAAAGGCATGAAGAAGTAAAGGCATGAGGAAGTAAAGGTCTGAGGAAGTAAAGGCATGAGGAAGTAAAGGCATGAATATGCAAAGGCATGAGGAAGTAAAGGCCTGAAGAAGTAAAGACACGAGGAAGTAAATGCATGAGGAAGTAAAGGCATGAATAAGTAAATACCTGAAGAAGTAAAGGCATGGGGAAGTAAAGGCATGAATATATAAAGGCATGAGGAAGTAAAGGCCTGAAGAAGTAAAGGCATGAGGAAGTAAAGGCATGGGGAAGTAAGGGGATGGGGAAGTAAGGGGATGGGGAAGTAAGGGCATGGGGAAGTAAAAGCATGAGGAAGTAAAGGCATGAATAAGTAAAGGCATGAATAAGTAAAAGCATGAAGAAGTAAAGGCATGGGGAATTAAAGGCATGAAGAAGTAAACGTCGGGCAAAGTAAAGGCATGGGGAAGTAAAGGCATGAGGAAGTAAAGGCATGAATATGTAAAGGCATGAGGAAGTAAAGGCCTGATGAAGTAAAGACATGAGGAAGTAAATGCATGAGGAAGTAAAGGCATGGGGAAGTAAAGGCATGAGGAAGTAAATGCATGAGGAAGTAAAGGCATGAATAAGTAAAGTAATGAATACGTAAATACCTGAAGAAGTAAAGGCATGGGGAAGTAAAGGCATGAATATGTAAAGGCATGAGGAAGTAAAGGCATGAATAAGTAAAGGCATGAATAAGTAAAAGCATGAAGAAGTAAAGGCATGAGGAAGTAAAGACCTGAAGAAGTAAAGGCAGGAAGAAGGAAAGGCATGAGGAAGTAAAGGCATGGGGAAGTAAAGGCATGAATAGTAAAGGTCTGAAGAAGTTAAGGCATGAGGAAGTAAAGGCATGAAGAAGTAAATGTATGGCAAAGTGAATGTTTTTATGATTAAAATTGTTTAGCATAATAATTTAGAAATATTATATATGGAATAAAGTAGCCCCTACCATAAGTTATAAGGATATTGCAAGTCATGCGGAATTCCCTGACCCAATAGATGACTTTGGCCAAAAGCAGAGTTCCTTTAAATAGGTCACAGAACTCTGAGGTGACTTGCAATATCCTTTTTTACAGACAGTAGGGGTATTTGATCACGTATACTGCATAGCCACACACTGTCATCCCCTTTAATACCTGGCCTCTTGCTTAATGTAATGGAAAATATCTTAGAGTTTCTTATACACATATTCAAGTGAAATCTGTTTTATGAAGTGCATCCTAAATCGTTTTCACTTGGTGCTTTAAAATAAGTATTAACATACAGATTCTTGCTCTCGTGAGTTAAACTACAGCAACGCACAAATTAAACATTCAACCATAAACAGTTCCTTATCAGTTAATGGCTGCAAAGTGTTTCAAAGCTATTTTACTAGAAAGGAATTTAAAGTGCTGGCTCAGGCATTGTGATGTCACAATGAAGCATAAAAACTGATTACTGAGCAGTCATGATGTCATTTTCTTATTATAGGCCAGTAGTAATTAGGCAATAAGCAACGAGACTGCGGACCATTACCGCATAAGGTTATGCCCCTGGGGCCCATAGTTACAGGCCTGAGCATAGCATGGGCTTTAACGAAGGCTACGTGGGCATTACCATATGCGGTAATGGCCCGCAGTGGAGGGGCTTATTTGGGATTAGTACCCCGGCCCGTTAGACTGGGGAAATAATGCTGTGTTTTTTCCGGCAGCATGACGCATTGCGTTTCGCAGCTTAAAAAAAACTGCAAAAAAAGTTTACAAAATTGCCCGCCATGGACAGGAACACATAGTCCATTTTCTCTTTCCGTAATGCCCATAGTAAACAAAGAAAATGGCCGTCATGGAAGGGGAGGGAGAGACTACACATAGTCCCTTCTGCCTTTCCATGGCAGTCATAAAAGTAAATTGAAAAAAAAGTAAACAAAAAAATGGCCGCCATGGAAGAGGGAGAAGAGACTACACATAGTCCCTTCTTCCTTTCCATGGGGGTCAGTCAAAGAAAGAACTCTGGACGCCGCATGGAGCTCCGAGCCTTCTAGGGCAGTTAAGGCCCAGGCGAGGGCCAATGAGCTTGCGTTTTACAAGCTCATTGATCCTCGCCGGGTACTAATGTCACAACTAGCCTGAAATAAGAACAATATTTACAGGATTGTATACAGGTGACGCTCCGGCTACTGTGAATGAATCTGTGGAATGTGTCCCCTCTTTCCTAGCTGGAGCCAACCCCTTTGAGGCTAGGGAGGTGACCCCACTCAGCAAAAACCTCCCAAGGGGTTTGGGAAAGCGGGACCTCACTGACAGTAACTATCCTTTAGGGAACTCCCTATACACAAAGTATTATCTACCTACATGGGAGTTACAAATACTGGCATTACCTCTATGTGTTTGGCTCAAGCTAATGTTGACAATACATCAATGTGTTTGGTTCAAGATAATACTGAACTTTGCACATGCTTGACAACCTGTGCTGAACAATACGCCCCTTTTGAAAATCAGAGCAAGAATAAAGGGCCAACATCTTTTGAATGGAGGAGGAGAAACCCAACGCTGAGACGAGACTCAGACGTGAAAACGTTGGCAGGGGGCGGAGCCTCACAGACCAGCAGAGATGGCTGCAGCGTGGAGGGAGGCAGACACCTGAGGGGATGCCGTCCGCCAGACAAAGTATCATATGGGACCTGAGATGCAGAGGCTGTGCGAAGCGAACCAGACCTGGAGGCGCGACCACGCACAGGACGTGGTTGGCCCAGAGCCTGAAAACAGACACAGAGTGCAGGGACGAAGGGGGTACACCACTCTCAGACCAAGAGCTAACAAAGGAGAGAAAGAGAGATAGAGGGAGAGAGAGAGAGGGAGAGAGAGAGAGAGAGAGAGAGAGAGAGAGAGAGAGAGAGAGAGAAGTGGAACAAGAATACCGCAGATGAGTGGTAAACCATGAAGAATGCAGCTGCCGCTTATGAGATGGACGCTCACTGGAGCAAGCATCGCAACGCAGCAGGTACACGGGTTGCCCATGTCAGAGGGAGGAGAAGAGAAGAGAGCACGAGCAGAATAGAGGATAGGACTGCTCTAGCCCCATCCGAGGGTCACAGGGACCTCAGAGAAGAGTTACGGATGAGACAAGGAGAAGGTTTACAGGAACCTGAGAAACCCGAGCAGCATAATCTGCCAGAGGGGTTACAGGGACCCAAAAAAACGAAGAGAAATTGTAGGAGAACGGGGTCATACGAACTCTACAGAACTGAGATATTGGAGATATTGGGTCAGGGGACCCCAACAGAGCCACATAATAAGCAGAGTGATAAGGGAGAGCGAGATAAGCTAAAGGGTTATGGGAGCCCGAGAAACCGGAGCAGCATGAGCATCCAGAAGGGTCACAGGGACCCTCGAAACTCTGAACCAGAAGGGGAGAGTGGTCACAGGTACCCTAAAGAACTAAGTGAGATATTGGGTCACAGAAGCCCAGCAAAGCCACAGGAGCACAATAGACCCAGTGAAAAACAGATCTCACTGGCTCACAGAGAGACCCGAAAGTTGGTCCATGGGTGGAGATTTCGACCAAACAGCTGGAAAGGGATCCAGGGAAAAGACCTCAACCTAAAGAAGTTTGGACATTTTGTTTTTCCAGGACCTTGACACTTTTTGTTCAAACTTTCGGAGACCTTTGAGGAACCTTTGATAGACTGAAAATAATTGTTTTCTTTGTGTAGAACTGTTGCTTACTTCAAAGCACTGGATCCAGACCCGGGGGGGCCGGGGGGGATTCCTGGGACAACCAGAGACACTTTTAGGGAGAACCAGGAGTGCATGGCACTCCACCTATTTTCCTTTACGTTTTACTAAGTGATCGGGCCATTTTAGTGGTTAGGTTTGGACCTTAGACTACTTTTGATTTTGGACTATCGACGAGCACCGTAGTTTACTTTTGTTAGGAAGGGAACTCCCTTTTAGTAGTAGGGGGCAAGAGTCAGGGCGGCGTTACCTTTTCATTTCAGGAAAAATACCTTCAAAGAGGTCCGAGTACTTCGTCTGGCTTGCCACACTACCATATATTATATAGATTTTAAGTCAGTGTTCTGAAAGCATAGTTTTATTAAATGTCATTTAGCAGCACAAACATTAACATATCTTCCAAAGTATGTGCCATACGACACACTTAAATGACAGGCGTTGTCATAACCGAAATCCAGCTCAAAGACTCTTATATATTGCTCACATAAAATACTAGCTTTCCTCTGGAAGAGCTGACTTCTAAAAGTGAGGGGGCATGCTATTGCCATGCCATTTTGATGCACAAAACCCAAAACTATAGGCCTCATTACCAGCATAGCAAGGCAGTAAAAAATGTCAGTAAAGTGGCCCTAATTCTGTTACCACCATGTTACCGCCGCATGACCGCACCGCCGAATTCCGAGAGTGGAGGCAATGAGGTAAGATTCGCCTCCATCAAAAAGCTGGACGAGACCTGGGGTACTTTTGCTCAGGTGCAAATTCGGGGTAGAGGGAGGTAGAACCATTTAGGAATTCTTTGAAGCTGCTGTGACGAGTTTGGAATTAGAATCCAACTCCTGCCTTGTGGCGCACTTCTCGAGCAAGGAAATCATCGCTGATTGCATAATTGTAGCAATCAGGTGGAGGGGATTTGGCCTTTTGATACATTTAGCAGAAGGGATAATCAGACTTGTCTCTGATGGTTCCGGAAAAAACAGAACATCTTTTTCAGTAGCTCAAATGTCACATGCACCGAAAGGGAGTATCGGGCCCCCATGTTTAAATGTCCTACTGTCCAGTGTTCTTGTCGCGCGTTACTCCTAACTAATGGTGTACTAAAAACTCACCATTCTGCATGCGCCCTCAAGCGCTGAACTAAACGCAACCGCACCCCTACCGCACCACAACCCGCACGCACTTCACAACACCCAACACAAAACCCATACCTCAACACCACATGGTGGCTACTCACCGAAAACGCACCTACGCTCAGTGACAGGTTTCTCCGAACTGAAGCTGCCGACATCACATCAAAGCTCTCTTGCACTTCTCCCGCTCCATCCCACTAACAAACCTCCAAGCCCCTCCATCCATTGCAGATCCGCCCGAGCGCCAAGAAACCATGCGAGTGTCAATAGTGCGCGCTACAAGACCCATTAACATTATCCATAATCTCACCACAGAAATCTCCCAATACCTTACCCTTGACACAGAAATTGCCCAGCGACAGCCTCGGTAGCCTGCAGGGCCAATTCACAACACCTTTAAGGTGTCTCGGGGGATAGCTCAGGGACAACGTGCTCGCCTTTGAATATATAAAGAACAAATTGATAAAAGGTGTGCTCCTCTACACTTTTTTTACGACAAAGTGATCGTATTGGCAAACTTATTGGCACAAGGTGCTTTGCTCAAATCTTGAGGCCCACTTTCCCGAGGCAGAAGTATTCCTTTTATGTAGAGTTGACAGAGCAAAGATTCACAGCGCCTCGATGTCCTAGAGCTGTAAGTGCGCTATACAAATGCAAATAACTTAATTTGCAAAGCGGAATGACGAGCCAATGGATCACATCTTGGAGCCCTTTGTCTCGGGAGGATAACTCAGGGGCAACACGCTCCGCCTTGGAAACAAGATGACACGGAGCAGCACAGGTTCGATCAGTGAGCCTGCGCTTAGAAACCTCTGGGTATTAAGCGCATTATAAATAACCTATCATATCATAATGTTAAGTAGCTTCAAAGGGAGCATTACACCTGGTTCTCACATTTCCCACACACGAATCTCTGATTAAGCACGGGCATATGCTTGCATGAGTGGCTGCTGGTGAAAAGTACCCACAGCCAGCCCTAACATGCATACCTTGATATCAGGTTTGTTCCTGACACCTAAAGTGCATTGGCTCCCTGCATCCTTGCCTTCAGGTTAATGGGGGAAAAGTGGTAGCTCTCCACCGATGTGGGGGTCATTCAGCACATTTCCCCCTTCATTTTAGAGTTGGAAATATGAACAAATTAGACAGAACCGCTCATGTCAAGCATGAGCATTTCTATTAGGAGCAGAGAAATGCTTCCAGGTGCCTGGAAAGACCACTGGCAGCATTGCACTGCACTGCACTTTCTCCTGAGCCAGACCTCTGAGAGGAAAGTAGAAGGAGTCACATGGATGCAGCGGATCCAAGCACATGTTGGGAAACTAGTTGAGATTTGATCTGCGGAAGCCACTCCCACAGCCCACCCACTGTCAGCATCCCATCGATGGGCTGATTAAGAAAACAGAATCTCGATTTCAAAGCTTTTTGTGTAGGCAGGTTTATTCTGGCAATCAGCTCACCCACAGAATGTTGGCGCATGCCCCACTTGCTTGTAGACACTTTTCTGTGAATTGGACCTTATATACATTTACCATGAAATGGACTACAAAATAGTTGGACTCCAGCATCAAGGAATCAATGAACTCCAAACTGTTCTTTGACTTAAGTTTACCATTCTCAGTGCCGGCCGCAGGTCTGCCAGTGCCCTGTGCGAGATTTGGGCATCCCCCGCCCTACTAAACCACAAATGCAGAACAACAGGGGGCTCCGTTTTGTTGTTTGGAGGATACTAGAACAAGTATCAGCCGAACAACGGAACTGAGCCAGCTGCTGCTCTTGTAAAGTGTGTATTCTTTAATGGGCGCTGTTTACATGACACTGAGCTGGAGGCAAGGTGCCCTTTATTTGCTGCGTCATGGGGGCGCCCTTGTGCGGCACACTCTCTGAGCGCACCTTGGGACGCCGCTGACCTTTCTAACTCCAGTCGAAGTATAATCGAGCAAGTGCTTGATGGTAGGTTTTTCCAGTTTTCCATGTAAATATAAAAAATAAAATAAATAAATAAAAATATTGCGAAATACATGTTACGGTTACTGTTGCTTATATTTTTTTTATAGCAAGATCATCGTGTTGGAGGATTTTTTTGCTATTACAAGTGGGTACAAGAACACAATAACCAAGCACTTACCAGTATGCCATATTAACCACCATATTAACCCAATAACCCCTGAACAACAAAAGGCAACAATCGTAAAACTGCCCAGCAATTGTGAGCTGGCAAACGGCGCCAGATGTGAAAAATAGAGCTTAGCACACAAAGCTAACGGTACGCCGTTCACGAATATCTGGACAAACGCGTTGGGTCTATTTGACCTAAAACATTTAACCTAATCACATTTCATCAAATTTATTTGACCTTTTTTCTGGTCTAAAATGCAGGGGGAGATCCCCGGCAACCCCCTCCCACTTCCCCTCAACCTAATATATACCTTTACCCATATATATACATATATATATATAGATATATATATATATATTTATATATATATATATATATATATATATATATATATATATATATATATATATATATATTTAATTAAATTTGACCAAGAAAAAGGTCAAAGAAATGCGATCAAATGTTTTGTGTCAAATGTTTTTAGGTCAATTATGCTAATACCGGAAAAAGTGATTGAAAAGCCCAATGTTTTAAGGCAAAATATCGTTTGTGTAGAATGATTGTGTGCCTGGATATTTAAAAGGCTCGACAATAAATCTACATTTTCTTCGTCAAATGTAGGTCCTAGTTGAGGCCTATGCTGATTCACTGATCTGATGATTTACCGCCAGTGTCGTTTACCGTTCCCTCCACTCTGTCATGTGGTAGTGCAATGGGGTTATGAATGGCGTTATGGCGGTGTAAATCCCCATTTTTGGAACCCGTAGGACTCCTTGGGAATTTTTGGTGGATTTTCCACCAATGGCAATTTTCTGGCTGTAAAGAGGAGGACTGGCGTTCAGCCTCATGCTGGAGGTAAATCCTGCACTTCAAGGTCAAACTCGGAACTCGGCGGTGCAGGAAAAGCGGTGGTATGTCCATTCCCACCGAACAAAGCGTTGCTGACAGAATTAACGCCACTTCTGTAATGAGGCCCTGTAGGTCTATTTTTGTCTTCCATTTCTCTGCAAGGAAGCCCAAAGTGATCGCGTTGGCAAACTTGTTGGTACAAGGTGCTTTGCTCAAATCTTGAGGCCCCCTTTCCCAAGGCGGAAGTATTCCTTTTATGTAGAGTTGAGAGAGCAAAGATGAATTTGAAAAGTGGAGTGACGAGCCAATGGTTCACGTCTTGGAGCCACCACCTTTGTCTCGAGAGGATAGATCAGGGGCAATACGCTTGCCTTGGAAGCAAGACGACACAGAGCAACACAGGTTCGATCGCCGGGTCTGCGCTTAGAAACCTCTGGGTATTAAGCGCATTATAAATAACCTAACATATCATATCACCTTAAGTGAATTTACTCTGGCATACAGAGGATGGCACACTATAGCCCACGCTTCCCAATCTGCCATACGCCGCCCCCAAGTGATCCACAGCTTCTCTGAAACTTAATTCTGCAGCTCTAATTGCTTAAAGCCCCAAATATCGATCCATCTGATTGGGATTCCCAAAAGGCTAAACTTATTCTGAGTGGAAGAGACAGCAGTGATCATACATTTGCGATTGGAGCATTGACATTTACATCACAGTGCCCCCCCAATATTGAAAAGCCGATTAAGCCCTTTCGGAGAAGTCAGCATATCCGATTCAGCTCTTCCATGTATTATTCCACCAATGGCTTTAGCAACGTCATGATTATTACATGATGTGGCATTTGTAACGCGCCTATACACAAGTGTTTCAAGGTGCGAGATGATTCCGAATTCAGCGGCCATTGTGAAAATAAAAAAGATTGAAATCGACCTCCTTTCATTTTGATCACTTCTTGCCAACTGTGATCAAATAGGCTATAGAGTATAGAGCAGGGATCTGTTAGCTTTGGCTCTCCATATCTTTTGAACTACAGCTCCCACCAGCCCTAGCCAGCATTGGCAATGGTGAGGGTTCACAGGAGTTGTAGTCTAAAACACCCAGAGAGCCGCGGGTTGTAGACCTCATGTGTAAGGCTGTTGTCAAATGCCCTTTCCATTTCCAAATATATGTACATATTATCTCGTGAAAGAGTTGCAGTGGCACTGCCATCCATGACGCCCCGAGAACATCGGAATATACTCATTGTCAAATGGATGATTATTGTCAGAAAATCAAGGGACTCATTTAAAGTTTCATGGAAAGTTTACTGAAGATACCCCTCCTGCCTTCATCCAGAACCCGGAATTTCACCATTGGCCTCAGGCAAGTTTCCAGAGTTTGGGATCCGCTCCCTCACATCATTGCAACCAGAGTAAAGCTCTGGATGAGATCACAAAGAAAGTCCAGATCCAATAGTTAGCTCCTGAATACTAAATAAACATCAGAATTGGCCAATAACCAATCAGATTCTTTGCTTGGGTGGAGCCATTAAGTAGTAGTACTTAAACAAAGCCAATACAAACATGTATATTTCCTATTAGTGATAAGTAGCCTCCGTTGAGACCATGTGACCAATGTTGTTATCAGTCTGTCTTCTATGTCTACAGTGTTTGGCAAGTATTATGTATTATGGTTGCGAACTCCATTAATGATTAGGTCATTGTCTTATGTCAACTACACAAGTGGTAGTTTATTCCTATAAGTCAGCATGGTCTCAATGTTCTTCAGGAAAAATATGATAGTGTCCAGCGGAGAGCAGTGAAGGGTCAGGTACTTGTAGGAGACCATCACCGGCCCGATCCGCCATAGTCGTTTGCAAACCCTGTTGCTCCTCTGAGTTCAGGGTATATAAAACCTCTGGTCTGCCATTCTCTAAAAAAAAAAAAAAAAACACCTCTGGTATAACCAATCATGCATGAAACTGACCCAACATTTCTAGGCAGTGGTTCCCTTTTTATAACAAAAAAACAACTTGTTTGCAAAGTATAATATTTGGTGCTACCGCATGCCGGGTAACACACCAGTGTGCACTTCCGCCTGTGAAGTCCCTCATGCAATACAGAATGTTTGCATAAAGAAGTGTATACAATGTCCAGAAATCCAGATGGAACTTGGTTTACGTGCATTGTGTGCCCCTTATAGAGGAAACAATTCTAAAGGCCAGTATGACATTGTTACATCGCCAGTATATTTTCCGATGAGTTTTTGACGTAAAGTCCTCCCGCCAGCTTATATCAGGTGGCACAAAGCTGGATATTTCTATGGTGGGACAGATGGGAGTGGAGGATTTGCCAAGCATGATCCGTGCCACAGACCCGCCACAGACATGTTGAAAACGCGTCGGTTCATACAATTCATGCATGCAAGTTCTACAGATGCTTTATACACCTGCTTTATGCGAGCCGCCATATTTAAAATGACCCTCAGATTGTTTACATGTGATTATGCAGAGGTTTGCAGGCGCAATCACAGATAGTAGCCCCTCCAAGCAAACACACTAGGGCCTGGCACTCTCCACCATGGAAGTAGATCAGTGATCATGTTCTCTTCTTTGTCTGCTCCTGGGTTTGACTTGCTACCCACACTGAGTGTGTTAATTTTATAGACATCAGAAAGTGACTGGTCTTGGAACCAGTCTCAAGGAAATCTTCAGGCTAGAGCTGGACTCCGCTACCCACTGAACTGTAATGTTCATGCAGGTTTTCTGGCCATCCACTGTGACGAGGTCGCCTTTTTCTTAAGCCCTAAAGGACAGGCTCTGGGAGCCCTGGGGAGCAAGAAGAGACCCCCTCACTATGTAATGCAACAGCTAGAGGGGGGATCCCCCAGAATCTCTCAGCCTGTCCTGCCAGAAAATCTCTGGGGATAAGCAGAAGTATCCATGCCCTGAAACGTCAAGCGCAAGCATGGTCACCACTGTAGAAAACTGCAAGGAAAGAGACCTTAACTATTTTCTAAAAGGGCACAGACGGGCCACGGACCGTTCATGGGTCCATACACCGAGCGGGAACACAGGCTGAGCCTTTGCTGGGTTCGCCGACCCGTGCATGCGCTCTGTATCAGGGCACACATAGGCAATACAGATGTGGTGGGAACACCCACCCTCTGTGTGCTGCCACCGACTCCCTGCCAGAAAAGTGGAGAGGCTTGTGAGCTAACTTCTCGGGCCGCCCTTACCCTGCTGCCTAACTCCAACATGGCGTAGAATTTACTTATTGCTGCAGGCTGAAGGGACCCGGCACCGGGGCGATTATTAGTGGCTAATAACGGCCAGTACCTTTGGGAGGAGGTGGACCTATTACGCAGAGACCAAACACAGGGCACGAATCGAGTAGGAAAGCAAACCCAGGTGACAGGAATCCCATTGAATGAATCCCCAATTAGCCATAGCATAAATGAGGGACAGAAACTGTCTGACTGTGAGGTAGACAGAATGGTGTTCCAGGGAGTTTTCAGCAGACCAATGTTTAACTTATAAAAAACATTTATAACAAACACACTTAATACCGAGGAGGTTTCTAAGGGCAGACCGTGGATTCGAACCTATGCTGCTTTGCGTGGCATTGCCCCTGAGCTATACTACTGTGCAGAGAAATGAGTCATTAGGAGAGAGAGAGAAGTGCTGGAGCCAAAACAAGGAGAACAACCGGATAGTACTAGTAAGTAGGGGAGCAGACAGTATGTGAGGAGCATTGCTTGATGAGAGCCAGGAACATATAACTGGAGTGCTGGAGGCTATTATCCTGGGCTGAGGGTCTGGTAAAACAAAGCATCGTCCTCAGATCATATAAGCCAGGGTGAATAAAAGCTAGCTGGGAGCGTTGGTCCTGTCCAGGGGTCTGCAACCTGTGGCTCTCCAGGTTTTTTTTGGACTACGACTCCCAAGATCCCTCACCGTAGACCATGCTGGCTAGGGCTGATTGGAGGTGTAGTCCAAAACATCTGAAGAGCCAAACATCACAGACTGCTGGTCCAGACTCTGGTGGGAGAAATGAAGCCGCCAGCACAACTAAACTAAAACTTAGGTAGAGGACTAGAAAGGCAGCCCTTAAGTACCCAAGTAGGGGGACAATAACTACATGTGCTCATCAGCAAAAAATTGCTGGCGGGTGGGGATTGATCCTCAAGAACTTTCAGGGCAAAGAAACTTTCCAGGAAAAAGAGACTTCAGCGGACGATGCAAGCTCCTGTCCTTGGAACAAATGTACAGTTTAACTACAAACCATATCAAACAATGACTTTATTTTGGCTGGCAGACATCCAACATCAATATTACCGCGTTTCTTGAGACACACAAAATCTGTTCCTCTTCTAAATAAATATTAGATTATCCCTCTATTACATATTTAGATCTAAATATTCAGAGTCATTCCCGATTGAGTGATAATGAATGCGGTTTAATTCCTAGAGGTGTATCTATGGTACTTTACCCAATCTAGCAAGATACCATATAGCTGCTAACAGGATACACGGCAGGATATTTTTACGGTGAATAATCTACATTTTTATTACAATAGGATGCCATAGTTCACTTATCCTTTTTATGAAAAAGAGATTGGATAGGTTGGATTGCTCTGCTCTAAGTTATTTTCAACAGATTGAGTTCTGTACAGACACTTTTGTGCTATTGTTTTGTGTGTCCTGACGAAGGTCCCCAACATCAATCTGGGTCGAAACAATTGATGACCATTCTCAGCCATGGATAAACCCATATAACACAGCATGCTGCTAGATAACAATGAGGTACTTCACTGGACTTCACAAGTATAATCCGAGTTTAGCCAACCTTCTAGTAGTTTGTAATTTCTAACATTTGTATCCATGATCACGGAGTCTCCATACCCGTTTTTGGATTAAAAAATGATTCATCGTTAAGCTTTATTGTGTCATTGAATTTCAGGCAGAAGTAAATAAAAATCAAGCAAAGAAAAAGAAGAGTGGGGGCAGTGAGGCTATGAGGCAATTTAGCAAGGAGGTCCCCCTGAGTGCTTGGTTCCGTAAACAAGCCACATTGTAACCCCTCAATTAAGAGACTGGGGTATATTTTGCTATTCACTTTGGTCAATAACCCCCTCCCCCGCTTTAGCAAGCACTGTGGCTAGGTTTAGAATCTGCGTCCATTAGGGAAAAGATCTATAATCCTTCAGTCTGGTGAGCGATGTCCCGGTCCAGGAGCGGTAGCAAGGATGCAGACTGTAATGCCAAAGGCGAGATACCATGATGTGTTCTGCAAACAATCCCATGGCTTTGCCTGGGAGGATCTGGTGAGAATCAATTGCAAATCTATTCGGTCTTTGTTTTTTTTTTCCTGCATTCAGTTGTTCGCTTGAATAGTTGTCTCAGTTTAATTTGGGCCTCAGCTGCTTTTTCAACAGTGATTATAGGATAATACGTTTTCAAGAATAAGCAGCTGGTGTCAGAGAAACATTCTGATGTGTGAAAAGAATCTTTAAATATAGAAATGATTCCAAATTGTTTTTCAGATGTAATTCCCTGCGGCGGCGCATGGAATGAGAGATCCTGATTCTGATCTATCTACCTCTAAACTCACAATGTTTGCCCCTGCTCTGGACAGGAATATGCGGCTATCTGCTTTCTCTGAGAGCATTTCTGCTCTACCTGGGAGGATAGCTTAGCGGCAACGTGTTTGTCTTGCAAGCAAGACAACGCAGAGCATCCCAGGTTTGAATGCCGGACTTGCGCTTAGAGACGGGCCTCCGGTATTAAGCGCGTTATAAAAGAACAATTATAATTATAATGATCATAATAGTCTCTTTCTATGCAAAAGAGTTATTTCCTCAGCTGGTTGGACAAGGATGATTAAAGTGGCAGTAAAGATACAGGCAATTGCCCTCAGAACGGTGTACAGGTGCCACTCTGTGATGCCAAAACTAACAGCAGTTTAAAGGCAGACCACTGTTATTAGCACGGTACTTGTTTCTCTGTATCCCGCCGCACAAGTAGCCTGACCACTGACTACAGAGCTCTCTGCTGCCTCAGTTGCTAGAGCAGCAAATGACATGAACCTGATGAAGAAAGGCATTGGCCCTCATTACGACCCTTGCGGAAATCGACCGACCGGACCGCCATAGCGTAAAGAGCGTTTCCGCCATTGCACGACGGAGCAAAGTGCGGCTCATTCCGACCCATCGGGCACGAGCACCACGCCATGGCGGAAGTGCAAAGTCCGCGATGGCGGAAATGACCCCCAAACGGCCCACACCGCCGCCGTACGGCGCCCTAGGTGCAATTCCGCCGCCCATCTTAGCGGTCACCGCAATGAGCGGCAACCGGAAAGTACGGTGACCGGAAATATACGGAAACGGAAGTAAAAACATGGTCCCGGAAAGGGGAAACATCACGCCGTACACCTATAAAAACACTATTTCCACACAACCATTAAAAACACTACCCTGAGACACATCCCAACCCGTCAGCCACCCTAGTGAAACCAAGAACAATGGGAAAAGTAGCGAAGAAAGTGTGCGACCGCAAGCGGCAGGTCCACTTCTCCCGTGAGGAACTCACCGTGCTCACAGAGACCCTCCAGGAGAATGCTGCCGCCGTCTTCTGCACGCAAATGACCAGGACGGCACTTGCGAACAAGAAGGCCATATGGGCCCTGGTGGCACAGCGGGTAAGTGCGGTGGGGACCGCACCCCGCAACCCACAGCAATGCAGAAAGCGATGGGACGACCTGCGGATCCGCGTCCGTAGCATACTTTCTGGCAACCGCAACATTGCCACAGCTACCGGTGGGGGATCGGAATCACCCATCAAGTTGACCCCCTGGGAAGAAATCTGTGCCTCCACCATTGGAATGGAGAGTATAGAGGGAGTCGGAGGGATGGAGAAAGGAGTGCAGACAACCGAAGAATCAGGTAGGTGCCCCAAATAAAACAATGCCATAACCACAATGTCCAATCATGTGAAGTACCACGTGTCCACATAGTGCAACAGTAACACATGTCCAGGAGAACGGCCACATGCATAGGCCTGATAGCACACTTTAAAAGTCACATTAAATACATAAATAATTAAAAATCCTAAAAGCACCCTCTACACGTGCAGCAGGCACACCCTAACTGCAGGCTGCAAGACAACTGCACCCTCACTCCACACACAAATGAAACCACCTCCAAGGCCCCAACCCAAATCACCCTCAGGTACCACCCCAATGCATGTGATACATTGCCATTCCAATTTCCACAGACCCATTAATAACGCTCGCCCTCCTTTACTCCACCACAGGGTCCGATTCAAACGACGAGCTCCAGGACACCCCTACCAGCACACCTGCAAAGAGGGCCAAGACCAACGGCCAAAGACCCTCCACCTCAGCTGCACGCATCAAGACACGGCAGCAGCACAAATCGAGTGGCAGCACACAGGAGGGAACTCCAACAGGCACCCCAGCAGCCAGCATGCCCACAACAGCACCACCACAGGTCCCCCCAATGGATGCCACAGTAGGCACTGCTTCTGGTGGCAGCAGCACCATAGGTGACACTGCATTAATGGCAGCATGCTCCGACACAGAAAACGGGGATGTCGAAGTTAGATCCATCCATGACCTGTCTCAATCCCCCTGTCTGTTTCATCCCGTACACCATGAGGATACCACGCAGGGGCACCCACAAGACGACGACTGGCCATCCCCCACAAGCCCTGTGGCAAGGCAACATGAGGTGAGCAGCCCCTCTGTGACACCACCGCAAATGGCCATGGCACAGCAGAGGCAACAGTCCCTTGACCAGGTGATCGTGCAACAGCAGCAACTGGCCACGCTCCTCAAGGACCATGCTGATGAATGTGGGGGTACTAAGGCAGCCATAGAAACATCAACTGAGACACTTAGGGCAGAAATGGAGAGAAGTACAGAGACACTAAGGGCACAAATGGAGAGAAGCACAGAGAGCCTGAGAGTACAAATGGAGAGAAGCACCGAGAGCCTGAGGGGGGAACTGCATGCGACGTCCAAAGACGTATGTGCTGAACTTGCCGCTGTGCGCCGTGTGCTCACTGAGCTCTCACAAACCCTTAGGGACATGCATGGACGTGAGCAGGCAGAGACATCATCCGTTGCAAGTTCCGTCCAGGGCAGCCCCCAACGTAGATCTGGGAGGAACCTGCGCTCCACAGGCAGGGGTGCCCCTGATACCCGGAGAGGGGGCTTGCAATAGCGACTGCCCACTGACAATGAGCATCTTTGGACACTGGTGTTCGGGGGGGAGGTAGGAGGGTGGAGGGGGTGTGTTGGGCTTACTTGGGTGGCGGGTCGATGGGGTGTGTAACACAATTTCACATATGCTATAAACATTTCACAATCATCCAATGAGAAGTGTGGACATTGATCTTTGTGTACGAGGCCATCATAGGCGTACAGTCCATATTGTGCATGTTCCAGTGCCACAAGTCCCATGTCCATGTATCAGCCACCAGGCGTGAGTGCTAGAAGCATGCATCTATGATATGCTGACGAATGTCACGGCCCTCCTGTGCCTCGCAGACTCCTTGAGGTGCTGTCACATCCCCACCCTCATCATGACCATCTTCAGGTGCTTGCAGTTCTGCGTCAGGGGGCATGGGCACATTTCTACGTACGCACATGTTGTGTAGCATGACACATGCCATCACCATCTTTGCAACCTTCTCATGGCGGTACAGGAGTGCCCCGCAGACCTGCTGAGGCAGCGGAAACGAGTCTTCAGTAGGCCGAATGCCTGTTCAATGACTACACGGGTACGTGAGTGGGCATGGTTGTAGTCCTCCTCATGCTGGTCCCGTGGGTTGCGGACTGGTGTAAGGAGCAATCTCTTCAGTGGATACCCGGCATCACCTGTATGTGGACAATGAAGGTATTTTGAGGAATGCCATTGCTACGTACGCACCCCCCCCCTTCCTGCCAGGTCATTGCCGCATCACATACCCCACACTATCATGCTTGAAATGAGACTCACCGAGTAGCCAGGATCTGTTCCCTGCGTGTCGCTCCATGTAGCGTGGTATAGTAGAGTTCCTCAAGACCATAGAATCATGGGTTGATCCTGGGAATCGGGCACAACAATGTGTAATGATCCTGTTGGAGTCACACACCATTTGTACATTCAGGGAATGAAATTGTTTTCGGTTGCGGTACTGGGCCTCCATGGCATGTGGGACAACCAATTCCACATGGGTGCAGTCGATGGCACCAATGCAACCCGGTATGCCGCCAAGTGCATGGAATCCCACTTTTGCGTTCGTAATTTCCTGCTCCGAGCGTGGTAGAGAGATGTAGTCGTCTGCGTGCAGCAGGAGGGCATCGAGCACTTGCAATAGTGTCCGTGAGAACAGTGGCTGTGAAATGCCATGCAACTGTCCGACTGTGTGCTGGTAGGTGCCTGTGGCCAGGAAGTGGAGTACAGACACCACCTTCAGTAGGGGTGGGATGGCGGTTGGGCTATCTATCATGCTGACAAGGTCAGCCTGTGTCATGTCCACAATGGCGGTTATGGTGTCCCGGTCCAAACGGTAGAGGGTGTGGATCTGCTCATCAGTGAGGTTGAACGGATGTGCTCGGAGGCGTGGGATAGCGGGCTGCCTGCGTGGTGGTAGTGGCTGTGCTGGCGGCCCTTGCTGGCCCTGCCTTGCCCTCCTCCTCCTCCTCCTCCTGCGTCTCCTCCGTGCGGCCGGTTGTAGTCGGTGTTCGTCTTCTTCTTGAAGTTGGAGCACTTGCAGTGCTATCAGGTCCCCCAGGGCCAACATCGCTAGTCCTGCCGGTAGCATTTCGGAGTGGGTGTGGTTGTGGGAGGGGGTTGGGTGTGCAATTAATGTGTTTCCAGGCTGTATGGCCTCCACCTGTGGTGATTCATTCCACCTGTGCAAGCTGCTCTCCCCTTTGGGCGAGCACGTCCCGCACACAACGCTGCAATTCGACGAATGGCATCTTGCCATTACAATCATGTATTTGTACCCGATGGCAGTGTAGCATTGGTTGATATGTTCATTCTGCTTTGGTCCCATTGTTTCACATACTATCTTTGCAGTCGCGAACAGACTTGTGAAGGGTCAGTGGAACGTAGTACTCGAGTAACGGTGGACCCTCATGCAACACTGCACCGAGGTTCACCGACGGGCGGGGCGTCCCATTTGTGAGTGAAGGCAGTTGCCATTTTCACACACAGCCGCACTAGATGGATTAATTTGTGATTTCAAGCGGCCACAGATGCCTTTTCGACGTGATGTTGCAAATGAGGAATTCGAAGGACGGCGCTTTCGGTTTTCAGCTAGCGGCGAGGAGATGCCCACAGGTCTGACTGCGAATATAACGTTCTATTGTTCAATGTCCTTGGGACAGGGGCCATGGCGAGGATGCAATGATTGATATGAATAGTATGGGATGCGCAATAGCGAAGTGGGCGATAAGGCCGGACGTTCCCAATTACATGTTGCTTCACAACACTGGAATTACGGGCTGGGGGAACAGTGGATTTTGCAGGCTGCATTACGCACAGACTCAATGGAAGTTTCACATGTCATGTGAGTATGGAAGCAGGCGTTTGTGATAGTGTTTTCACCTCAATATAGATAGTTATGATTCGCTAGTGGTTTTTGGTTGGTGATGATCCTTTGGAGTGGGCTAGCATGCATATGGCTGTGGATTTGGTGTGATCATTGAAGTGAGTTATTCAAATGTAGTTCTGATGGCCATTCTATTCTTTTTCATTTCGTTTGGGTGACAGGTATCTCCTCCCCTTTTGCCACTGCCATCTGTATGCCACTCCTGCAGATGGATTTTACTCCCGACACCTGCTGCTTCGTGTTAATCAGTGGAGCAGCATTACGATCTTATGGGACGATCGCCAATGGGCCACATGCCCTTACGCAGTACTAGTGGCTAGGAGCAACATTTCGGCCTTTCAGCTGGACTAGTGCCTCCCTATTGGGACGGCCCTGCGGGTCGAGGCGCTTCCATGTTGCCTTTTCGTACGAGAATGTAGCCCCTGTGTGCCATGAGGGTACAGGGCGTCACACAAGAAGTAGCTGGTCATTTATTGCGGATGCAGGCCACAATGGTGAAATGTATTTTGGAGTTCATGGCCTGATGGCTGTATGGGCTTGGTGAATTTGTTGTGCATTAAATTCCTATTCTGATATGAACCGTGTAGCGTTCTTCTTTGCAGGTGATGTGTCATATTCCTATTTGGGGAGCGATTTATTGTGAGGAGATCTGCATTGGGTTCCAGCTTCGGAGTATAGTTGCGTGGTACTGTGCTGGGCGCGTTTGCCTACGAAGCCCAGTCAGGTCAGGGATGTGGGCTGCCAATGTGACTGTTTTGGTGATGTGATGCTCAGGGCCGGGGGAATGGCTTTTGTGTAACAGATGCCGGTCAGCCAGTTGGATTGGTGGTATGATGTGATTATCAGAATATGGCTGGTCACAGGTGCCTGTGTTTGCGTGCGTTTCTTGGAGGGGGACTGAGGTCATGTCCATTTGTGTGGCTTCTGTATTCGTGCCATCTGTGCCCTGCAGCTTCCATTGGCCCCTCTTGAGATTCATTTGTTCGTTGGCAGGCATGGATGACTTGTACATTTCACTGGTTGCATTGTGTGGCTTCATTGCACCTACGGGGAGTTGTACAATGTGGCCAGGGAGCGGTGTACAGGCACTCAGTAGGGCCGTTTACGGTTGGTTCGCGATGCCGTACTTCTCACCATGGCGGAATGGTACTTTCCGCCGTGCTTGATGGCGTTAGGTGCATGTCCGCTGGGGTCAGAATTCACGTACCGTTGCGCCATGGTGGTAATTGCGGCTTGGCATGGCGCGCGCGCGCGTACTTGGTGCAGTTAGCGTTGGCGTTCACTGCGGTGTCGCTAATGGCATCGTACTTTGCGGTGACGGGTCATAATCGCACCGAGCGCTATTCGATGGCGGTATTGCATTTCCGCCATCGTTTTTCGATTTCCGCCACGGTCGTAATGAGGGCCATTGTCCTTTACACATGGGGCATACCAGAGCAGACCGGCGCCATTAGCACAGTACGTGCTTCTCTGCATGCCACTGCACTACAAACCCACACAGCTATACCATTTCCAGAGTAGGCTTTCCATCATTCTCAGAGATCGTGACTGCTCTAGAAACCAGAGCAACAAATGACAACTTGTTGCAGAAAGCATTGTCCTGCTGTATACCTATATATTTGGTACAACGTCCTTTCATCGTGCGATGTTTAATGGCAGGGGTTTTACCGCACTTTTTTAATGAAAAAAACTCATTGCATTTTTAGGGGCTGTTAGGCAAATATATAAATGGGGTGCGGGTGGGGTGTTCAAGAAAGATTCAAGGGGATGGAGGATTGGGGGGCTAACTCCGCCAAAAATAACAAATAAAAAAATTCAATTAGTTTTTTTCATAAAAAAATCTGCGGTAAAAACCACAGCGAAAAAACATCTGTGATAAAATTAGGCTGCTTTTGATACAGTGGATCATACACTACTTCTTCTCTCCCTCTTTTCTTTCTGCCCCCTATGCTGAACACTCGTCTATTCTTATACTCTTTGATTTATCCGCTGCTTTTGATACTGTGGATCATTCACTACTTCTTCTCTCCCTCTCTCCTTTCTGCCCGCTATGCCGAACACCTGTATTCTTATGCTCTTGGACTTATCCTCTGCTTTTGATACAGTGGATCATACACTACTGTCATGACCCTTGCCCCTGGCCCTCACTGGCACGTCAGCCTTCCAGTTAAGGCCAGGTCAAAGGCCTTAAAACCTCATCCAAGACTCAGGCTCATAACCATCATGAAGACCAACATTAGAATGGGACTATTTACTTTGGACTATTTAACTTGAGGGGTGGGCGGTTCAGCCAACATGGAGGCACACACATAGCTCAGTTACAAGGAACTGAGCTATGTGGTCTCGTCTTTTGGGTGTGGCAGGCCTGGGACTACTTTACCTGGACTACTTTGGGTGTGGAAGACCTGGGACTATTTTACCTGGACTACTTTACCTGAGACTATTTAAACCACACCCAAACAGCAGAACATGCTTTGCGTTATTCTGATGTGGGCAGCGTAACGCTCACCGTGCCCAGTTCTTTGATGCCAGTTTACCTGAAACCAAGGACCTGCAGAAAGAGAAAGAACACTACGAAACTTACCTGGAACAGTATCATGTCTTCAATCTATCGCTGACTTCAGTTCCACTCGCCTGAAGGTACGAACTCCATCATCCGGCACCGCATGCATCCTGGAATACCATAACCTGGAGAGAGGAGAAAGAAAGACAACACTAGTAAGCGTTTACTCACGTTTCCTCCCGAATGAAGAAAGCCACACAATTCTTACCTGGGTAGTCATCTCCTGGTCAGTATCATTGCTGGAACATTACAGCGCTCGGCGAGAAACATCGCAACCTGCAAGGAGAGAAAAGACAGAGGTTAGCAGTATAAAAGGCAAAACAGCGCCGCGCAGCGCACATTACTCACCGGACAGCATCGCGCACACCGCGCATTCGCCTACCGGCCCATGCTCATCTTCAAACTGCATGACAACCCCAAAATACCTTTCCATACCTAAAAAGGAAGAAGCAAGACATTATTATTAGAACTAAACGGAACATAAGAACTGCATATAAAGACTGTAAAGCAGCAAACCTACGGAGTCGCAGCAGGCCTGGATTCCCACAGGGGGGCTTGCACCAGTGAAGTAACTTGGTCGCTGCTCGCCCCCACATCTACGTGCCCCTGCCACGAGGAGCAGGACGGAGAATCCACCTTTTACAATATTAAGGTGAGGAGAAGGCCCAAGGGGGAGGAAGGAGTTGAGGCCAAGGGAGGTGGGAAATCATAAAGACAATCTGGTATTGAATCCAGCTCTCCTATATTGCAGACCCCTCTTTAACCAGAGGCATTGCCAAGGGACCGGGAGAGGGTTTCGAGAGTGCAAATCATCCAAACAGGGCTCGGTGGCGTCCCTGTGGATACCAGGTGAGCGAAACAACTACTTCTTCTCTCCTTCTCTCCTTTCCTACCTCTGTGCTGAACACTCGTCTATTCTTATACTCTTAGACTTATCCGCTGCTTTTGATACAGTGGATCATACACTACTTCTTCCCTCCTTTCCTCCCGCTATGCTAAACACTCGTCTATTCTTATACTCTTGGACTTATCTGCTGCTTTTGATACACTTGATCATACACTACTTCTTCTCTCCTTCTCTCCTTTCCTCCCGCTATGCTGAACACTTGTCTATTCTTATGCTCTTGGATTTATCCGCTGCTTTTGATAAAGTGGACCATACACTACTTCTTCTCTCCTTCTCTCCTTCTCTCCTTCCCTCCTGCTATGCTGAACACGTGTCTGTTCTTAAACTCTTGGACTTATCTGCAGCTTTTGATACAGTGGATCATACACTACTTCTTCTCTCCCTCTCTCCTTTCCTCCCGCTATGCTGAACACTCGTCTATTCTTATACTCTTGGACTTATCCGATGCTTTTGATACAGTGGATCATACACTACTTCTTCTCTCCCTCTCTCCTTTCTGCCCGCTATGCTGAACACTCATCTATTCTTATACTCTTGGACTTATCCAATGCTTTTGAATCAGGGGATCATACACTACTTCTTCTCTCCCTCTCTCCTTTCCTCCCGCTATGCTGAACACTCGTCTATTCTTATGCTCTTGGATTTATCCGCTGCTTTTGATACACTGGATCATACACTACTTCTTCTCTCCTTCTCTCCTTTCCTCCCGCTATGCTGAACACTCGTCTATTCTTATGCTCTTGGATTTATCCGCTGCTTTTGATACACTGGATCATACACTACTTCTTCTCTCCTTCTCTCCTTTCCTCCCGCTATGCTGAACACTCGTCTATTCTTATGCTCTTGGATTTATCCGCTGCTTTTGATAAAGTGGACCATACACTACTTCTTCTCTCCCTCTCTCCTTCCCTCCCGCTATGCCGAACACCCATATTCTTATACTCTTGGACTTATCCGCTGCTTTTGATACAGTTGATCATACACTACTTCTTCTCTCCCTCTCTCCTTTCCTCCCGCTATGCTGAACACTCGTCTATTCTTAAACTCTTGGACTTATCTGCTGGTTTTGATACAGTGGATCATTAACTACTTCTTCTCTCCCTCTCTTCTTTTGGATTTTCTGGTTCTGTTCATGGTTCCAATCCTATCTCTCAAATCGCACCTACTCAGTATCTTGGGCTGGTGTTAATACTGATCCCCTCCCTCTTCTACACGGTGTTCCTTAAGGGTTAGTTCTTGGCCCATTTCCTTTCCCTCTGTATACCGTACTTCTCCGTTAGCTAAGATTATCTCTTATGTTGGGTTGTCTCATCACTTTTATGTTGAGGACACCCCTTGCCTTTTCCTAATTCACGCCTGATATACACTTGAACCTCTCTGCCTGTTTTTCCGCGATGAAAACTTGGATGTCGGACCATTTTCTTGTCCTTAATCCGTCTAAGACTGAAGTTCTCTTTTTTCCCACTAATACCGTCCCCTCCTCCTGTCTCCCCTCCTTTTGTCCTCTTTTCTCCTTCTCATCTCCCGTTTTCTCTGACTGCCCGCAGCCTTGGTCTTTATCTCGATACTAATCTTTCCTTTGCTCATCATATTTCGATCACATCTCGTTCTTGTCACTTTCATCTTTTTAGCATCCAGAAATGTAGACCTCTTCTTACCTTTAGGCCAAGAAAGCTTCTAATCTCTTCATTAATTTTCTCTTGATTATTCTACCGTTCTGTTCTTCTTTTTGGGCTTCCTGTTTCTCATCTAGCTCCCCTTAAATCTATTTTCAATGCCTCTATCCATCTTCTCTATTCCCTACCTATTCGCAAAACTATTTCTCCTTCTCTGGCCTCTCTTCGATGGCTAACCTTTCACTCTCAACTTGAATAAAATGTTCTCTGCGTAGTATTTAAATCTCTTTACAGACTTGCTCCCATCTACCTTGTCTCTCTTGTTTCATTTTTATGTCCCTTCTCATACTCTTGGTTCCCAAACCCACTTTCTTTTACCTGTGCCTCATCCTCCATGTGCCTCCTCTCGCTTCTGTTCTTTTTCTCTTCTGACTCCTCTTTACTGGAATTCTCTCCCTCTCTCCTGGCGGTCTATTCATTCTTACTCTACCTACCGTGCTGCTATAAAAACCTTCTTACTTCAGCCTTAATTGTATTTTAAGTCTTGCTGTAAGCTATATTGTATCCACTTGTTCATTTTATTGTACTGTAAATTGGTTCTGTATAGCGCCTTGGCCTAAGGTGCTATATAAATATTAAATAAATACAAATACAAAATACAGTCTGAAGACCACTGCCTTATACGCAAGGGAAGCAGAGAAGGCAGAGCGGGGCAGCCTGATTGACGGAGCAATGCCAGGCCAGGCAACCGAGCACCACTTCCGGTGCAGTACAGTGTGATGTCATCAGTGGGCGCCATAGGATGGTTTGTCATGGGCGTTGGGCACTCCCGGTGCAGTACAGTGTGATGTCATCAGTTGGCGCCATAGGATGGTTTGTCATGGGCGTTGGGCACTTCCGGTGCAGTACAGTGTGATGTCATCAGTTGGCGTCATAGGATGGTTTGTCATGGGCTTTGGGCACTTCCGGTGCAGTACAGTGTGATGTCATCAGTTGGCGCCATAGGATGGTTTGTCATGGGCGTTGGGCACTCCCGGTGCAGTACAGTGTGATGTCATCAGTTGGCGCCATAGGATGGTTTGTCATGGGCGTTGGGCACTCCCGGTGCAGTACAGTGTGATGTCATCAGTTGGCGCCATTGGATGGTTTGTCATGGGCGTTGGGCACTTCCGGTGCAGTACAGTGTGATGTCATCAGTTGGTGCCATTGGATGGTTTGTCATGGGCTTTGGGCACCTCCGGTGCAGTACAGTGTGATGTCATCAGTTGGCGCCATTGGATGGTTTGTCATGGACTTTGGGCACTCCCGGTGCAGTACAGTGTGATGTCATCAGTTGGCGCCATAGGATGGTTTGTCATGGGCGTTGGGCACTTCCGGTGCAGTACGGTGTGATGTCATCAGTTGGCGCCATAGGATGGTTTGTCATGGGCGTTGGGCACTTCTGGTGCAGTACGGTGTGATGTCATCAGTTGGCGCCATAGGATGGTTTGTCATGGCCGTTGGGCACTCCCGGTGCAGTACAGTGTGATGTCATCAGTTGGCGCCATAGAATGGTTTGTCATGGGCGTTGGGCACTTCCGGTGCAGTACAGTGTGATGTCATCAGTTGGCGCCATTGGATGGTTTGTCATGGGCTTTGGGGAAGTTGTAGTGGCTTCGCGGGAAACCGGGCTTAAAAGCCACACTGACAGTGTGCAGGATGCGTCACCTTTCACCTCGGCACTGTCATCCCTTGCACAGCCTCCCTCCCCTTTGGTTGATATGGGGGTGGAGGCGGTGGCAGATGGGGCACGGCATAAGGTTGGGTTGGTCAGCAGAATCTGCCCCTAGATGTGGTCCCGAGATCGGGCTGCCCAATGAAGTTGGCAGGCCATCGCCCAGCAGAGGGGTCCGAGCTGGTAGGGGCCAGAAGTTCAGGAGACAGGAGGTTCAGGCTTAGGGTTGCGGTCTCCTGGCATCGCTCCTGGCGTGTGGCAGCCCCACCCTGCCAAACAATGTTCGAAGATTTTGATTTGAGGTGTGTTGTTTCATGAACTCTGATGGCTTATTTGTGAGATGTGAGCGTGTATCTTAATTGCCTGTTGCATTTGTTGAATACAGTGCAGCCAAGGTATCCCAAAGGATGATAGCCTTGGGTTTTCTTTTCAGGCCCTGGCCCCTAGGGGCCCAATACAAACTCACACTTACACTATGGCAGGAAACTGCCAGGAGGAAGAGGAAGGTGGGGGTAGGTGGCAGGATGCCAGGTGATTTTTTGCTTGAGGGGGCATGTACATGTGGCAGGTGGGGGTAGGTGACAGGATGCCGGGTTATTTTCTGCTTGAGGGAACATGCACCTGAGAGACGTGGGGTGGGTGGCAGGATGCCAGGTTATTTCATGCTTGAGCGGGCATACACCTGAGGGGGTGGAGGTAGGTGGCAGGATGCCAGGTTATGTTTTGCTTGCGAGGGCATGCACATGAGGGAGGTGAGGTGGGTGCCAGGATGCCAGGTTATTTTTTGCTTGAGGGGGCATGCACATGATGGAGGTGGGGGTAGGTGGCAGGATGCCATGTTATTTTTTGCTTGAGGGGACATGCACATGAGGGAGGTGGGGTGGGTGGCAGGATGCCAGGTTATGTTTTGCTTGAGGGGGCATGCACACGAGGGAGGCGAGGTAGGTGGCAGGATGCCAGGTTATTTTTTGCTTGAGGGAACATACCCATGAGGGAGGTGGGGTAGGCAGCAGGATGGCAGGTTATTTTTTTGCTTGAGGGGGCATGCACATGATGGAGGTGGTGCGGGTGGCAGGATGCCAGGTTATTTCTTGCTTGAGCGGGCATACGCATGAGGAAGGTGGGGGTAGGTGGCAGGATGCCAGGTTATTATTTGCTTGAGGGGGCATGCTCATGATGAAGTTGGGGTAGGTGGCAGGATGCCAGTTGATTTTTTGATTCAAGGAGCATGCACATGATGGAGGTGGGGGTTGGTGGCAGGATGCCAGGTTATTATTTGCTTGAGGGGACATGCACATGAGGAAGGTGGGTTGGGTGGCAGGATGCCAGGTTATTTTTTGCTTGAGGGGACATGCTCATGAGGGAGGTGGGGTAGGTGGCAGGATGCCAGGTTATTTTCTTTGCTTGAGGGGGCATGCACACGATGGAGGAGGGGGTAGGTGCCAGGATGCCAGGTTATTTTTTGCTTGAGGGGACATGCACATGAGGGAGGTGGGGTAGGTGGCAGGATGCCAGGTTATTTTTTGCTTGAGGGGGTATGCTCATGAGGCAGGTGGGGTGGGTGGCAGGATGGCAGCTTATTATTTGCTTGAGGGGGAATGCACATGAGGGAGGTGGTGCGGGTGGCAGGATGCCAGGTTATTTCTTGCTTGAGCGGGCATACGCATAAGGAGGTGGAGGTAGGTGGCAGGATGCCAGATGATTTTTTGCTTGAGGGGGCATGCACATGATGGAGGTGGGGGTAGATGGCATGATGCCACGTTATTTTTTTGCTTGAGGGGGCATGCACATGAGTGAGGTGATGCGAGTGGCAGGATGCCAGGTTATTTCTTGCTTGAGCGGGCATACGCATGAGGGGGTGGAGGTAGGTGGCAGGATGCCAGGTTATTTTTTGCTTGAGGAGGCATGCACATGAGGGAGGTGGGGTAGGTGGCAGGATGCCAGGTTATTTTTTGCTTGAGGGGGCATGCACATGAGGGAGGTGGGGGTAGGTGGCAGGATGGAAGCTTATTTTCTGCTTGAGGGGGAATGCACATGAGGGAGGTTGGGTGGGTGGCAGGATGCCAGGTTATTTCTTTCTTGACCAGGTTATTGCCAGGTTATTTCTTGCATGCACATGAGGGGGGTGGAGGTAGGTGACAGGATGGCAGCTTATTTTTTGCTTGAGGGGGAATGCACATTAGGGAGGTTGGGTGGGTGGCAGTATGCCAGGTTATTTCTTGCTTGAGCGGGCATGCACATGAGGGGGGTGGAGGTAGGTGACAGGATGCCAGGTGATTTTTTGCTTGAGGGGGCATGCACATGATGGAGGTGGGGGTAGGTGACATGATGCCGGGTTATTTTCTGCTTGAGGGGGCAATCACATGAGGGAGGTGGGGTAGGTGGCAGGATGCCAGGTTATTTATTGCTTGAGGGGGGCATGCACATGAGGGAGGTGGGGTAGGTGGCAGGATGGCATGTTATTTTTTGCTTGAGGGGGCATGCACATGAGGGAGGTGGAGTAGGTAGCAGGATGCCAGGTTATTTTTTGCTTGAGGGGGCATGCACATGAGGGAGGTTGGGTAGGTGGCAGGATGGCAGGTTATTTCTTGCTTGAGGGGGCATGCACATGATGGAGGTGGGGGTAGGTGACAGGACGCCAGGTTGTTTTATGCTTGAGGGGGCATGCACATGAGAGAGGTGGGGTAGGTGGCAGGATGCCAGGTTATTTGTTGCTTGAGGGGGCATGCACATGAGTGAGGTGGGGTAGGTGGCAGGATGGCAGGTTATTTTTTGCTTGAGGGGGCATGCACATGAGGCAGGTGGGGTAGGTGGCAGGATGCCAGGTTATTTCCTGCTTGACCGGGCATGCACATGAGGGGGGTGGAGGTAGGTGACAGGATGCCAGGTGATTTTTTGCTTAAGGGGGCATGCACATGATGGAGGTGGGGGTAGGTGGCAGGATGCCAGGTTATTATTTGCTTGAGGGGAAATGCACATGAGGAAGGTGGGGTAGGTAGCAGGATGCCAGGTTATTTGTTGCTTGAGGGGGCATGCACATGAGGGAGATGGGGTAGGTAGCAGGATGCCAGGTTATTTTTTGCTTGAGGGGGCATGCACATGAGGCAGGTGCGGTAGGTGGCAGGATGGCAGCTTATTTTTTGCTGAAGTGGAATGCACATGAGGGAGGTGGTGCGGGTGGCAGGATTTCAGGTTATTTTTTGCTTGAGGGGGCATGCACATGAGGGAGGTGGGGGTAGGTGACAGGATGCCTGGTTATTTTTTTGCTTGAGGGGGCATGCACATGAGGGAGGTGGGGTAGGTGGCAGGATGCCAGGTTATTTTTTGCTTGAAGGGGCATGCACATGAGGGAGGTGGGGTAGGTGGCAGGATGCCAGTTGATTTTTTGCTTGAGGGGGCATGCACATGATGGAGGTGGGGGTAGGTGGCAGGATGCCAGGTTATGTTTTGCTTGAGGGGACAACACATGAGGGAGGTGGGGTGGGTGGCAGGATGCCAGGTTATTTTTTGCTTGAGGGGGCATGCACATGATGGAGGTGGGGGTAGATGGCATGATGCCACGTTATTTTTTGCTTCATGGGCCATGCACATGATGGAGGTGGGGTAGGTGACAGGATGCCAGGTTATGTTTTGCTTGAGGGGGCATGCACATGAGGGAGGTGGGTGGGTACCAGGATGCCAGGTTATTTTTTGCTTGAGGGGGAATGCACATGATGGAGGTGGGGTTAGGTGGCAGGATGGCAGCTTATTTTTTGCTTGAGGGGGAATGCACATGGTGAAGTTGGGGTAGGTGGCAGTATGCCAGGATATTTTTTGCTTGAGTGGGCATGCACATGAGGGAGGTGGGGTAGGTGGCAGGATGCCAGGTTATTTTTTTGCTTGAGGGGGCATGCACATGATGGAGGTGGGGGTAGGTGACAGGATGCCAGGTTTATTATGCTTGAGGGGGCATGCACATGAGGGAGGTGGGGTAGGTGGCAGGATGCCAGGTTATTTTTTGCTTAAGGGGGAATGCACATGATGGAGGTGGGGGTAGGTGGCAGGATGCCAGGTTATTATTTGCTTGAGGGGACATTCACATGAGGGAGGTGGGGTAGGTGGCAGGATGTCAGGTTATTTTTTGCTTGAGGGGGCATGCACATGAGGCAGATGGGGTAGGTGGCAGGATGGCAGCTTATTTTTTGCTGAAGGGGAATGCACATGAGGGAGGTGGTGCGGGTGGCAGGATTCCAGGTTATTTCTTGCTTGAGCGGGCATACACATGAGGGGGTGGATGTAGGTGGCAGGATGCCAGGTGATTTTTTGCTTGAGGGGGCATGCACATGATGGAGGTGGGGGTAGATGGCATGATGCCAGGTTATTTTTGCTTGAGGTTGCATGCACATGAGGGGGGTGGGGTAGATGGCAGGATGCCAGTTGATTTTTTGCTTGAGGGGGCATGCACATGATGGAGGTGGGGGTAGATGGCATGATGCCAGGTTATTTTTTGCTTCAGGGGCCATGCACATGATGGAGGTGGGGGTAGGTGACAGGATGCCAGGTTATTATTTGCTTGAGGGGGCATGCACATGAGGGAGGTGGGGTGGGTACCAGGATGCCAGGTTATTTTTTGCTTGAGGGGGCATGCACATGAGCGAGGTGGGGTGGGTACCAGGATGCCAGGTCATTTTTTGCTTGAGGGGGAATGCACATGATGGAGGTGGGGGTAGGTGGCAGGATGGCAGCTTATTTTTTGCTGAAGTGGAATGCATATGAGGGAGGTGGTGCGGGTGGCAGGATTCCAGGTTATTTCTTGCTTGAGCGGGCATACACATGAGGGGGTGGATGTAGGTGGCAGGATGCCATGTGATTTTTTGCTTGAGGGGGCATGCACATGATGGAGGTGGGGGTAGATGGCATGATGCCAGGTTATTTTTTGCTTGAGGGGGCATGCACATGAGGGAGGTGGGGGTAGATGGCATGATGCCAGGTTATTTTTTGCTTGAGGGGGCATGCACATGAGGGAGGTGGGGGTAGGTGGCAGGATGCCAGGTGATTTTTTGCTTAAGGGGGAATGCACATGATGGAGGTGGGGGTAGGTGGCAGGATGCCAGGTTATTATTTGCTTGAGGGGACATTCACATGAGGGAGGTGGGGTAGGTGGCAGGATGTAAGGTTATTATTTGCTTGAGGGGGCATGCACATGATAGAGGTGGGGGTAGGTGGCAGGATGAAAGGTTATTATTTGCTTGAGGGGACATGCACATGAGGCAGGTGGGGTATGTGGCAGGATGGCAGCTTATTTTCTGCTGAAGGGGGCATGCTCATGATGGAGGTGGGGTAGGTGGCAGGATGCGAGTTGATTTTTTGCTTGAGGGGGCATGCACATGATGGAGGTGGGGGTAGATGGCATGATGCCAGGTTATTTTTTGCTTGAGGGGGCATGCACATGAGGGAGGTGGGGGTAGGTGACAGGATGCCTGGTTATTTTTTTCTTGAGGGGGCATGCACATGAGGCAGGTGGGGTAGGTGGCAGGATGGCAGGTTATTTTTTGCTTGAGGGGGAATGGACATGAGGGAGGTGGGGTGGGTGGCAGGATGCCAGGTTATTTCCTGCTTGACCGGGCATGCACATGAGGGGGGTGGAGGTAGGTGACAGGATGCCAGGTGATTTTTTGCTTACGGGGGCATGCACATGAGGGAGGTGGGGTGGGTACCAGGATGCCAGGTTATTTCTTGCTTGAGCGGGCATACGCATGAGGAAGGTGGGGGTAGGTGGCAGGATGCCAGGTTATTATTTGCTTGAGGAAGCATGCACATGATGGAGGTGGGGGTAGGTGGCAGGACGGCAGGTTATTTTTTGCTTGAGGGGGAATGCACATGATGAAGTTGGGGTAGGTGGCAGGATGGCAGGTTATTTTTTGCTTGAGTGGGCATGCACATGAGGGAGGTGGGGTAGGTGGCAGGATGCCAGGTTATTTTATTTGCTTGAGGGGGCATGCACATGAGGGAGGTGGGGTAGGTGGCAGGATGCCAGGGTATTTGTTGCTTGAGGGGGCATGCACATGAGTGAGGTGGGGTAGGTGGCAGGATGGCAGGTTATTTTTTGCTTGAGGGGGCATGCACAGAGGGAGGTGGGGTAGGTGGCAGGATGGCAGGTTATTTTTTGCTTGAGGGGGCATGCACAGAGGGACGTGGGGTAGGTGGCAGGATGCCAGGTTATTTTTTGCTTGAGGGTGCATGCACATGAGGCAGATGGGGTAGGTGGCAGGATGGCAGCTTATTTTTTGCTTGAGGGGGCATGCACATGAGGGGGGTGGAGGTAGGTGACAGGATGCCAGGTTATTATTTGCTTGAGGGGACATGCACATGAGGGAGGTGGAGTAGGTAGCAGGATGCCAGGGTATTTGTTGCTTGAGGGGGCATGCACATGAGGGAGGTGGGGTAGGTGGCAGGATGCCAGGTGATTTTTTGCTTAAGGGGGCATGCACATGATGGAGGTGGGGGTAGGTGGCAGGATGCCAGGTTATTATTTGCTTGAGGGGACATGCACATGAGGGAGGTGGAGTAGGTAGCAGGATGCCAGGTTATTTGTTGCTTGAGGGGGCATGCACATGAGGGAGGTGGGGTAGGTGGCAGGATGCCAGGTTATTCTTTGCTTGAGGGGGCATGCACATGAGGCAGGTGGGGTAGGTGGCAGGATGGCAGCTTATTTTTTGCTGAAGGGGAATGCACATGAGGGAGGTGGTGCGGGTGGCAGGATTCCAGGTTATTTCTTGCTCGAGCGGGCATACACATGAGGGGGTGGATGTAGGTGGCAGGATGCCAGGTGATTTTTTGCTTGAGGGGGCATGCATATGATGGAGGTGGGGGTAGATGGCATAATGCCAGGTTATTTCTGCTTGAGGGGGCATGCACATGAGGGAGGTGGGGTAGGTGGCAGGATGCCAGGTTATGTTTTGCTTGAGGGGACAAACACATGAGGGAGGTGGGGTGGGTGGCAGGATGCCAGGTTATTTTTTGCTTGAGGGGGCATGCACATGATGGAGGTGGGGTAGATGGCATGATGCCAGGTTATTTTTTGCTTGAGGGGGCATGCACATGAGGCAGGTGGGGTGGGTGGCAGGATGTTAGGTTATTTTTGCTTGAGGGGGCATGCACATGAGGGAGGTGGGGTAGGTGGCAGGATGGTAGTTGATTTTTTGCTTGAGGGGGCATGCACATGATGGCGGTGGGGGTAGGTGGCAGGATGGCAGCTTATTTTTTGCTTGAGGGGGAATGCACATGAGGGAGGTGGGGTGCGTGGCAGGATGCCAGGTTATTTCTTGCTTGAGCGGGCATGCAGATGAGGGGGTGCAGGTAGGTGGCAGGATGCCAGGTTATTTCTTGCTTGAGCGGGCATACACATGCGGGGGTGGAGGTAGGTGACAGCATGCAAGGTTAATTTTTGCTTGAGGGGACATGCACATGAGGGAGGTGGGGTAGGTAGCAGGATGCCAGGTTATTTGTTGCTTGAGGGGGCATGCACATGAGGGAGGTGGGGTAGGTGGCAGGATGCTAGGTTATTTTTTGCTTGAGGGGGCATGCACATGAGGCAGGTGGGGTAGGTGGCAGGATGGCAGCTTATTTTCTGCTTGAGGGGGCATGCACATGAGGGAGGTGGGGGTAGGTGACAGGATGCCTGGTTATTTTTTTGCTTGAGGGGGCATGCACATGAGGGAGGTCGGATAGGTGGCAGGATGCCAGGTTATTTTTTGTTTGAGGGGGCATGCACATGAGGGAGGTGGGGTAGGTGGCAGGATGCCAGTTGATTTTTTGCTTGAGGGGGCATGCACATGATGGAGGGGGGGGGGTAGGTGACAGGATGCCAGGTTATGTTTTGCTTGAGGGGACAAACACATGAGGGAGGTGGGGTGGGTGGCAGGATGCCAGGTTATTTTTTGCTTGAGGGGGCATGCACATGATGGAGGTGGGGGTAGATGGCATGATGCCAGGTTATTTTCTGCTTCAGGGGCCATGCACATGATGGAGGTGGGGGTAGGTGACAGGATGCCAGGTTATGTTTTGCTTGAGGGGGCATGCACATGAGGGAGGTGGGTGGGTACCAGGATGCCAGGTTATTTTTTGCTTGAGGGGGAATGCACATGATGGAGGTGGGGGTAGGTGGCAGGATGGCAGCTTATTTTTTGCTTGAGGGGGAATGCACATGATGAAGTTGGGGTAGGTGGCAGGATGCCAGGTTATTTTTTGCTTGAGTGGGCATGCACATGAGGGAGGTGTGGTAGGTGGCAGGATGCCAGGTTGTTTTTTTTGCTTGAGGGGGCATGCACATGATGGAGGTGGGGGTAGGTGACAGGATGCCAGGTTGTTTTATGCTTGAGGGGGCATGCACATGAGTGAGGAGGGGTAGGTGGCAGGATGGCAGGTTATTTTTTGCTTGAGGGGGCATGCACATGAGGCAGGTGGGGTAGGTGGCAGGATGGCAGCTTATTTTTGCTTGAGGGGGAATGCACATGAGGGAGGTGGGGTGGGTGGCAGGATGCCAGGTTATTTCCCGCTTGACCGGGCATGCACATGAGGGTGGTGGAGGTAGGTGACAGGATGCCAGGTGATTTTTTGCTTAAGGGGGCATGCACATGATGAAGGTGGGGTAGGTGGCAGGATGCCAGGTGATTTTTTGCTTAAGGGGGCATGCACATGATGGAGGTGGGGGTAGGTGGCAGGATGCCAGGTTATTATTTGCTTGAGGGGACATTCACATGAGGGAGGTGGGGTAGGTAGTAGGATGCCAGGTTATTTGTTGCTTGAGGGGGCATGCACATGAGGGAGGTGGGGTAGGTGGCAGGATGTCAGGTTATTTTTTGCTTGAGGGGGCATGCACATGAGGCAGGTGGGGTAGGTGGCAGGATGGCAGCTTATTTTTTGCTTGAGGGGGCATGCACATGAGGGAGGTGGGGTAGGTGGCAGGATGCCAGGTTATTGTTTGCTTAAGGGGGCATGCACATGAGGCAGGTGGGGTAGGTAGCAGGATGGCAGCTTATTTTTTGCTGAAGGGGAATGCACATGAGGGAGGTGGTGCGAGTGGCAGGATTCCAGGTTATTTCTTGCTTGAGCGGGCATACACATGAGGGGTGGATGTAGGTGGGAGGATGCCAGGTGTTTTTTTGCTTGAGGGGGCATGCACATGATGGAGGTGGGGGTAGATGGCATGATGCCAGGTTATTTTTGCTTGAGGTTGCATGCACATGAGGGAGGTGGCGTAGATGGCAGGATGCCAGTTGATTTTTTGCTTGAGGGGGCATGCACATGATGGAGGTGGGGGTAGATGGCATGATGCCAGGTTATTTTTTGCTTCAGGGGCCATGCACATGATGGAGGTGGGGGTAGGTGACAGGATGCCAGGTTATTATTTGCTTGAGGGGGCATGCCCATGAGGGAGGTGGGGTGGGTACCAGGATGACAGGTTATTTTTTGCTTGAGGGGGCATGCACATGAGGGAGGTGGGGTGGGTACCAGGATGCCAGGTTTTTTTTTGCTAGAGGGGGAATGCACATGATGGAGGTGGGGGTAGGTGGGAGGATGGCAGCTTATTTTTTGCTTGAGGGGGAATGCACATGATGAAGTTGGGGTAGGTGGCAGGATGCCAGGTTATTTTTTGCTTGAGTGGGCATGCACATGAGGGAGGTGGGGTAGATGGCAGGATGCCAGGTTATTTTATTTGCTTGAGGGGGCATGCACATGATGGAGGTGGGGGTAGGTGACAGGATGGCAGGTTATTTTATGCTTGAGGGGGCATGCACATGAGAGAGGTGGAGTAGGTGGCAGGATGCCAGGTTATTTGTTGCTTGAGGGGGCATGCACATGATTGAGGTGGGGTAGGTGGTAGGATGGCAGGTTATTTTTTGTTTGAGGGGGCATGCACATGAGGCAGGTGGGGTAGGTGGCAGGATGGCAGCTTATTTTATGCTTGAGGGGAATGCACATGAGGGAGGTGGGTGGGTGGCAGGATGCCAGGTTATTTCCTGCTTGACCGGGCATGCACATGAGGGGGGTGGAGGTAGGTGACAGGATGCCAGGTGATTTTTTGCTTAAGAGGGCATGCACATGATGAAGGTGGGTAGGTGGCAGGATGCCAGGTGAATTTTTGCTTAAGGGGGCATGCACATGATGGAGGTGGGGGTAGGTGGCAGGATGCCAGGTTATTATTTGCTTGAGGGGACATGCACATGAGGGAGGTGGGGTAGGTAGCAGGATGCCAGGTTATTATTTGCTTGAGGGAGCATGCACATGAGGGAGGTGGTGCGGGTGGCAGGATTCCAGGTTGTTTCTTGCTTGAGCGGGCATACACATGAGGGGGTGGATGTAGGTGGCAGGATGCCAGGTGATTTTTTGCTTGAGGGGGCATGCACATGATGGAGGTGGGGGTAGATGGCATGATGCCAGGTTATTTTTTGCTTGAGGGGGCATGCACATGAGGGAGGTGGGGGTAGGTGACAGGATGCCTGGTTATTTTTTGCTTGAGGGGGCATGCACATGAGGGAGGTGGGGTAGGTGGCAGGATGCCAGGTTATTGTTTGCTTAAGGGGGCATGCACATGATGGAGGTGGGGGTAGGTGGCAGGATGAAAGGTTATTATTTGCTTGAGGGGACATGCACATGAGGCAGGTTGGGTAGGTGGCAGGATGGCAGCTTATTTTTTCTGAAGGGGAATGCACATGAGGGAGGTGGTGCAGGTGGCAGGATTCCAGGTTATTTCTTGCTTGAGCGGGCATACACATGAGGGGGTGGATGTAAGTGGCAGGACGCCAGGGGATTCTTTGCTTGAGGGGGCATGCACATGATGGAGGTGGGGGTAGATGGCATGATGCCAGGTTATTTTTGCTTGAGGGGCATGCACATGAGGGAGGTGGGGTAGGTGGCAGGATGCCAGTTGATTTTTTGCTTGAGGGGGCATGCACATGATGGAGGTGGGGGTAGGTGGCAGGATGCCAGGTTATGTTTTGCTTGAGGGGACAAACACATGAGGGAGGTGGGGTGGGTGGCAGGATGCCAGGTTATTTTTTGCTTGAGTGGGCATGCACATGATGGAGGTGGGGGTAGATGGCATGATGCCAGGTTATTTTTTGCTTGAGGGGGCATGCACATGAGGGAGGTGGGGGTAGGTGACAGGATGCCTGGTTATTTTTTTCTTGAGGGGGCATGCACATGAGGGAGGTGGGGTAGGTGGCAGGATGCCAGGTTATTTTTTGCTTGAGGGAGCATGCACATGAGGGAGGTGGGGTAGGTGGCAGGATGCCAGGTTATTTTTTGCTTGAGGGGGCATGTACATGAGCGAGGTGCGGTTGGTGGCAGGATGCCAGGTTATGTTTTGCTTGAGGGGGGCATGCACATGAGGGAGGTGGGGTAGGTGACAGGATGGCAGCTTATTTTGTGCTTGAGGGGGAATACACATGAGGGAGGTGGGGTGGGTGGCAGGATGCCAGGTTATTTCTTGCTTGAGCGGGCATGCACATGAGGGGTGGAGGTAGGTGGCAGGATGCCAGGTGATTATTTGCTTGAGGGGGCATGCACATGATGGAGGAGGGGGTAGATGGCATGATGCCAGGTTATTTTTTGCTTCAGGGGCCATGCACATGAGGGAGGTGGGGGTAGGTGACAGGATGCCAGGTGATTTTTTGCTTACGGGGGCATGCACATGAGGGAGGTGGGGTGGGTACCAGGATGCCAGGTTATTTCTTGCTTGAGCGGGCATACGCATGAGGAAGGTCGGGGTAGGTGGCAGGATTCCAGGTTATTTTTTTTGCTTGAGGGGGAATGCACATGAGGCAGATGGGGTGGGTGGCAGGATTCCAGGTTATTTCCTGCTTGACCGGGCATGCACATGAGGGGGGTGGAGGTAGGTGACAGGATGCCAGGTGATTTTTTGCTTAAGGGGGCATGCACATGATGGAGGTGGGGGTTGGTGGCAGGATGCCAGGTTATTTGTTGCTTGAGGGGGCATGCACATGAGTGAGGTGGGGTAGGTGGCAGGATGGCAGGTTATATTTTGCTTGAGGGGGCATGCACAGAGGGAGGTGGGGTAGGTGGCAGGAAGGCAGCTTATTTTTTGCTTGAGGGGGAATGCACATGATGAAGTTGGGGTCGGTGGCAGGATGCCAGGTTATTTTTTGCTTGAGGGGCATGCACATGAGGGGGGTGGAGGTAGGTGACAGGATGCCAGGTGATTTTTTGCTTAAGGGGGCATGCACATGATGAAGGTGGGGTAGGTGGCAGGATGCCAGGTGATTTTTTGCTTAAGGGGGCATGCACATGATGGAGGTGGGGGTAGGTGGCAGGATGCCAGGTTATTATTTCCTAAGGGGACATGCACATGAGGGAGGTGGAGTAGGTAGCAGGATGCCAGGTTATTTGTTGCTTGAGGGGGCATGCACATGAGGCAGGTGGGGGTAGGTGGCAGGATGGCAGCTTATTTTTTGCTGAAGCGGAATGCACATGAGGGAAGTGGTGCGGGTGGCAGGATTCCAGGTTATTTCTTGCTTGAGCGGGCATACACATGAGGGGGTGGATGTAGGTGGCAGGATGCCAGGTGATTTTTTGCTTGAGGGGGCATGCACATGATGGAGGTGGGGGTAGATGGCATCATAGGTTATTTTTGCTTGAGGGGGCATGCACATGAGGGAGGTGGGGTAGGTGGCAGGATGCCAGTTGATTTTTTGCTTGAGGGGCATGCACATAATGGAGGTGGGGGTAGGTGGCAGGATGCCAGGTTATGTTTTGCTTGAGGGGACAAACACATGAGGGAGGTGGGGTGGGTGGCAGGATGCCAGGTTATTTTTTGCTTGAGGGGGCATGCACATGATGGAGGTGGGGGTAGATGGCATGATGCCAGGTTATGTTTTGCTTGAGGGGGCATGCACATGAGGGAGGTGGGGGTAGGTGACAGGATGCCAGGTTATTTTTTGCTTGAGGGGGCATGCACATGAGGAAGGTGGGGGTAGATGGCATGATACCAGGTTATTTTTGCTTGAGGGGGCATGCACATGAGGGAGGTGGGGTAGGTGGCAGGATGCCAGTTGATCTTTGCTTGAGGGGGCATGCACATAATGGAGGTGGGGGTAGGTGGCAGGATGCCAGGTGATTTTTTGCTTGAGGGGGCATGCACATGAGGGAGGTGGGGTAGGTGGCAGGATGCCAGGTTATTTTTTGCTTGAGGGGACATGCACATGAGGGAGGTGGAGTGCACGGAAAATCATAAATCACCAATGTAATTATAGAGCCAATACTTTGAATGCAAAAAGACGCAATAACTCGCAACCACAAACTCTTAGGAAATAATAAGCACTTATACGGCTATTTATTCAAAGCTTAGAAGCAACCAGTGATAACATAGAAATAACTCACAGAAGTAACATAGACATAAATCACAGAAGAAGCAAAGAATTCAAAAGGAAATACATCACCGTGAGCGTAATTTGATTCCTCATCTCGCCAGAAGCGGCTGGAAGACCCCGATAACAGCCAGGCCGAGAGCACCACAGCTCACAGGAATGCCGGACGTAAGCATCCTCCTCCGGCTGAAGTCTCACCTGACCAACCCCTGGGCCCCGCATAAATGCACACTCCGAAAAGGGGTGGCAATTTCTTAAAACCTTCTGGAAATGGCACTTGCGCATTGATGAGCAGCCGTTGGTTGCCAGCTGGGTCAATCGACAGCCACCCTCAAGGAGCAGAGTGCCTCCCTCCTCTAAAAACACACTCATAACAAACCATAACAAAGTTAGCTTTCCCAGCAGAAATGTCCTTGACCGCATACCAGGTTTGGAAAGCATGTTTTTTCAGCACCGTGAAGCTAACACTCAGCAAAATGTGAGCAGCTTTTCACTGCGGCATGAAGTAAATATCCATCATGTCTTCGAGCGCTCCCAGAATGCACTGCGCATCAGCGCCATTTTAGTTCAAGCATAACAGGTAGGTGGCAGCTTATTGTTTGCTTGAGGGGGAATGCACATGATGAAGTTGGGGTAGGTGGCAGGATGCCAGGTTATTTTTTGCTTGAGTGGGCATGCACATGAGGGAGGTGGGGTAGGTGGCAGGATGCCAGGTTATTTTTTTTGCTTGAGGGGGCATGCACATGATGGAGGTGGGGGTAGGTGACAGGATGCCAGGTTATTTTATGCTTGAGGGGGCATGCACATGAGAGAGGTGGGGTAGGTGGCAGGATGCCAGGTTATTTGTTGCTTGAGGGGGCATGCACATGAGTGAGGTGGGGTAGGTGGCAGGATGGCAGGTTATTTTTTGCTTGAGGGGGCATGCACATGAGGCAGGTGGGGTAGGTGGCAGGATGGCAGCTTATTTTTTGCTTGAGGGGAATGCACATGAGGGAGACGGGTGGGTGGCAGGATGCCAGGTTATTTCCTGCTTGACCTGGCATGCACATGAGGGGGGTGGAGGTAGGTGACAGGATGCCAGGTGATTTTTTGCTTAAGGGGGCATGCACATGATGAAGGTGGGTAGGTGGCAGGATGCCAGGTGAATTTTTGCTTAAGGGGGCATGCACATGATGGAGGTGGGGTAGGTGGCAGGATGCAAGGTTATTATTTGCTTGAGGGGACATGCACATGAGGGAGGTGGGGTAGGTAGCAGGATGCCAGGTTATTTGTTGCTTGAGGGGGCATGCACATGAGGGAGGTGGGGTAGGTGGCAGGATGCCAGGTTATTTTTTGCTTGAGGGGGCATGCACATAAGGCAGGTGGGGTAGGTGGCAGTATTGCAGCTTATTTTTTGCTGAAGTGGAATGCACATGAGGGAGGTGGTGCGGGTGGCAGGATTCCAGGTTATTTCTTGCTTGAGCGGGCATACACATGAGGGGGTGGATGTAGGTGGCAGGATGCCAGGTGATTTTTTGCTTGAGGGGGCATGCACATGATGGAGGTGGGGGTAGATGGCATGATGCCAGGTTATTTTTTGCTTGAGGGGGCATGCACATGAGGGAGGTGGGGGTAGGTGACAGGATGCCTGGTTATTTTTTGCTTGAGGGGGCATGCACATGAGGGAGGTGGGGTAGGTGGCAGGATGCCTAGTTATTTTTTGCTTGAGGGGGCATGCACATGAGGAAGGTGGGGTAGGTGGCAGGATACCAGATACTCTTTTTAGTTTAGGGGGGGCCATAAGGAACCTGTGGGTATGTGGCAGGACACTAAATGCTATTTTGGTTTTGTGGCAGGGAGGACAGCTACTATGAGCGAGGTAATTGAGCGTGGCAGGAGGCAAGGAGAGCAGAAGGGGTAATGGGGGAAGACCGCCTCATAGCACAACTCTCCCCCTCTGCAATGGAAAAAGGGAACGGCCAGGGAAGGAATGCGCAAGGGGGCATTCTCAGTATATTATTATAGATTGGCAACAGGAGTGCTTTGAACCCAGGGCTTTCTGGGTGACAATATAGACACTGGGCGTCTGTTACACTCGCCCTACGGGGCATCTTACTCTTCTTACAACCAAAACGTCCTTAGTCTAATGGGCAGGTCCTGGTCCATTTATTTTTCACCATTTTGGGACGCCAATATGCAGAACCATTGACCAAATAATGTTTTCCCTCATTTGACTAACGTCTTGTCACTTGCATACCATATAATACATTATGGCTCCTGAGGAAGATCCCGCAATTACCATGGGATCGAAACATGTTGGGCTTTGGCTCCCCTGAAATTATTGAAAAAGTGGACTTTACATAATATATCGCTTGGCCATTTTTTGAATTACTAATGATGTCACTGCAATTTCGCTTATCCAATGTATTGTGTGATTTTGTAAATTTCGTTATCATTCACCTAATTATTGTCTGTGAGAAAATGTATTATAACATTTTCTAATTATCAGCTATGGTGGCCTTTTTGCACAATCACGCTTCTTGTGGATTTATGAAATATTATGTACATATGGATTGTATAGGCAGAATTTCTCTCTGTTGTCTTAAATGACAATGTAGACATCTCAAGTGTTGGTTTTCTTGTCTAGCATCTGTAGCTCAAAACTCCCAGGTGAAATCTATCTCCTTTGGTGATAGTTACCCATTATCCATTCTATTTGCCATTGGGAATGTCCACCGAACTGTGGATTTCCAGCTGGGATAATATACATTTTCTGGCATTCTAAAGATAGTAGCCATAGCGACACCTACATTGAATTTGCCCTTAGGATACATTGCATGACACAGTGACAGTGAGTGACAGGCGATATCCTCTGGGAGCTGGATCACTGGCTTCTGTGGAATGTGTTATTGGCCGCATAATGGTCCAGCAGGCATGAGGGTGGTGCACACAACTACACTTACTGGAATGATAATGATGGGTATCTTCAATGGCCACCAAGAGACTCAACAATTCTCTCCACATCCAAAGCCAGGTGTAGGCACCTTAGTAGAAGATGCCAAAAGCTTGGCATTGCCAGTTGTGCGCCTTTTGGGCAAGGCTTTGCTTTTTTTTACCAGTGCTCTCAGTGCCAGAACATGGCACACAACCAGGCAGAATCCTCATATTCCAATTTCATGGTTGCGAGCATATTGTTCTGGATGTGCCCGAGCCACAATCACCCGCTCAGGTGCTATAGTGCTGGCTCACTCAACCACTTACTCCCTCGCCATTTCATTTCCCCAATCTGAAACCACTAGGCACGGGGTCCACATTGCTAACTGGTCAGTAGTCTCCGTTGACCCTCATGCTTTCTTTGATGCAAATCAAAGGCTCTACTGTGACATTGCAATAAACAAGGCTACATCTCACAGACCTGAACCTGCCTTGTTGGCTACCAGTGGGGGACCATTTTCATTGCTGTTACACATATGCCTTTCAGTATTAGCACACTGTGGGTGGGAGCCGGCCAATCAGGAGGTTAGAAACAAAGACTGATACTCCCAATCTAGCCCACGTTCAAAGCCACCTGATCGCCGGCTTCTCAGCCCGCCATCTGACCCCCACAACCCAATCCCCACTTACCTCTTTGCTGCAGCTCCTACAGCTTCTCTCCTTGCTCCGTTTGGCCGCCATAGAAAGGGCAAAGGGGCTCCTGACGAGCCCCATCTTCCTCAACCGCGGCGGCCATCTTTGCACAGTATTTTCATTCAATGAACGGGACTCCGCATGCGACCCGTTCTTTGAATGAAAATACTTTTTGGGGTTTTAACAACCCGGGCACTGCTTTGGTAACCCGTGGGGCTAATAGCATTAGTATCCCGTTCCACTGGGCTATACCGAGAGGGTAACGTCCCGGTTCCCTCGTTAAACACCCTCACTACGCTATGGCCTTTAACTTGGGCTGCTGGGCCGTTACCCCTCCACTCCCGTCTCCTCCCGGTATGGGTTACTAACGCTATATTTATATAAAGGATTCTGACATTTGATCAGGTATCATGGGTTTAGTCATTCATAAGATCTCTCCATCTTTTTGTAGCCCTACAGATCTAAAATATCATTTGGGTGTACGCTGCACTTAAGATTTCTGCAAAGCAATAGCAGGGCACAGTCGAAATAATTCCACTCGATCCAGAGCAAATTATTTAGTGCCAACTGCAGGAAAAGCCCCTTCGCAGTACCTCCAAGACAGGGTGAGAGAGGTGCCGTCAGCTGATCTCCGCAGGCCTGGGAAGCTTTCAGATTAGGAAACTACCAAGGCGAGAAGACGAGGAGTGAAAATGGACATTAAGTGCCACCCAAGTGTGTGAGCCGGTACTAAGTGCCAGTCCCAGCTGTTGCAAAGGAGTAGCCGTGAAAGTGACAGGGGGAGACAGGTAAGGCTTAGTAGGTACAAGAAGGGAACAAGAGAAATTACTTTCTATTTTTGTAAACCTTTTATTCACAGGTACTGGTACCTACAATAAAAGGGGAGTCGTACAGAGCCTAACACTACCGGAGATCCAGCATTGCCTGCTGTAGCTGGGGAAAGAGAGCGAGGTGGGATAAAGCAGAGAGGAGTGGAATAATCTGGGATATGGGGAGGGGTCAGTGGTCGAAGTGGGCGGGAAGTGGGCGGGATCTTAGAACCATAGACTCACACATAGCCTTCAGGAAAGCTATAGAAACTCTGCTGTTTGTATAAATCATGCCTGTGCTGTATGCCTCTACTCACCATGCGTTGTCATTTCACTGGATCTGTTGATAAATGTAACCTGTAACCACCTATTAACGTAACCTGTAACCACCTATTAACGTAACCTGTAACCGCCTACGCAACTCTCTACTTCCTACACTGTAAGGCTTTGCGCTCGTTGTAACCCTGAGCAAAGAATCAGACTTGTAACGAAGACACCTTTTCTTGCAACAGCGCCTCAATGCCTCTGGGCTGCTAGTGCGCTTTACACATTTAAAAAATAAATAAATAAACATAAATACTGTGCCTATACTTATATTTTAAAAAGAAACCGTTCCAGAATGGTACAGTTTTTTTTTATTTTATTTTTTTAGTGCTGGAAGAAGTTGAAACTTGCACTTCAATGCACTGCAGTGAACATTCCCTTAAACAGCAGGTGTGTTTGTTCGGGGGCTTGGATTGCACGTGGGAGGGGCGCGTGGCAATGGGGTTTGTGGGGAGCGGGGGCAGGTCAGCAGGGAACATAGTTCCACTACTTCTTTTCGTAGACTTCAACGCTCGGAAACGCAGCCGTTTTAGCCTTTTCTTGAACCTTTGAGGACAGTGTTTGGGTTCATACCCAAGGACTTCTCCAGCGACTTCAAGTGTGCCCCCACCATGCTTCTTTTGCTTAGAAGGGGCATCAGCTGGAATCTTGGAGGTTGCTGACTAAAAAAGCCCAGACCTGGTCTTCAGTGGGCCTTAAGCATGTAATCCTCATGGCTAACCACAGTTATCCCATAATGCACCTCGACATCTATCGGCGCGGCCTCTTTAGAAACTGCTCTCTGGAGCAGCTCTCTGGCTTTCCCGCCAGCCAGCAGCAAACTGAAAAAAATGTGTGATCTTTTGGTCACCATAGGAACAGAGGGCGCAAATCACACCGACAGAAAAGGGTATCTCTCTGTGTCAAGGCGCGAATGTTCCCAAATTGCCAAAAAATGTAGGCCCTCGGCCTTGTTATGAGTGCATGTCCAAGATGCAGCTCCATTTATTCATGCGTTTTCTGTGCCTCCAACCATGTCACCACTCACCCACTTCTGATCACTCCCATATAGAGACTACGGACAGTAAATCAGTAGTAACATATAGAACTTTAGCTCTGATATACCTTTTGCCTGAGTCAGGTGACCGCAACAATGAGACAAACCACACATAGCCCTGCCTAACAGTACATGGCGGCTACCAACTGAGCAACACACCGACGCTCAGCGAACAGTGTCAACCGAACTGGAGCTGCCACCAGCACATCGCAGCTCCCTTGCTCTTTCTCCCACTCAATCCTACTAACCTACTCTCCTCTCCCCTTGCATTACAGATCCGCCAGAGCGCCAAGAAACCACGCAGGTGGTAACAGTGTGCGGTATAAGAACCTTTAACTTAACATAACATAACATCAATGTCCCTCCGGTATAGGTCAGTTAACCCTGTCACTGCCCTTAGGACTTGTATATATAGGTTCACATAGGGAAACATTGAAGAACGTATGTAGGCCCCACGCAGAGCTGTAGGCGGATGTGCGTCGGAACATAGTGAAAATACAGGACTCTGATCTGTTTTAGAAGGCCTGCCAGATGCTGAGGGTCGCTTTTGGAGTCAGGATGGGCTATAAGGCAGTAGGGCAATGACCGATAGCCAAGGTGCACCAAGTATACTGGCCCGCATTGCTTGCTGACACCGGTCGTTTTGGATCAATGTCATTGACCGATGTACTTAAACAGGCAGCATTCACAACATATTATTTTTGCAAACTGTGCTCTCAGCTACCTATGCTTCACGTTTCTTCACACACATGATTTGGAAATATGGTCCACTGCTTTTGGATGCTTAGCATGGCGGGTTCCTGCTCTTCCTGATTGGAGAAGCGTGCCAAATTCACTGCAAGTGATGGCCAGGTTCCAGCATAGAGTTCTGCAGCTTCCTCTGATGTGGAGCTATGTGGTCTATTCCAGAATACATAGCCTTCCATGCCATGGTCGAATGAGCAACTTCACATTAATCCACAAACAGAGCCAAAGGATCTGTGTCCACATCGTGTTGGCGGAAGAGCGAGGACGTGGTACGCCATCATCTGAAAACCACACCCCACAAGATCACTCTGTGCCAGTTTGCCATTTATTTTCGGGGATTTCCCCAAAGTACCTGGTTTCATAGAGTTATTCGATGAGTCGTCGATGGACCCTTCTTGAGTGCACTCCTTTTAAGGCAGGAGCCATGGGTCGTCTAGAGTCGGTGAAGACAAGGGTGAACCTGGTCTTTGCAGCAGCAGCTTAGGTTCTTGCTGTGCTCGTTAACGATCGGTCAAAAACGTCCTGCAAGCTGAGGCACGCGGTGCACCTAGACGATGAGTGTTCGTTGCCGCAAAGGGTCGATGAAGAACTTTGGCCCAGCAAAGGCGTCCGGTCGTCGACGTCTCTGTGGTCTTCGGGTGGCGGGAAACCCACCAGCAGATTCTCCTCAGTCGTCGGTGGCCTTGACTTTATCCGGCAGGGCCAAAGCGGTCGATGAGGATGAGCAATGGAGTCCTTGTTTCAATGTTCTTAGGCAAAGGAGCATTGAGGTTCCGACGGCAACGGCGGACGTCGACGGTGATGGACTTCAATGTCCGGGCGCTTCTCTTCGTGATTCCGCGGCAGTCCCCATATCCGGTCAGCAGCCTTTCGAGAGTCTGACATCTAAGCAGATTTGGCAAAGAACAGCTGGTGCACGATGGGCCCTCGTAGCTCAGGGAGAGGGCTCCTGGCCAGGTCCTCTCTTGGATCAATTTCTTGAATGTACCGCAGCTTTCAGATTACGTTGAAGGGAACAGCGGTTCAGCTACTTCCTCCGGCTTGGCTTCGAGAGTAAGCATCAAGTATCAACTTCAGCTTCTGAATGATTTCCATCAGTGAGAGGCCCCCAGACATACTGTTGATCTCCCATTCACTCTGCTGGGTCACACTCAGGCAACCAATCATTCAGAAGGGCATTCAGGCAGTCAGGCAGCGAATCGGGCTCACAGTGCATTCAGGCCATTCTTCTCCATCCAGACACTCACAACACGGAATGTGGATTCACAAGCACTCTGCCATTCAGCACTCCACACTGCATTCATCCCAGTTTCGGGCAGGGCTGTCTCAGTCATTGTGTCAAACACCAGATACTATCACATGAAATGCTTATTCGTCACACACTCCGTTCACCCAGGTTCCACCCCACGGGCGTACCCACAACATACAGTCATTGGGAAGGGTCCAGCTGGTCTGGCCTGGGCTTCCCCAATATAGCATATCTGGAACTTCCACCCAACAGCCAGTCAGTGGGAAGGGATAGAGTCAGGGCTTCCCAGGTCTTTGGGAAAACAAGGTAACAGGCAATAGAAAGCAAGAAGCCACAGGGGCCATCTTGATTCCTATCAGGAATCAATTGATTCCAATGGCAGGGCCTGGGTTTCCCAAAATGGAGGACACTCAGAGCACCTGTCAAATTCAGCATGGAGCTGCCACCAGCCCATACCCTGCTCTGTGGGCCACACACAAGTGCCCAAAAACATACACTAGGAGTACAGGGTCTTACTCCCACCCATGGGTGCCATAAGGATATCCCAGGGGTCTGTTCACCAAACCAAAACGAGAAAGAGCCGCACCGCCAGGAGTCCCACATGTACTCCTGTGCAGAAAACAAGACAGAACACATATGAGAAAGCAATAAAGGACAATGATATGGAGGCCCTGTCCCTCCAATGCATTTCCGGCGTCACAGTGAGGCATGTGGTAGAGGAGCATGGGGTATGTGGAGCGGGATGGGAGGTATGGGGGTGAGACCTCCCATTAAAGAGTGGGCAGGGAGCGAGGGCAGGAAGATTGAGAGTAAAGGGATTAAGCAGGAGAGAATGTGGGAGCACTTTTCGGATGCAGGGATTCAGTGGCTGGGATTAAATGGATCAGGGGTGACGGGACTCGGTGCAAACACATAGGTGCCCGGAAGGTCTGCCAATGGAATTGCACTTTACTGCTCTCATCAGTCACAACAACAGAGGTTGAGGCTTTCTGTAGTTCCATGAAGCAGCCATCGCTCCTCTGGAGCATCCGCTGAATGATATGCCTATAGCTATGGACAGCATATGCAGGAGCTGGGCATGGCTGCGGGTAGCCTTAAAGCGGTGATGGGCACCATGCTAGCAGATAGTTTGCGAGTCCTAAGCTGTCAGGTGGATACAGAAGAAATTCCTTAAAATTAGATGTTGGTCAGGAGAGTGAGGCACAATCATCACTTGGCTTTCACCCTTTCAGACTAAACTTTGCTCGTTGCAAAGCGCCCATCCTATGCAGTCCAGATCTCCCCACAGTCCTGCATTCCTAAATGCATCCATGGGGTAACATTGCATGGCATTCTGGAAAAGTTCCTGGTGGTAGCACAAAGGAGAAGGTGGTTAGAGGAATGAATATCATCGATGAGTGGGGCCTCTGTATGGCATCTAGCCTCCACCTTTTAAGGCTTACCTTTGGTGGTTGAGGGGCTCTCACATTTTTGCCAAAGAGTGGTGGTTGACGTTGACCTTGTCTCCGGCAGCATTGGCTGTCCCCACTGTCCAGCAAGTCGTCAGTGAGATCCTTCAGCGGGTGAGGCGCCCATGGTGGCGGGTGCAGCTAGGAGGAAATTAGAGGACATACACAAGAGAAGACGGGGTATGCTTTGCTTCCATCCACAGGCATGGCAATCCAGCACATAACTCATGCCGCCTCAGAAAATAAGCATTGTCCAGCTCTTCCCGCGAAGATCTATAATCTGTGACGTCTCCAATCTAATATATTTCACAGACAACACGCGGCACAAACTTCCAAAAACGCATCTCGAAAACATTTTAAAATGTTGTGTGCTGTATTCAAATTAGTGTAATTTGTCTGATTCAAATATAGAAAAGCTGATTTTGTAAACATATTTTTCGGATTAGTTTTTAGAGCAGGCCCTAATTCTTGACTGCAAATCCGAGATGCGGAAGTAAATCTTTAATGATATTGTAGTGGGATAATGAGTTTCTATAACTGTGGTGCTTTGCTGGATACATTTTCTAATTTAGAAGGTCCTCTGGTGAGTTTATTTCCAAGTACCAGCACCGTGTAGGGCAGAGTCTGTTCTTGTCTTGATCGCTGCTTCGCGAATTGTAAGTGTTTCTGTTACTTCTACCTGCACTAACGACTGCAGCAAAAGAACAGTCCTCGCGGAGCAGGTAGGCATCAGTGAGCTGTTAGGATATCATTTTTCATTATGACCGGATCCAATAGGGAAAAACGATTACTTCAATTTACTGCGCAAGCAAACCCCGTCTATCCTGGACCTAACAGCACCTGCTACTGTGTGTATGTTTGATGCAACGTTTCTCTTTGGTATCAAATTGGAATATGAGATATGTTTTTTTCCCGGCGTAATGATACATGTGAAGACAGAAACAAGAAGAGATTGGTTACTCTGAGGTCCTCTAAGTGCTTCATGGCTGTCAACTCGCTGATATTCCCAGTTTAACTTGTCATCTCTGCTGCTGATTCCAGTCCTCGGAGAAGGGAGGTGTCATTTCTATTCTCCTTGGTGTTTCGTTCAAACCTCAACAGTTTGAAATCAATTTATGCGACACACCGCAGACGGCGACCAGAAGTACTGTCATGAAACAGCACCCGTTTATTTTCACTTTAATCCTCTAATATGTACTTTAGTTTAAGGCGTGTCGGGTTTCTGTTCAAAGATGACTACATTCCAGAGGGATATTTCTGTTTTTAAATTTGTAGTTTCTTCATTATCCTACCCCTTTCTTGGACCTGAAATATAGAAGGGTGTATTGCCTGTCTGTTCTTTACATTGGCAAACTTATTGTTAAAAGCCCAACACTTACATATATGCACCTTCCAGACATGAGTACATTCCTCAGTTTAAATGTTTGTGTAGAGTAATGCTAAAAAGCAGTTTAATAAAATTTCACAAAAACATTATAGAAGTGGGATGGGACCAATTTTCAGGATCACTTTTCAAAAGCAACATTAACTTCATTTCACTATTTCATTCAGTCCATTAATGTGCATAATCTTAATAGAGGACATCCAGACCGACTCCGAGCCCTGAGTGTTACATTCCAATGGGAAGGGTAAGCGCAAGCAAAGGGACACACTGCACAGCGGGCACTTTGATAAATCCTGCTGTGGTGTGAACAGCACAAATGAATTGCAAGGCTTAGCTTGAGGTGCCAGGGGTTCTTTGAGAAGGCTCCCCCAAACGTAGTGCGGTGCAAATCAAGATGGAGCCCTCTTGGCTGAAGTGCTTGCAGTATCACATTCTGACTTGATTGTGGCGCAGCCGTGCTGCTGCCAGGACAGAATGGAAGAAGGATGGCCATAGGGACGAAGGAGGCTTCTGGTAAGGGGGAGTGGGGCAGTAGCGCAGTGCTGTGTGGGAATCATACCCCAACAGTGCAAACTGACTGGCCAATACTACACACCAGCTGGCCACAAAAAATGGTGAGCAAGGTTGGGGTATTAATGTTACTTACATCTTTTGATAGTCTGTTTTCCATGGAAGTCATGAGTAACTATTCTGAATGCGGAACCCTCCTTTTTTAGACATCACGGAAGAGGATGATGGAATTTGTAATCAATGCTTAGGAGGTCACAACAAGGGGATACACCATTACATTTTTTCTTTTTAGGAAGCTGTGTGAGGGAAGGTGGTATTGTTCATTTTCAGTTCATCTCTCCGATCTACACCTCTGCAATGCTCCAATTTACATCATAGACAACTTCGCTCGGGTTGTCTATTAGATGTCACTCGGGACCCCTCTGCGATTTATATCCACAAAGCTACTTATTTATAGTTATACAAGCTCTCCCACATTAAACTAGCTTTTGCCACCGTCAATAGTCCAAACTGCAAAGAAGGTTCCAGTCCGTTTTTGGTCCGAAATCATCACCATTGTATATAGCCACAGTAGTCTATCTTAATAATTCATACATTTGGTAGAATAATCGATTCATAAGTAATAAAATTATAGATCAATGAATATAATTTAAAACAGAATATATAAACCCAGTCCCATGTGATTATGAAAAAGGGGCACTAACCCTTTTACTTCTGCATTACCATGATCTATAGACATAATTTGAATCAGAGTATACAATCTTCGGATCAATGGAAGTTTCACACAGCCGCACGGCATTCTTGATCTGTCTAACAGCATGCCCTTTTGGTATAGGAGTCAAATATAGAGACCAGAGATCTTTATACAAGGGGCAGAAAAATAAGAAATGAAGCCATGATTCGGTGACGCCCTCGCCGATCGGACAGCTGTCGCGGAATGCAGGGTTCCAAACTTTCTGTACACAGCCCAGTGGCAAGGGTCCAAACCTGAGCCTCATATTTAATGACCTTGCTTACTGTGGCTGTATATTGTCCAGGTGTGGCTAAAACAGGCTTTTGTCATTCGATCATTTGCATTCGAACATTTGACCTAGAACCCTCTTAATATGCTTAAACCATGGCAGCGATGAGTCTACATCCTGAGCCTGGGCATCCAATACAACTTCACGATATCTCACTAGATGCAGTGATGGCCAATCCTAACCCAAACACATATAGGCTGAATTGCCAGTTCATGACCCATATATGTCCAGGTAAACTCCAACTGAAGCATCACATTCGGGGTACTCTTTGGTAGACCTGACGCCTTTTAAGGAAAAGATTCTCTATGTTGAATAACTTATTACATTTCCAAAACCCCACAGCTCGGCACCATAGAGTAGCAGGCATTGCTTGTGCACGGTGTATTTGCAATGCAGGTGTTTGCAGCTCCATACCCATGTCCTCTTGCAAACTTACATAATACACTAGCACCTCATTCCTGTGTAGACTCTGCGTAGCCCAGGAGCACTTAGTGATTCGGAATCCCAAATAATCATAACCCGATACCTCTTCAAGCATAGTATCCTCCACTACACTACACTACTTGCCCAGCCCAAATACAATATTCATCGTCTGCAAATACTACAGAATCCTGCTGCGAGGCTGGTAGTCGGTTCACACAAGTCGGCTTCTGCCACCCCACTTCTCAGGAAGCTGCACTGGCTTCCTGTTGACTGTAGAGTCAAATGTAAGACCCTTTGCCTTGTACATGGGGCTTTCTACAGCAACAGCACAGTTTATGTTCAGGAAAAGCTTTGTAAATACAAACCTTCCCGTCTACTTCGTTGCAGAGACAGTCTTCTTCTGACTGTACCTAGATTACAAAAGAGCACGGTGGCCGGTCGCGCTTTCTCAGTGGCTGCGCCAAAACTCTGGAACAGCCGCCGCTGTCTCTTCGAGCAACTGAATGTCACTTGGCCTTTAGGAAGTCACTTAAAACGTTTCTGTTTCCACCTGGCAAATAGCCACCCTGTTGCTGATTTTTGTATCCATATTTCTGTCTTCCACTCCTTATCTACTTCATTTTCTCAGCTGCAGGATACCCTTGGGGTCACAGTTTGCGCTATTCAAGTATATCTACCATACCATCCTGGGGGCAGAGGGTCTATGGTGGAGTAAAGACTATAGTTTTCATTTTTGTCAGGTTCATTTCTAAACTACTAGCTCGACAGAACGCAAGAAGTAGTTTACATTGTTCGCAAAATCCAACCGGTGACCAGGAAATGATCACAGCATCATCTGCAAACAATAACGATGACGTCATTCAGTGTCTCACACTGGGGTGGTTGTCGGAACGCTATCCAAAATAGCAAACAGTTCATTGTGAATAAACGGAACCAAGTTGGTGCTCGAACGCATCCCTGGGGGACCCCCTTCTCGATAGAGTATGTGGATGTCAGGTCCATCGCCAGGGTCCAACGGACAGCTGCTCTATTATTAGTCTACAGTGGAACAATGGCTTTCAGTATTGGGAGTGGAGTAGCCTTTTCCACCAACCTTTCCCATAACCTACTTCGAGGGACACCTTTTAAAGGCACATCTCAAGTCTATAAAACACGCATATAAATTGACCTTACGTAATGTGGTATACTTGAATAGTAGTCGTAGTCTAAGGCTTTTGTCCACTCTGCAAACCAGCTTTGCTATGATCCGTAGCATTAGTGTCAGAAATCCAGGCTACCAACCGTTGGGGTCTGAAATCTCAAAAGACCCCAATCTCTGTATACTGACGATGCCACTACACTATGTCTTGTCGTCTGGTTTGTTCAGCCTCTCCTTTGCGGTGTGATATCTTAGCTGCGCAGGTAAACCACGCAGGACCACCTTCAGAAGAAGATTCTTTTCCTTTTACCAGTATCTATTACTAATGACCCAGTCCGTGCTGAGCTCTTTTGTCTTCTTGGCTATAGTGTCAAGGATCAGATGTTGCTGCCTCTGTTTGAGAAGGCTGGATTCCAGCTGATCCTCCAATCCACAAGTCTGCCTATTGTACCCAGGACAGCTGATCCTGTAGCTACTAAAGAGACCGGCATGGCAGAAGGCTTTCAGACTGATCTCACTGAATGGGATGGCAGACTAGAATGGGAACAGGGTGGCTGACCTGCAGACTAGAGTCGCAGAGTGGGATAGGGTAGCTGAATGGGTGTCTCCTTATTTCTCGTAGACTGATTTATTTTGTGAACGTACCGAAGATCTTGAGAATTGTAACTCTTTTAAAGCTTTAATTAGCCAAAATAGCTAGAGTTCACAAACAACAACCATCTTGCATTAAATTGGATTGGCCCTGTTCCAGGATAGTCTTTAAAGTATGAGGATCATAGTATGTCTGAATGGGCCACACTATTTCATAAAAAGCGCAAGTGACAACAATAGTGATTAAAATGTGTAACATAAAATCATACAGAAATTCACAATTTTGCTTCCGGGATCACTGTTGTGAGGAGCCTAAATAAGCAGTGATTAATAAGTAAGGAAGCAGGTATTTTAATTGTTCACATCCAGAATTCCTTCTATGTGGCCTAATATAGGGCCACTGACCGCTTCTAGAGTTTCTCGGTCCCCCAAATGCCTCACTACCCCTGAAAACGTTCTTTTTCACCCGACTTGAATCAGGAATATCCCGACTAATAAACCGCCCATCGTAAATGTTCTCCGACCAACCCAAACCATATCAACGAATGCCACAACGCTCTCTTTGCTCACCTGGCCGTGGGAGAAATTCTCATTATGCTTTCAGGTGACAAAGTGAACAAGACATGTTGAGAACACAAGTCCTCCAGATTAAGCCACAATGGATGTTCCTGAAGCCTAGGACAACATGAATGCACTATCATAATTTGAAAAACAGAAGACACCCACCGCCCTTATGTCCAGAGCCATTTGCATTTAAAACAAAAATCAATGCACCGCCTTTTGGTTCCTACAGAGGCTGACCTCCACCCGGGCCTTGTTACCGATACTATTGGCTGTTCATTTATTGCAGATGGTGAGATGGTTCCCAATGATTTGGAATTTGACAACCATGAATGAAGGTATTTTTGAGAGGTTCCAGGCCCACTCATTTGGGGTAACAACCTGGAGGTTCAGGCCTGTAAATAAACCTAAATATGGCGATCCAGCAGTTCAGTAGAGACTCAACGTTGAGGGCTTATGTTTATCACTGGGTATCTTTTCCGACATGGTATGCGCATGAGGATCTTTCACTTCTGATCTATTTTACGTGACGTCTTACAACATTATTTTCTGAAGGAGAGTTCCATGCACTGCCCTAAGCCTTTAGAGAACCATAGAGTGGTTGGTCTAGGTGGCGTGTGTTGACACTGGCCTGCTGCAGAGTGTTGCTTGAGGTATACCTCTTTTCCATCATTGGGGTTTCCCTCTAGTTTTGAAAGCTGCCCGACAGCCACCTTTTGGTCCCTTGAGGGACACTCAGCGGACATTGCTGTAAGGGTTCCATGTTCTTTCATCGCCAGTGATTTAAAAGCCTGGCAATTAAACGTGTACATAATTACGAAAATGTTTTCTTTTCTTTTAAACCCGACCTCCCCAACCTATTTTTACCTATACCCTACCCCCCTAACACCTTATCTGCCCTTTTCCAACCCCCCTAAACATTTTGTTTAACATTTTCGTAATTATGTACATGTTTCAATTCCTGGCGTTTAAATTACCGGCAATGAAAGGACATTGTACCGCTGTAAGGTAGGGTTATCTAGCATTTACTTTTGCATCCTGATCCCGCCATTATTTCAAATGTTTTAGACTTATTTCATAGTAAGCAGGAGATTGTCCTTCTTGTGTTTTCCCCAAACCACTGTCAAAAGAACAAACCTCTTGACTCTCTCTTAAGGTTTGAAGAGCAGTGCAGGTGTACTTGAAACACTTGTGTATAGGCGTGTTATAAATGCCATATCATATCACATCACATCATACTTCGGTTTGTCTACAGGTTCTGGTAAACCAGAGATATGGTTTATTGACTTTGGTCCAGATAGGAGAGGTTTGACTCCTTCCTAGGTTACTGTGGAAGGGATGGCTCATGTCTACTATCAGTTCAGCTTATGCCCTGGCCGAGGTCCCTCTGCCTCCCTTTGCCTCCTTTGACAGTAGTATGTCTACAAAAGGGGTCACCGCCTCATGGAGGGAAGCCGTTAATTGTGTGCATATGTGTAGGGTAGAAACTTGGGTTTTACCATTGACTTTATAGCTTGCGGGTGAGAGATCATTATTACAAACCATGCATTTCGAATTTTCCAGCATTTCATATGCTCAGCACTCACCCAGTCAACCCAAGACACATTCTCTTTCTTTTTATATTCAGTGAACCTTTTAAGGTATTGGGTAGGTGTCTTGCCAAACTTGTACAAATAGATTGTACAATAAAATAGATTGTAAAATAGATTGCATGCACTCATACTGACCCCTTTCTTGCACACTCTATCACATTTAATAGCTTATCGCCTTAGCTGAATTAAATCAGCACACATAAATTGTGATATATCCCCTGTGGTTACAGTCCCTTCATGGTCGAGCCAAAGTTAAAACCTCTGGTTGGGTACTTTACAGGTAATGGGGATGAGCAGAACATGCTCTGATTTCTTAACGGTAATCTGCATCACACCACGTCATACTCCGCATTGACACACGGCTGGCCTCACTGGTCGGAGTATGTCGGCTGCAGTTAGAGTTGTATGTTTGTGATGTGCCAAGTGGGGAGAGGATATTTTGAAAAGCGAATGGCTGGTTTGCATTTGTGTTTGATGAGTAAGAGCGAGAGAAATTGAGGGTTAAACAAGGTGGGAGTGTTTTTGGGGTTTCGGTAATGTTTTTTTTAACATTTTTGGCCTTTTGTAGTCAGCTGCGTTATGGGGCGGGGTGTTTGGTTTTAATGATGGATGCGTGAAGATGACCTATGTTGAGGAGTATATATTCTGGGACACAGGGAAGGAGTTCCCTTAGGGTTTTTGCTATAACTTGATGTGATATCTTCCAGTTGGTATAGTTTCCTGAGTGCCGTAAGACCTGTTCTGGGCAAAAGGTCAAGGGGCCAACATGACGTTCCCTTGTGTTCTGTCTGTGCAAGAAAGTCAAACTATCGAGAAGTGTAATGTCCTCTCTGTTTGATGTGTGTAGGTTAAATCTTCGTTCTGTTAAGTGGTGAATAGCAAGGCTTTTAGACTTTTCCTGAATTTCAGATGGTCCTTTAGAGTGCAGATTTCCCTTGCTAGAGCGTTACAATGTCTCGCCACCACAGTGGAAATGGCAGAGCCGCTGTCTCTGCAAAATCATTTCGTTTCTAATAGTTCGTGGTTTCGCGATCTTACATATCTGGTTAGTTGGAAGAGTGGAATTTTGCTTTGGATGAAGGATATACCCCAAAATAGAGGGGGGGGGAAAGGTTGCATGCACCATTAGTGTGGATTGGGCTTGCTATAAAAGAGTGAATCCCATAATAACAAATAAGGGGAGCAGGGGTGTCCTCCGCTTCCCTAGTTCGGTATTATGGGTTGCCAGGGTTGCTGTGGTCCCCCCCGCATACATTAGATGTCCAGCCGCGGACAAACAACTGAAATCAGAAAAGCTTGAATAACACAATGCGAGAGAGTGGGCTATGCAAGTTTGTTATTCAAGCTTTTTGTCTTCGTTTATTTAAACGTAGATCCTTAGACGAATTCTGCTCCTTGGCCTTCAAGTGCTCTGTAAGTGATGTAGAAGGCCAAAAACTGGATCTTTTTATTTTTGGATGGGTAGACCGTGGAGTGCTCTGGCGTTAAGTTGAGTATGTGTAGGAGTCTAGCTGCTGTGTTTTGGATTAGTTGAAGTTTATTTGTGAGGTAGTCCAGCATACCGAGGCAAATGCTGTCTGCATAATCAGTTCTTGAAAGAAACTGTAAGATGATGGCCAGCTCTGTTGTACATCGATATGCCTATCTCTGTTGTCCATCGATACGCGTAACTCTGTTATATATCAATATGCCTAACTCTGTTATCCATCGATTTGCCTAACTCTGGTGTGCATCGATACGCGTAACTCTGTTATCCATCGATATGCCTAACTCTGGTGTGCATCGATTTGCCTAGCTCTGTGATCCATCGATATGCCTAACTCTGTGGTCCATCGATTTGCCTAACTCTGGTGTGCATCGATACGCGTAACTCTGTTATCCATCGATATGCCTAACTCTGTCGTCCATTGATAAGCCTACATTCTTGATCACTTTAGATGGTTTAGGGCAGTTACCCGTTTCCAAATGCCATGAAGGAGGTGGTCCAGCCATGGCGTGAGGTGTGATTGTCATTATTTCGGTTTGGTCTGGGTTGAGTTGTAGGTCACAAATGGTTTTGTTTTGTACTGTAACCTAAATCCAATTTCATAATTATCTTAAATTATCAAATGGTAGGGAAAGGCGAGACATTTTTTTATGAAATCCTTACAGAGCGCTGAAGGGGTGATTAGCGCAGGATAATTGCCTGTCGCCAAAGCTCTGAGCTGCTGCCAAGCTGAGAGCCATACATTGGGCACGGGCCATTATCCTGCACAATAACGGCCCGATCCAATGGTATCACAAACGGGTGTGTGTGTGTGTGTGTGCACAAGCACTCGTGTTTGTGATTCTGTCCAAGGAAATGTCTGTGCAAGTAATTGGAGTAGGACACATGCCGTGTGCGTTTCACAATGCAAAGCGTTGCATGCTTTTGCACAGTTGTACAAACAATGATGATAGTGTATTTTTTAAGCATTTGGTGTTCTTCCTACTAAAATATTGTTATGTATGATTCTTTGCAGGTTTCTTTTCTCCTTGGAAAAGTTCCAAACCAGTAAGTGTTCTCTTTATTCCACCCAATTAAACTGATTTTTGTTTGCACGTGTGACTCTATTCCAAGCTATGCATCATGTCTGCCACCTGTATTAAATGTTCTGGAGCCATGTTGCCCGAGATTCAGATGTGAACTCACGAAGGTAAACACAGTTTGCAAAGGTTCTGCACATATTAATGAAAGCAAGGTCTGAGCGAGCCTGCTATTTGACGATTAAAACATGCTCAAATGGAGCGTGGCCAAATTTGCACATGGCAAATGAGAAACGTTCTAATGCATATGCAAAAGGCCTCTTAGCATATCATTATCCTGGGCGATATCACACATTGGGAATTCGCATAGGAAAGAGATGTGCATAGTGTGCATAATGGGAGTTGCCCGGCAGACGCTTCTCCTCCCCCGTCTTGGCTCTACGCGCAGATGGAGCAGGTCAACATAAAATAGACTGTTCGAAAAATCAATCTGGTAGCGCGGCCTAATGCGTGTGCCTGGAATGGTTCATACAAGGTAATGTTTAAGAAATCGAGGAAGAGACGCAGAAAAGAGAAGAGGCGTTCTTAACAGCGGCCCGCCACGGAACAACGCTTGGTGTGGTGCACTATCTTTGGGGTTGGGCATACCAATCGATCAGCATTGCTTTCGCTCTTGGGAGCATTTGATCATTGTTATTGGTTTTGATAACGTCTGGAGCGCTTGACACAAAACATGGAGCATGGGGTGCTGCGCGTAGAACGGGGCAGTGTGCAGGCCGGCTCAACGGTAGGGTCAATTATAAGCCGCTGCTTGGGGTGCCGCCAGAAGAGGGGCGCACAGCCAGTGGCGTGTCCAGGGTGTGGCCTGGGGTTGCACGTGCTACCCCTGTAATCTGATTGGCCACCCCAGGTGCCACCCCATTATCCTAAACTATGATCATTATGTGTGTGTGCGCTCGTACTTCATGCCACCTCCCTGCATAAGTCAGTGCCTCACTTGAGCCACCGAGTCAACAGAGTCTGCGCACAGGGGCATCTGGCGAGGTCAACCAAGAGCAAATTGGCTACAGTGCAAAGGAGGAGTAGCCTAACAAAACATCTCCCAAAATGGTTAATTCCCTGTAGTGGAAGTGGAGGGAGTGGGGGGGTGGGGTTGGTGGGAACGGTTCAGACCAGCAACCAGACACTAGGAGGCAAAGCACCAGGATAACACAATTGGGGCATAACTTGAAAGTGTTCCATTCAACAGGGATTTGTTTTTACATATATTAATCACATGACTAGTTTGTAATATGAGTCACAAGGAGCTAAAGTGCTTTGTCCAGATGTACACACAGTTGTGAGCTCAGTAATGAAGTTCACAACGTCTGTGTCCTTCTTCTGATTCTCCACAATAGCCTAAGATCTTGAATGCCACATGCAATGACAGCATCCTTTGTTTTATGTTATAACTGAAGTATGTTGCAAGGCTTGTTAAGTGTGCAACATGTTGCTTTTGATGTGATGTTCGACAGATTGTTATATGGTGGGACGAACTGGACAACTTTGTCACTGATTCCCTGGAAGGACGCCTCTCATTTATCTTCCCCCCTTTTTTGTATTGAGACGAGGAAGAGGGATGGATTAATGAGGATGAGTAGACACAGGAAGCCAATGCCCCATTCTAGTCATTGGAAGCTGCAGAGAAAGCCTGTGACATTTAAAAGGAACACAGGTGAACCGAATGAAGGAGCCAGAGACTGGAGAGGCACCTGACTGGTTCGGACGCTGTGAAGAACGGCCTGAATGAGTGGACTGCAGAGGGCCAGTGCCGAGGCCAGCGGACACAGTGTACCGAGGAACCAGGTCAGGAGAAATTCACTGCTTTTCTGTAACGGGCAGCCAGAGCTGCCACACGCAGCAGAAGGCAAAGCGGATGGCGAACAGCTCGAAAGGCGCACTGCCAGTCAATGGAGCGGGAGCGCAGACACCAATTCTGTGTACCTCATACCATGCGAGAAAGCCTATGTAAAGGCAATGCAACCATTATTGATATGAACATTGTTGAGAGAAAGCCTAAGTAAAGGCAGTCTAACCATTATTGATACAAACATTGTTGAGAGAAAGAGCCTAAGTAAAGGCCGTGCAATCGTTACTGATACAAACATTGTTGAGAGAAAGAGCCTTAGTAAAGGCGTTGGAAATATTCCAAGTGCAAAGTGAAAGAGCCTAAGCAAAGGCCGTGGAACTATTGCAGACACGAACATTATTTGAAAACAAGAGCCTGAATGAGGGCAATGGAATTAATAAGAACGGGTTTTTGACCAAATACTGGAGACGTGTTGTAAGCTGGTTGAAAGAACATGTGCACAGAGTGGAGAAGCCATCGCAGGTTAGTGAACCAGGCAAACAGTGAGTCTGGGACTCACACTCAAGCAAGCAAGTGACGATACCCTGGCAGACTAGTAAACCAGGGGTAAGAAGAGACAGTGATAAGAAGGGGAGGTCCATCCCCCCTTTTACAGAATACCCTTGCATGAGAGTCCAGGGAAAAGAAGGCAAATTAAAGAAAGCAAAGGGGTCAAAACCCCATATGTGAAAGCATGTAACAGAAAAGGGAAGACTCATTCCCCTTTTTAGAATTCAAGAAATGTCAAGTCAACTGTAGTTTGATGTAAGAGAACTGTAAAACTCCAGGGAAGAGTTTTCCCCCTTGAACAAGTTGGAACTGTGATGAAAACACATCAGAACCACTGAGCGGAAAAGAGAGAGCGTGAGATTGAAGCTTGTAAAGTATTGGAAAATTAAACGTGAATCGGGAGGGAAAGAGGAAAAGACGGAACCCCCTTCTTTTGTTTGTGAATAGCAAGAAATCCATCGATGGAGGGCACGCTGGAGGAGTGAAAAGGAGAAGAATCATTCTCCTAAAGATTTGTGACCTTATTCTGAAGAGTAATGGAAAATCTGTGGGGCACCTACAAGAGTGGGTCAAATAGTGTAAAGTCATAGATCACCTACAGGCGGGGTTCTCTTGTCTGCAGTCGATCACGTGGAAGTATGCGGCCCTAAAAAAGATAAAGATGTATGCAGTCTTTGTCGAGCCCAGGTCCAGGGCCAACCTTTGGTTAGGAAATCCTGGTTAGACATTGGATTTCACAGGTGTTCCGGCAGATCATAATCCATTTGTACTCGAATAACATCGCCTCAGTACGGTGGGGGCTGGGGAGCGAATTAACAGAGTCTTTCAATGTGAATAGAGGTGTTAGGCAGGGATGCATCTTGCCCCCCCCCCTGTTATTTCTGTTATATAACAGAGCCAGAACCCAGTCTGGGTGTCCACCCACCAGACTGAACACATCTAACTGATTTCATCAGCATCACACATATCGCTATAAAGCAGCTATCATCCAACAACCACACCAGCTGCACAGATAGCCGGTGCACCCACGCACCATACGACACTCTTTCTCTCTACTGACCTGAACTACGGTTCCCGAGGGCGTTCAACCTACCAGCGCTTTGAAGTCATACCAGTGATACATAAGGCGCTATATAAATGCCAAGTAACCTAACATATAGATGAGGTGGTTCGACATGTTAGGTCAAAGTGCTTAGATCCCACCAAGTTGGGTTGGGAGGCCTGCCCGATTTTACTGTTTGCAGATGATAATGTGTTACTGACCACCTCAGCGAAGGGCCTCACAACCACCTTGGGGGCTTTCGTAGAGATATTCTCAGAGTTGTCCATGGAGATCAACGTGGGAAAGACCAAAATGTTGAAATCTCAGCCAAAATGTACCCCATACAAAAAACATAGGTTGGCCATAAACAATACCCCTGTAGAACAAGTACAACAATACAATTACCTGGGGTAAGGTTTAATGATCATGGGAATTGACCCCTACATATGGCGAAATCCTGCTTTTCACTGGAAAAATATGGAGCGGGAATCTTAAGGTTCTTTTATTCACATGGCTAAGGACACATTTCACCAGCGCTTACAATGTATCGAGCCCAGGCTATGGCTGCAGCAATGTATGGGCCGAAATTTGGGGACACACGAACATTAAAAACTTGGGTAGGGTAGATAGATCTGGCCTGAAAAAAATACTAGGCCTGCCGAAATCATGCCCTACTGTATCTGTCTACCTGAAATTGGGCCTCAGACCGATTGAGAGCGAGATTATCTTTAAACAGGTGCAGTACTGGCTAAGATTGTGGTCTGTACCGGAGTTGCAGGTCTACCGGGAAGCAACTGCACATCTCATGGAGACAGAGGGAGGTAGATCCCTGCCCCGCCTCCAGCATGTAAAAAGACTCTTGATGAGGCTGGCGCTTAGAGAGTTATGGCTCAACCCGCAGGGGGCAACTCACAATAATATAGGCAAAGCCAAAATGAGGGCACAGAGCCTAAAAGATAATGAGCTGGCTAATGATTGTACAAAACCCACGTTGGGTGCTTTTTATCTGTCAAGTAAGTTAACCAGGGGTTATGAGGATTATCGGGACTACGTCAGGCCCTCTCTGGCCAAGTCTCGGGAGGATAGCTCGGCAGCAACGTGCTCGCCTTGGAAGCAAGAGGACACGGAGCAACACAGGTTAGATCCCTGGGTCCGCGCTTAGAAACCTTTTGGTACTGAGCGTGTTATAAATAACCTATCATATCATATCATACCTTGTATATTAAATCTAGGTTCAACCAACTGTATCTGGCATCGCCACCAAAAAAAAAATGGGTTGTGAATGGAAATGAATTGTGCCAAGCCTGTGATCTGGATAGAGAAACCATGAACCACTTTTTGTTCTTTTGCCAGTGTTACCGGGTGGCACGCTGTATATTTTAAAAAACCACCTGTAACACCTATGGAACACGGCATATAAGGCAAGCTTTCCAACTTTTTAAAACATGTGATGAACCCAAAGTGGTCTACTGCGTAGCTAACGACTTAGACCTGGCCTGGCGCATAAGGGCAAAACTATTGAAAACGGGGTTAGTGCTTTGAGGCGTGTAAGCTAAAGTGCACTGACCCCTGTGTGTGAACGGCCGACTAGAGCAGCTAAAATGAAGGTTCTTCCTTAAAATTATTTGAAATAATATCATACTTTTAATCCTATCATGTTTTAACAGGGGCAATGAAACCAGTGACTTATGTTTTGTATTATAATAGGTGGCCCTTGTTAATTGTCCACTATTTTATCACTGCAATTATTTAATTATTTATCCATGTTTTTGCATTGAACCTATTGATTAATTGTATTCCCGTCATGCCATTCTAGCTTTGTAATTTGTAGCATATGAATGTATATACATTTTTATTGATCCCATTGAGATTCTTATGTACATGTATACTTATCGCAAATGACGTCAAGTCGAATAAAAGCTATTTGATGATGATGACATTGGCCCTCATTATAAGTTTGCCGGTCCGGAACCAACGGTACCGGTAAGCTTGCAGGTACTGTTGTATCCGGACCAGCACGGCAACCATGTGCAGAACTCGCCGGATGCACCGGCACCATGGGTGCATCCGGCCTCCCCATTCCCACTGACTTCAATGGGACTCAAATGGGAATGGGGAATCATATTTTCCAGTGCCGGGAAATGGGCAATTACCGGGTCTGCAGGGGCTGTAATGCCCCAGTAATTGCTTATTCCCGGAAACCGGAATATGTATGACTCTGGTGGCAGCCGTGCCGGGCATGGCTACCGCCGGCGTCACAATGACCCCCATTGTCTTTAGTTTAGCATATAAGGGTCGGATTAGGGTTTTTAGACACAGGACATAGGACGCTTTATTTTATTTACATCCTGACAAAGACGCTCCTTAATTGTGTTGAAGCTGGGAAGGATAGGATTCCAGCAACCCAAAATGTACACAAAACTGGTGACTGTGTCTAGGTCTTACTCTTGACCCCATAGAGTGGAAACTCATGAACTTTTAAGGTGATTCTGAGGTGAAAGATGTAAGGAGAAAGGGTACAGGATTCTAAAATGTTAGGGGTATGAAGAGCTGGAGTCTGGGACCAGTGGGGGGGTCATTTTCTAACCCCCGGATCATTAAAATGAGGCATAAAAGCAACGCGTATGCTCTTGATACTTGATTTTAACACTCATGGGAGGATTTTCAATAAATGTGAAAGTGGAATAGGGGCTCGGAACATGGTAGGGTCTGCAAATGGCACTATGGTATTCCAGGCACATCTATTTTCATGCTTGAATACAAAACGCTCGCCTTAGAAGCAAGACGACATGGAGCACCACAGGTTCGATCCCCGGCTCCGGCTACGCGCTTAGAAACGTCTGGGTATTAAGCGCGTTATAAACAACCTATCATATCATGTGACACTTGACGCTCCTAATATTCACTTGGTTCAGTCGTTAAATATAGGGCCTCGTCTCTTTATTTCAACAGAGCACTCGCAAAAACCTCTGCCAACCACAGCGCCTACGCCTAACATTACTCTGATAGATGGGAGCACCCTTTTTGACCACCCTACAGCAATTCATATAGAGATTGATTACACAGGTCTACACCCTACTGCTCTGGCCTAATGCCAGATAATTAGTTCAGAAAGTCTTTGCATTTGCACAGTTTCCTGCACAATCACCTTGTCTACCGTGTAGGAATTACTGAGAAGGGGTTCTGTGATCCTTGGCAAATCCTAATGGATCTTATGCTCCAAAATTCCTACTTCGGTCTTCACCAGGTTGAAAAGCCATATGTACTTCAAGCGGTATCCTATTTTTCGATATACAGAATCCTGTTGTGCATAACCACATTCTCATTTTTTTCTCTTAACACTCATAATGCACTCTTTTCCTACGCGTGTGCATGCAGCAATACGCCAATTCACTGTCCTGAGTGTCATCTCATTCGGTCTTTCGCCATTTCAGAGGCGTTGGCCTTTTGAGTCTTAACCACGAGCCGTACCCTGTCACCACTCCGCCCACACCCCTCCATGGCTCCCAGAGGCGCTGCAAGGGGGGGCTTAAGGGGCTATAGCCCCGGGTTATTTGGTTGTAGCCCAGATAGAATCTCAGGATCTATAACCAAAAGGCTAGCTAACCCCGAGTCCCGACAATCCCAACATTAGTGTAGCCCCAGATCTTTTCCAGACCTAGCAACACCCCTGATGGCTCCCTCCTTTTTCCCTTCGGTCGTGACACAGATGACATTGAGAACACACCCACTCTCGAAGACAGTTCACTGGTTTTTATTTGAGAAATTGAAAAGGGGCTGTCTTCGGGTGGTCCCTCTCTCTCACGCCTAGTGTGGGTGTCCCTGTCTAGCCCAAGTGGCCCTCAACCCCAGGATGGTCGCGAGGGATCGGTAACACCTACTGTCAAATGTTCTGTCTGCCTGCCCGGGATGGCCTAGCAACAAAAGCCCTTTCTAACTATCTTGCTCTGGGAAGAATGTAGGTGGCCCCTTGTTTGTGGTCCCCATTGCAATTCCATATAACAATAGGTGCCTTCTAGACACTGAGGCCCCACTTGGTCTTTCCCTCTTAAGACCTTTCTTTCTTCACCATGATATTCTATCTCCCCTTTAACTTCCTCCTAATCTCCTCTACTTTCCCTCTCTCCCTCTCTGTCACACTTCCCGTCTCCCCGCTCTCCCTCCGATGTTCTCGTTCTCCTCCTACTCTTCTCCTGAAATCTCCCGTCTCTCCACCACTACTAGTTTCCTTTCACTCCGCAGCTACTATTCTTCCCTCTCCACACCACTCCTACTCTTCCCTCTCCACACCACTCCTACTCTTCCCTTGCCACACCACTGCTACTCTTCCCTTGCCACACCACTCCTACTCTTCCCTTGCCACACCACTGCTACTCTTCCCTTGCCACACCACTCCTACTCTTCCCTTGCCACACACTGCTACTCTTCCCTTGCCACACCACTGCCACTCTTCCCTTGCCACACCACTCCTACTCTTCCCTTGCCACACCACTGCTACTCTTCCCTTGCCACACCACTGCCACTCGTCCCTTGCCACACCACTGCTACTCTTCCCTTGCTTGCCACACCACTGCTACTCTTCCCTTGCCACACCACTCCTACTCTTCCCTTGCCACACCACTGCTACTCTTCCCTTGCCACACCACTGCTACTCTTCCCTCGCCACACCACTGCTACTCTTCCCTTGCCACACACCACTGCTACTCTTCCCTTGCCACACCACTGCTACTCTTCCCTTGCCACACCACTGCTACTCTTACCTTGCCACGCTACTCCTACTCTTACCTTGCCACACTACTGCTACCCTCCCCTTGCTTGATTTTGATTTTGATTTTATTTTGGTTATTTCTTGTGCGCACGAGGCAGACTAAACCGCATTCGGGCGCAGATGTTAACTATAATTTGCCACACTACTGCTACTCTCCCCTCCACACTACTATCACTTTCCACCCACACAAGTGCTACTCTACACCTTGTACCACAGACACTCTTCTTTCACTCTCCCATTCACCTTGGCATTCACTCCCTGCTCTGCTAGGCCTCCTCACACCCCTTTCACGCACACCCAGCCCCAAGTACCACTTTCTCTCCCCAACCAATATCCTAATGGCGCCAGGCTCATTATGGGAGTGCTTGGGTGCACTTACCTGATGCAGACCATGCTGCAGGATCCCGGCCTCCTTGAGGCCTGAAAGGAACTACTTTACCTGTGGGACTAATTTACCATTCGGGCGTGGTCAGGGAAGGATACATACCTGATTGGAGGAAGGATACATACCTGGAACTTCTTCCAAGGCTATTTAAACCCCACCCGAACAGCCACACGTGCTTCGCGTTGTTCTGCATCTAGCAGCTGGACGCTCACCATGTCTGCTCCTGCATCCTGACTTCTGCCACGCCTGCCAGCATCCTGCATCACCTGCAAAGGAAGAGAAGAAGAGAACAGAAGAAGGAAAAGTCCTTACCTGCTAAAACCGCATCCCGGAGACATCTCGCCGACAATCCTGAAAAGGAAGACTTTAATTTAAAAGCTCATCGCGTCGATCGCTGCAGCGCCGCATTCCACTCACCTTCACAGGGCGCCTCCATGTTCAGCAACGATCATCCGGATTTGCAGTCACGCCCCAGCGCCTAGGGAGAAAAACACCAGAACAAAAGGTGAGAGAGAGAAGGGAATAAGGAAAGCTAAATCTCCATGTTAAGACTTACCTGTTGATTCATTCCCTCTTCATTTCGGGTCCGCGCCGCATCCTGGCATTTCCGTACCCCGGCCCCTAAGGGGAAAAAGAGACATCAGCGTTAATGAGGGAATGAAAAGACACTACCAAAAAACGCTCATTAAAGACTTACCTGATTTCTACAAGGATTTCACCTCTCAACTCGGGTCGGTGCCTGTTCCCCGGCATTCCGTACCCCAGCCTCTATGGGGAAAAAGACACTAGCATCATTAATGCATGGACACAAGGGGAACCTCTTATCAAAAAAACTTACCTGGAAGCCAAGCAAGTTTGGTTCTCACCAATCCGAAAATCCAGTGAAGTAACTGGATACCAACGCGCCCCTGCATCAGTAGCAGGATGGAGAGCTCGTCCTTCCAGACCCTAAGGTGAGACGCTACGAGAAATCACAGAAGGGTTTCAAGGAGGGTGAGAGGGGAAAGTGGGAGGCCGATTGCATTACCCCACAGACAGTTAATCCCCTATTTTCGCCTACAGAAGGATACTTCTGCGAGACAGACAAGCCAGATTTGGGGGCCCGGTCCAGTCCGTCTTCCGAACCCTGCGCATCACCTTAGAAGAGGTCACAGCAGCGCGAACCAGGCCAGCGCCTCCGTGGGAGTCAGGTGAGCGTAACAGAACGCGAAGCCTTCCTACAAATTCCCACCCAGGCGCTATGGAAAGTTCTGAGACTGATCAGTTGTCCCAATTACTGGGGGAATTACAGGCCGAAGTACATGCCGCTCGTCAAGAGACTAATGCCCTCAGGAGGGAATTAATAATATCAAAGGAAAGAACTGATGACCTGGCCAGACAGCTTTTGCAAGGTCAAGCTGGGCAAACTCCTCTACCCGGTTCCGGAGGGAACCCTGCTCCTGTGGTTTCCAGTAACCCTGTGCAGATTAATCTACCTGGAAACATGCCGCTGGCCCCACCCGAACGCTTTGCTGGGGACCCCAAACGATTCGCCGTATTCATGAATCAGTGTCGTTTGCACTTCCTATGCAGACCTGGGGCCTTCCCTAATGATCAGACCAAGGTAGCCTTTGTATTGTCATATCTCAGCGGCTGCGCTGCCGATTGGTCAGTTCCACTGGTTACTCAAGATGACCCGATTCTCCGTGATTTTCAAAGGTTTCAAGCAAGCATGGAAAGGTTATTTGCTCGACACTCTCAGGGGCAGGCTCTGGATGACGAACTTCTATCCCTGCGACAGGGCAATCAGGACCTCCTATCCTATATTGCAACCTTTAATAGACTAATTGTGGAAACGGGATGGCCAGAGGATAAAAGAGTCACGTTGTTTTATCGAGGCCTTCGCGGAGAACTTAAAGATGTCTTGGCCCAAGTTGTAAATCCGCCCCAAGAATGCACAGAGTATATAGACTTAGTGGTCCAATTGGATCACAGACTTCAAAACAGAAAAGCAGATCGGTCCAGGTTTGAGACCCGGGTGTTGGTCAAGACCCATGCTAATCCCAAGGGAGTTGATGTCTCTGAGCCTATGCAAATTGGAGGGGTTAAAGGACCCTTAACTCAAAAGGAACGTGAAAGGAGGCGGCAGTTAAAATTATGTCTTTATTGTGGGAATTCTGGACACTTTCTACGAGATTGCCCGGCAAAACCGCCCCGAAAGGCGGTAGGAGCTGCTGATAAAAACCATGAAGACTCTGTTTCGGGAAACGACTCCGCCCGACAAGTGTAGGGGTCCACTTGCCGAGCTTGAAAACTAACTCTCAGACCTCGCATTTCATTGTGCCAATGGTTCTCGTAGATCCAGAACAGCCTAAGCGGTTGCATGCAATAAAGGCATACATCGATAGTGGGGCTATTGGAAACTATGTGGATCGTGAATTGGTCTCTAGGATTAACCTCCCTCTCCGTCCTAAAACCAACAAAGATGTCATCACCACAGTCGATGGAACTGAAATTGCCTTTGGACCGGTAACACATTCCACTGCTGAGGTGACTCTTATTGGTCCCGACGGCCATCGGGAGGGTGTTGTGTTTGATGTAATCAAGGCTCCACAGTTTCAGGTTATTCTTAGAATCCCTTGGTTAGAGACACATAATCCTCGAATTGATTGGCGAGCTAAGAGAATAACCTTCCCGGATTGTACACAAACCTGCTACCCAGAAAACCTGAAGATTAATCTAGCATCTGTAACCTCTGCCTCCATGCAACTACCTCCGGAATACCAAGACTTTCAGGACGTCTTCCAAAAGGAACAGGCCAACACGTTACCTCCTCACAGATGGTACGATTGCCAAATCGATCTGGTGCCCAGTGCACAACACCCTTGTGGCAGGATTTATGCCCTTACTGAACCTGAGAATCTGCATTTGAGACAATATTTGGATCAATACCTAGCTAATGGTTTTATTCGCCCGTCAAAGTCCCCGGCATCTTCGGCTTTGTTCTTCGTGCCCAAAAAAGAAGGCGACCTTAGAACTTGTATCGATTACCGCGCATTGAACCAGATAACGGTTAAAAACCGTTATCCTCTGCCTCTGATCCCTGAACTCCCTGACCAGGTGAAGGACGCTTGCATATACACCAAGTTAGATCTCCGGGGGGCTTATCATCTGGTACGAGTTAAAGAAGGCGACGAATGGAAAACTGCCTTCCGTACTAAATACGGATTATTCGAGTACCAGGTGATGCCTTTCGGATTGTGTAACGCGCCGGCTGCCTTCCAATACTTCATGAATGATGTCCTTCGGGAGCTCATCGATGTTTGTGTTGTCGTATATATCGATGACATTCTGGTGTACTCCTCTTCGGAATCTGATCACAGAAAACACGTCAGGGCAGTACTTGAAAAACTGCGCCAACACAAACTATTTGCTAAATTGGAGAAATGTGTTTTCCATACCACAGAAGTCGAGTTTCTAGGTTTCATCCTGACACCCAAAGGAGTCCGAATGGACTCAAGAAAAGTGGATGCTATCCTCAAATGGCCATCAACTAGCTCTGTAAAAGGGGTTCAAAGCATGCTCGGCTTTGCCAATTTCTATCGCAGGTTTATCCCCGAATTTTCACGCGTGGTACAACCCATTACTGCACTCTTGAGGAAAAATAAACGTTTTGAATGGTCTGAAGAAGCCGAGGAGGCCTTTCAGAATTTAAAAGCTAAGTTTGCTTCCGCACCTATATTGAAACACCCGCGTCCAGATATCCCTTATGTCGTCGAGACTGACGCATCCAGCCTAGCCATGGAGCTGTCCTGTCCCAAAGAGATCCCGAAACCAACCAACTGCATCCCATAGCATTTTGGTCCAGAAGATTCTCGGCACCCGAGGTTAATTATGCAATCATGGACAAAGAACTGTTAGCCATTAAGTCCGCTTTTAAAGCCTGGCGGCATTTTCTGCTTGGCGCTTGACATACCATCACAGTGATCACTGATCACCGGAAATTTACAGTATTTGAAAACCGCCAAGGCTCAGTCATCACGGCAGCTCCGATGGGCTTTGTTTTTCGCTGAATTTGATTTCGTGATTACCTATCGACCTGGCTGCAAGAATGGCAAAGCTGACGCCTTATCCCGAATTGGAATGGGAGAATCTGATACAAACTCAGAACCAGTACCAATAATTCCCGAACAGAGGATTCTAGGCATGACTTCGTTACAGACGCTTGAAGACATTCAAGCCAGAGTGAAACAACTCCTGGACCCTACAACCTTACAGGAATGGATACAAAAGGGATCAGACTTTACCATAGATAATGGTTTACCTTATTTCCAAGGACGCTTATTCCTGCCACATAAGGAATTACACGAACTAGTTATTTCCGGTTATCATGATACATTAATAGAGGGACACCCCGGTATTGCCAAGACAGAGGAAAAGGTGAAATGACACTTTTGGTGGCCCTCTTGGCGAAAAGATGTTAAATCTTTTGTGATGTCCTGTGGTGTTTGCGCCCAAAATAAAAGTCAAAAGAAAAGACCAGCCGGTCTCCTTCAACCTCTAGACATACCACCAGCACCCTGGCACACCCTATCAATGGATTTTATTACGGACCTGCCTCCTTGTTCGGGGTACAATACTATTCTGGTAATTGTGGATTTGTTTTCCAAAATGGCCCACTTTATTCCTTTGAAAGGTTTATCTTCAGCTTCTGTCCTAGCCAAAGAATTCCTCGAAGATATTGTTCGGCTACATTGATTCCCATCTATACTAATCTCTGACCGGGGAAGCTAATTCATTTCCCACTTCCTGCGAAAATGTTGTCAAATGGCGCAGATCGACGTAAGATTATCGACCAGTCACCACCCTCAGACAGATGGTCAGACCGAGAGGACAAATCAGACCCTTGAACAGTACTTACGGTGTATGTTACAGCAATCTGAAAGCAACTGGGAAGACATGCTTTGGATAGCCGAATACGCATATAATAATTCGGTACACTCTGGAACTGGCCACAGTCCTTTTTATACTTTGTTTGGGCATCACCCTCGAACCTCAAACCTTGACTCACCTCAGAACCTCGGAATGCCTAGAGTAGAACATCTGCATTCTACAATTACTCAAGCCTTCAAAGAGGCAACTATGCATTTACAACAAGCCAAGAGAAAATACAAGGAGAATGCTGATCTACATTGGAGTGAAGCACCTCCGTATCAGATTGGGGATCAAGTGTGGTTAGCTACCAGACATTTACCACTCAAAGGGCCTCGAACTTTTAACCCAAAATATCTGGGACCTTATTCTATTACGGCAATAATTAAGCCAGTGGCTGTTAAACTTGATTTACCAGCTAGTATGCGAATTCACCCTGTTTTTCATGTGTCACTTCTGAAACCAGTGGTACCCGGAACCCGACTACTCAAACCTCCAGAACCTATTCTAATAGATGGGGAGCCCGAATTCGAAGTGAAGAACATTTTAGACTCAAAAATGTTTAGGTCAAAACTGTTCTACCTAATTGATTGGAAGGGGTACGGACCTCAGGAGAGGTCGTGGGAACCCAGCGACCATGTGCATGCACCTCGATTAGTCAGGAAATTCCACCGACTCTTCCCAGACAAACCAAAACCCCCGGAGGGAACAACCTTGGGAGGGGCCTTGGGGGGGGAGTGCTGTCATGATGCCCGCTCCCGGGGAGCCGGTTCAAGCCCGGCGTCCCCGAAAGCGGACATCCAGTCCCCAAGGAAGGACCCAGCAACCCCATATAGGGGCCCTTTGGACAGTGTCCTGGCGCCTATGGCGCTAGGCTCATAAAAGACATCAGTCCTGGCGCCATAGGCGCCAGGCTCATTATGGGAGTGCTTGGGTGCACTTACCTGATGCAGACCATGCTTCAGGATCCCGGCCTCCTTGAGGCCTGAAAGGAACTACTTTACCTGTGGGACTAATTTACCATCCGGGCATGGTCGGGGAAGGATACATACCTGATTGGAGGAAGGATACATACCTGGAATTCTTCCAAGGCTATTTAAACCCCACCCGAACAGCCACACGTGCTTCGCGTTGTTCTGCATCTAGCAGCTGGACGCTCACCGTGTCTGCTCCTGCATCCTGACTTCTGCCACGCCTGCCAGCATCCTGGATCACCTGCAAAGGAAGAGAAGAAGAGAACAGAAGAAGGAAAAGTCCTTACCTGCTAAAACCGCATCCCGGAGACATCTCGCCGACAATCCTGAAAAGGAAGACTTTAATTTAAAAGCTCATCGCGTCGATCGCTGCAGTGCCGCATTCCACTCACCTTTACAGGGCGCCTCCATGTTCAGCAGCGATCATCCGGATTCGCAGTCACGCCCCAGCGCCTAGGGAGAAAAACACCAGAACAAAAGGTGAGAAAGAGAAGGGAATAAGGAAAGCTAAATCTCCATGTTAAGACTTACCTGTTGATTCATTCCCTCTTCATTTCGGGTCCGCGCCGCATCCTGGCATTTCCGGAACCCGGCCCCTAAGGGGAAAAAGAGACATCAGCGTTAATGAGCGAATGAAAAGACATTACCAAAAAACGCTCATTAAAGACTTACCTGATTTCTACAAGGATTTCACCTCTCATCTCGGGTCGGTGCCTGTTCCCCGGCATTCCGTACCCCGGCCCCTATGGGGAAAAAGACACTAGCATTAGTACATTAATGCATGGACACAAGGGGAACCTCTTATCAAAAAAACTTACCTGGAAGCCAAGCAAGTTTGGTTCTCACCAATCCGAAAATCCAGTGAAGTAACTGGATACCAACGCGCCCCTGCATCAGAAGCAGGATGGAGAGCTCGTCCTTCCAGACCCTAAGGTGAGACGCTACGAGAAATCACAGAAGGGTTTCAAGGAGGGTAAGAGGGGAAAGTGGGAGGCCGATTGCATTACTCCGCAGACAGTTAATCCCCTATTTTCGCCTACAGAAGGATACTTCTGCGAGACAGACAAGCCAGATTTGGAGGCCCGGTCCAGTCCGTCTTCCGAACCCTGCACATCCCCTTAGAAGAGGTCACAGCAGCGCGAACCAGGCCAGCGCCTCCGTGGGAGTCAGGTGAGCGTAACAATGGATCCTTGCAATCTGCGTCCCTCATCCTGTACTTTTCCCCCATGACTTGCAAATCGATCTGTTGCTTCCCGAAGCTATGTCTGCGTTCAATAAATACTGTCATAATGAAAATAATGATACAAATCAGTCACCCTATGCAAACTGGAATTTGCTTTTTTTAGATACAGTAGCCCTACAAACAGTGCATACTTCCACTCTTAAAAAGCATAACAAACCAAAAATAGTTTTGATCTCTTATTTAGTTGTAAATGTCAAGGATGCAGACTAAAGTAGAAATTGGGAAAATCAGATGAAGATCACAACCTTGCAAATCAACACGGCAAAATCTCAAAGAAAACAATTCTAGTATCATGCAAGCATCACTATGCCCTATAAACCTAAGAAGCTAGATGTAGTGGTCAAGAATAATTCAAGATCTAGAAAGATCTAAAGCAAATGCTTCTAAAGAGGTCCTTCCTGTTTCTTCTCGGGAGCTGTGTGACTCAATAGCAAACTAGGGAACATTCAAGACACCTAACACTTCAAAGACTTCTGCAACTCATTACTGCCTGACCTTCACATCAGATCATGGAAGAGTACCTTGGGTCAGTCCTTGGTCCTTTTCTATTGTCTTCGTACACCTCTTTTCTTGCTCCTATTATGTCAGCTTTTGAAGTATCGCACCACTTCTATGCGGAGGATACCGAGCTCTTTCTCTCCTTCTCATCTTTTACACCCGATATTCATCACACTCTTATCTTGCCTCACTGCTATTAAATCCTGGATGACCTCTCACTTTCTTACTTTAAGTGCTGGAAAGACTGAAGTTCTATTCTTTACCACCAATATTCTCCCATCCCCTCTTCCTCCTCCTTCTATTTATTTTCCTCCCTCTAATCTCCCCATCTCTCTCACTGCGCGCAATCTTGGTCTTTATTTTAACTCTAATCTTTCCTTTGCCCATCATATTGCCATCAAAAGTCTTCCAAAAGCACATGAGTAATTTGTTGGCTCTCTCTCCCCTCGCGTGCTTGTCGATTTCACCTCTATAACATACGTAAAATTTGTCAATTTCTTACATTTCACGCCACAAAGCTTCTTGTATCTTCGCTCGTTTTTTCCCCGACTCTTTTACTGTTCTGTTTTATTCTTTAGCCTTCCCTGTTCACATCTTGCTCCTCTTAAATCAATGTATCACTCTTCCATTTGTTCACTTTGTCTTCTTTCCTATCGGGACTCAATCTCTTCTTCTCTTGCCTCACTTGGATGGCTTCCTTTTCACTCTCAGCTCAAATACAATTTTCTTTGTCTAGTCTTCAAATCTCTCTACGATCTTGCCCCTGACTATCTTGCATCTTTCCTCTCATTCTATTCTCCTTCTCGTTCTCTCCGTTCTGCCGGTCTTTTTCGACTTAATGCTCCTCGTCCCCCCTGTGCTCAATCCTGCTTTCGCTCCTTTCAACTTCATGCTCCTCTCCACTGGAACCTTCTTCCTCTATCTCTTTGCTCCATTACCTCCTACTCTCTGTTCCGTTCTTCCTTAAAAACTCATCTGCTCCTGTCATCTGTTTGATTGTTAGTGGTTGACCATGAACACTGATATCTACTGCAGATTTTAATGTACCGCTATTGTTCTACGTAAAGTGCTTTGGTTAAAGGGGATATATAAAATATAATAAAATACAAATACAACAAGAAGGCTCCCAAACTGACCTCCTACCTGCTGCCTTATTCAGAGAGAAATTGGGAAGACTAACCCAAGACCTCACCCTACTGATTAACACCTGCTTGCTAACAGGCATTTTCCCTATGCTCTGAATCATGTACTCACGCTTACATTTTTAAAAGAATGACTCTGGACCCTGGCCATCCAGGACATTATCAGTCTATTTCCATTCGGCTCTTTGCAGATAAGAACAGTGAACCTGAAGTCAAGTCACATCTCCAATACAGGATCACCTGAGAGGCAATTATCTTCTTAAAGATTCCCAGTCTGGTTTCCACACACACAGGGGCAATGGAACCACTATTATGGATGCCAGGGAAAAACTACTGCCCCTTTGATATTGGAGCCACCCTGCTACTCGTCTTCTGTTGAATTTGCAAGCCAAATGTGACAGTGGGGGCCACAGCGGTTTGATAAATCACCCGGATAACCTTATGGAAATATGTGGAATTGCACTGAGCTGGGTCCATTCCCGCCCCTCAGGCAGAGGACAGCAATCTCTACTAGGTGGCTTCACCTCGGCAATGCTGCATCAAACTGGTGGTGTCACCCTAGACTTAGTGCGATATCCTCTTCTTTTTAACACTTATGTATGTGGAATCCTGCATAAACTGCCCGTGTCTCCCAAGCTTTGAATTCTGCCGGAGCCGTCGATATCAGAGGAGCTATACCATGCGGAAGGCACTGCTGTGTCTCCCAAGCTTTGAATTCTGATGGAGCCGTCGATATCAGAGGAGCTATACAATCCTGAAGGCACTGCCCGTGTATCCCACGCTTTGAATTCTGCTGGAGGCGTCAATATCCAAGGAGCTACACAATCCTGAAGCCACTGCCCATGTCTCCCAACAGAGGTGTTGCTAGGTCTGGAAAAGATCAGGGGCTACGCTAATGTCGGGACTTGCAGGATTCGGGGCTAGCCAAAGCCTTTTGGTTGTAACACCTGAGCTTCTATCCGTGGCTACAACCAAATGACCTGGGGCTATAGCCCCGTCAGCCCCCCTCTAGCAACGCCTCTGTCTCCCAAGCTTTGAATTCTGCAGGAGCCGTCGATATCCGAGGAGCTACACAATCCTGAAGCACTGCCCGTGTCTCCCAAGCTTTGAATTCTGCAGGAGCTGTCCTTCTCCGGAGTGGTGAGATAATGTAGGAATCTTCCAAATCTCCTGAATGTCGCATCCTCTGAAGCAGCCCATTCTATAGAAACTCAGGGTATCTACACGTCGTGACATCCTAACGTTGCATCCAGTGTTTCCTTTGATTATTAGTCTCAGGCATGGTTGGTACACTCCACGACGACATCAGGCAGTGCCTCAGCAAGGGCCTATTTCAACAGGCTTACAACCGTGAAGCCGCCTCAGATCCCATGGTGTGAAAGAAACAAGAAGAGTGAAAGTGGCAGGTCTTGGAGGTTATGGAGACGGATCAGTTTCACAGCCAACCAGGTAGTTGCATTCTATACCTGCAGAGGTTGTTAGCCTGGCTGAGGAAAGATCACACAACTCCGCAGATCGAGTGCGTCAGAGCTGACTGGAGTGCTGGGCTGCATTGCGAGTTAGTTATGATTCCTTGCATCGTTTCTACACACCCAATTGTTGATACTGTTTGTTACGTCGAGACAGCTTGGTTGAAAAGTATGATCTTCAGTTCCTACTTGAATTTCAAGTGGTGCTTGAGAGACAGGATGAGTCTGCTCCGTGCCGTCGGGCCCGCTGTATCCAGGGACACGCTGCACAATTGCTTTTGGTTGAGAGAAGGGCACATTTCTTTTCTTCCATTACAGATGTCAGTTTGGGTATCAGTAGGTTACTGTTCGGTCACCTGGCTCAGTTGCTTTGAGCAAAGTAATCATTATACTCAACGGGCAAATATTATTTATTTATTTATATGCAGGAAGGAACAATGCTCTTTTGATCACAAAAGAATGTACAATAGATAAGAAATCCGATTTGACGGAAAGCAGTGAGCTTCCCATAATGGGGGGAGTTCGAGTGACAGTCTGACCAGTCTGTGGAGGGGAGTAAATGGAACAGTCACCGGGGACAATACATGGGTGGACTTACATAGATTAAGGGCAATCAACATTAGACATTTTTCAGTGCAGGTTGGCGGTACGGCCAGCTGTGTTAGGCATGTGACCACGATGGATGAAGTGCTAGAGTGGAGGCAGAGGAAGTGAGGGACAATGGCAGTTAAGAGGAAAGGGAAAAATGTTAGCCAGTAGGCAGATGTGTGGTAGGTTAAAAGGGTAACTCATAGGTGAGGAGGTAGTCTTTTAGTTTGGTTTTGAACAGATCAGTGCGGACTATTTCAAAATAAATACATAGGTCACACAATATGATATGATATGGTATGATATGACATTTGTAATGCGCCTATACACATGTGTTTCAAGGCGTGATGAGGCAAGGAAGGGAGAACAGAGGGAGGACAGAGACAACGATCTTCCTAGGGCAAGTGACAATGAGATCGTGCAAGTGCAGGGGGATGGGGGGAGGAGAAAAGTGGCAGGGGAAACGGGAGCGGGCAGTGCTGTACATGGGATCAAAACAATAACAAGAAGTGCGGCCAGCAGGTGGCAGGTGCAAGGGTAAGTGCAGACAGTAGTTGTCCAAAAGTGCAGGTAGGGGGGACTGTAGGGTTACAGATACAGACCCAAGTGCAAGGGTTGCCGGGAGGCAGTGCAGCTATGCAACTGGGTGGGCAGGGAACCGGGCCTGAAATCAGAGGGTAGCCAGGTGACCAGTGTAGTATCAGACAGGAAATCAGCAGAGGAGAGCAACAGAGAAGGCAGAAACAAAGAGGAAGGTCTTGAGGTGCGTCCGGAATCAATTTGATGCATTTCAATTCATTGCAAGAGGAGGACAACCTATTTTGCTGATTCACCTTTATTATTGCTGTTAAGACGGATTTCTGAACTCTGTCCTGGCGGCGCAGAAGTTCAGAAGGCCAACCTAATTACTTGGAACAGGGTAACCTCTGGACAAGCCAGACCAATCAGGGTAGCGATCGCGGCGGTCAAGGCTAGGTCTCAAGAGGGGTGAGGGTGACTGAAAGCCCGCAATGAGCACACAAAGCAAGGACACTTACAAACTACTCCAAACAGGTGTTATATTAAAAATATATACACATTTATTCCAAGGCCTTTAAAACAATGACCGTAGAGAGAAATCACAATACAACTCTAGTAAATCAACACATACCAAACCAATACAATATATATACAAATACAAACGAGTCTAAAGCGTTAGATGCACGAAATGTGTAGTCCACCGAGAAGGGGAGGAAAACAGGCAGTGCGAAATAATGATTAGACTCAGTCCGCCTTCAGAGGCACCTAACTAAAAGGAAGTCCGAGCCCTACGAAGAGTGGAGCCTTGTGCTCAAAAGTACCTGCACACGCTGGTGCCAACGGGCAAAAAGGGAAGTCTCTTCGAGGGAATCAGGCAGTTCAGTTAGTGCACAAATGAAGAAGAACAGAGTTCCGCGACTCAAGCGCAGCCTCCACTGTGGGCAGAAGCAGAGCGCGAGTACGGAAAGGCGTGCTGTTTTGACACAGTGGGGAAAAGCTATGGGCTCCTGCAGGAGGGCGACCAGTTCCTAGCTATGCTACTCACCGGTCCCCGATGCAAGCAGACCCAGGCTTCTCCGCATCAGTTTCAGTCGCTGGCAGGTTCAGGGGAGCAGGGGACGTCTCGTCGTCGTGTAGATTCTGCAGCAGCAGAGTTGAGTAAAAGATGTCCCAAACAAAGTGAACCCGCACAGTTTGTTACCACAGCAGGGCAACGGAGCGGCCGTGTGTATCTCAGCCAAATGTACACTACTCACTTCAGACCTGGGAATGCCAAGTGTACGAATCGTTTGAGAGTGATAAGGACTCGAAATACAACACAACCTGGCGGCGGTTACAGAGCAAGACTCCTGTGTAGGCTGGTCAGTCTGCTGGATGGCCCAGAGGCACTTCCGAAGGCTTACGTGCAGGAGATGGTGAAGATGCCGAGAATAGCTGTTCCCGCAATTCCAAGGGTCGAAGTACCAGTACAGGCCTTCTGGTTCGATCAGAGGTAAAAAGGGTTTCACAAGGCGACAGCAGTGCGGAGGAGCAGTCCTTCAGCGGGTCACCGGCGATTCCTGGATTCAGCCTCGTGGTTGCAGGATACTTGGCTCCTGTATTCCTTCGTTCGTGAGAACTCAGGAGATCGACATGGTAGTGGCGTTTCCAGCCCCCTCTTATCCACGGTTCCCTTCGCGCCAAAACAGAGGGGACCCAATGGGAGATCTGCTCATCAACACTCACACCATACGTGGACCTATCACGGACCACGGTGGTCCCAGGCAATCACACCACCCTAGACTCTCTGGCACCCAGGATGTGTATTGGGACCAGACATCCCAGCCCACATCCTGGAGGCACACACAAGGCCTATAGAAGCCCGCGAAAGCATCTGTGTTTCGCGGGAAAGTACATGCCCAAATAAGGAAGGCCCCGGGTCGGCTCGACCTGGGGAAGGTGAAGGGGGCAAGACGGTCAGCGGACAGGACAAAGGAGCCTCGTGGTCTGGCCATTTTGGGAGCCAGGCCACCATTTTGGGCTAAGCGCGAGAAACGTGCTTAAAACGCCAAAAGGAGCTCAAAAACACAAGAAACGATCGCTGCCACCATTCCCGTCCGTGATTCACTTGCACCGATCAGTTACAATCCAAAAAGAGTATCTTGGGTCTGTAGAAGGCTAGAGACCCAAGAGAGCGGTAACTTAGCTTACAGTGCCCTCTTGTGTCATGTTGCACGAAAGCCGCAACATGATAAAGAAACTACGGAAAACAGCATTTCCCGGTACTGACTGTCTTAAGGGCATGTCAGTTTCCCCGTAAGAATGGAGCGAAAGCCCAGAGGAGTGCGGCAGAAGGCTGCACTTCTCTGGCAAAGTCTAGATCATGGTGAAAACAACAGCAAAAAGTTTAGGGGTTGCCACATGGAAGGAAAATTACCCACAATCACGAAATCTTTCCTAACAATTGCAACTATACAAAGTGCATTGTGTCAAGCATTAAAGTGCATATATATATTTGAAATGATCAAAACATTCATAAACACCAAAGAAAAATATATGCATGTAAATAGACCATATAAATAATATTACGAACACTCTCACATTCAAATATGTTTTATATGTAATTCATATCCCAACGTTAAATATTCTGTTAAGAAATACACTGTTCAAAGTACAGTTTTGAATAACAGGGGCGGGTAGAGTGGGGTAACTATAGAAACTGTCATCAACATGTGTAATTTAGCCTTTGCCCCCATACGATACCCTGAACCTCGGAGTGGAGCCTCTTACACATTTATTTATTTTTTACCCATCACTGATACACATCCAAAAGAAATTAACTGCACCTCTCCACTGCCCCCGCGCTGTGCTGCTAGAGGCAAACCACACTGGCTTTAAGCAAGATTTTAGCCATACTCAGCATGTCACATTATCTTTGGTCCTGCGGTGTGGTGCAAATCCCAGTAGGTAGCCTGATGCATGGTGCTGTGTTTAAGTTCATATACAATTGTATTTGTTTCATAACCCGGGAGGATAGCTCAGCGGCAGCGTGCGCGTCTTGGAAGCAAGACGACACGAAGCAACACAGGTTCGAGCTCTGGGTCCGCACTTAGAAACCTATGGGTGTTTAAGCGCGTTATAAATACGTAACTAAGACAAAAAAAAAAAAAATTACGCAACTAAGAAAAACAAACAATTCTTGTAACAGCGCCTCGATGCCTGCGGGCTATGTGAGCGCTTTATAAATTTAAAAAAAATTAAATAACCAAATGATGGTTATATGTGATATTACTGAAACAAATTTCAGAGTGGTACATTTCGCTGCAACCAAAATACCGAAAAAAATTGCTAATTGTTATTATTATTTTTTTTATTTGCCCCCGCCGTTTCCCCCTGATTTTCAATCGTTATAACACCACCCCAACCCCATCCCGACCCATTTTATACCCTTACCCATCTACCCTATATATATATTTATTTGATATTTTCTACATTTTTCAGCATTTTGGTTGCGATGAAATGTACCACTCTGAAATTTGCTTCAGCAAATTGACTGGGTACCCAAATCATTGGTATTGTAGAGGATTGGAGACTCAAGCTTCAGCAAAAAGAGCATTGGTGAAAGCTAGTTTTGAGATAATAGCACCACAACTTTCTTTTTCATATGTGAGCTGTTATGACCTAAAATGGAGTGCATCTTGCCTACAATGGGAACAAAATCATAATGATGATATCGACATTTGCACACAATAACATTTTACATTTTAGCCAGTAACCAAAGAGAGGGACTTTGAAAGCAAAAGGAGCAGCCCTGGGAGGATGGTTTGAGCCTCTGCCCCAGTGCTCTACTTTTTTCTCTAGTGGCTGCAATTGAACATGGCAATCTTTAAGCACTCATTTTACATTGTCGCCCGATACAGTCAGCCATATAGGAATCCTGTAGTTGTTTTTGTTTTCATATTATTAGAAAAAGGTGCAGCCATGTCTACATCCAGGCATCAGTTATCAGACTTTATTAAGAATTAATAAAAGGATTTTCGGAAAAGGAATCCAGAGTTTGATAGTACGAGGCCTGTGCCGACAGTTATGATTTGATAAATTATTTATAACACGCTTAATACCCAGAGGTTTCTAAGCGCGGACCCGAGGATCGAACCTGTGGTGCTTTGTGTCGTCTTGCTTCCAAGGCGAGTACGTTGCCCCTGAGCTATCCTCCCGAGACTGCGGGAAAAAAATATGAGATTGTAGGTCGGTGTTCCTGGTTTTCCATGTGGTAGAATGTCCAGAAAAGTAAAGAAACCCCGCCTTAAAATATGAGCTGGTTTAAGGTTATAACACAGTAAGGGACAGACCGCACAATGGCCCTCATTATAGGTTTGCTGGTCCGGTAACAACGGTACCAGTAAGCTACCGGTACTGTTGTTACCGGACCGGCAAACTACGAGTTCTGCTCGCGGGTGCCTTCCCGCCCGCCATGTCGGGCCTGTTGGGCATACCAGCACCCGCAAGCAGAGCATGTCGGATGAACCGGCACCATTCAAGAATGGCGCCGGTATTTCCGCCGTCCCCATTCCCATTGAGCTCTATGGGTCTTCAATGGGAATGGGGAGCATTTTTTTCCGGTGCCCAGGTACGGGCAATTACTGGGTCGGGCAGGGCCGTAATGACCCGGTAATTGCCCATTCATGGCCGCCGGAAAGAAAATGATACCGTGGCAGCTGTGCCTGTTTTAGCGACATAGCTACCGCCACTATCGTAATGAGGCACAATATATCTGTAAACATATATTCTGAAAAAAAATCTGTGCATAGGAAATAACACTAAATATACAAAGTGCTCTCAGAGGACCTTTGAACGTTCAAAGAAAATCACAGAAGTGGACTTTTCAGGAGGCACACATGCCTCAGAAATACAATTACCCACAAGTCCTAATGTTATCTCTATTGGCCCATAGAAATAATTGAGCTTTGCACACAGTGCCCCGCAAGCAGTTCAGACCCAAGGAAGTACTCCAGAAGGATAGGAATACCCACCAGAGGTAACCCAGAAACAGGGTTTCAACTTAGCACTTTCCAGGATGGGAGACGGCAGAGGTGTGTAGTGACGTCAACAGTAGGGAAGGGTGAAGTTCAGTCCTGGCTCAGCCGGGTAGCCCTACAGCTATCGAAGAATGAAACAGTCCACACAGATGAGTCAGGGGATCCCAAGCAGGGGATGTAAATGAGGAAGTGAAGACAATTTGGGGCTCATTACGAGTCTGGCGGTGCAGAAAAAATGGGCAGCAACGGAATCACTGCCACTTTTCCCACTCCACCATACTATGAGTTTGGCCCTGGAGTGGGGGATTTACCTCCAGCATAATGTCTCGGGAGGATAGCTCAGGGGCATCGTGCTCGCCTTGGAAGCAAGACGACACGGAGCAACACAGGTTGGATCCCTGTGTCCGCTTAGGTAGAGTCCCAATAGAAGACCCTAACCCAGAGGAATGGAGTGGAACGAAGAGCCAAACTAAGGTCTGAAGAACATCCTGAGGATGTGCATGGGATGGAACTATAACTCAGGAGCTTGACAGTAACAATTGAGCAATAATGACCCTAGTTAGGGGTCTCCGGCCACACTTCAAAGAAAATGCAGCAGGACGCATGCCGGGAGAAACTGGCGGCAGTCTCCCATTACACAGATGAGTCATTTAACAACGAGTCCGATGGATGAGGAGCTTTGTTTTGGAGTTCAAGCAACACAAGCCAAAGCAAAGACTCTTTCTGGAGAATAGATCCGGATCCCCTTGATGGATCAATGGAAAAAAGCACTGGACACAGTGCCTTCTGGTTGGGAAATGTGAAATGAAATGATATTTTATTTATATCGCGCTCGTACACAAGTGTTTCAGAGTGCGACCGGGCAAAAGGGAGGGGAACAAGGGAGAACAAAAAAAAACAGCGATCTTACTAGGCCCAGTGACATTTAAATGAATAAATAAATAAGGGCAATAAACCATGGTAGTGCGGCCCACAAGTGGCAGGTGAAAGTTAGTCAGATAAGGTATATCTGATAAGTGCAGAAGAAAAGTGGGAGTGGGACTGTATTGGTACAGATACAGAACCCCAGTGCAGGGGGAGGCCTTAGAGGCAGTGCAGGAGGGTGGCAGGGTGAGCAGGTACCTGGGCCCGAGAGATAGGGGGTGGCCAGGTGCATGATGCCAAGAGAAGAAACAGATCAACAGGGGACAAGGGGGCAAAGGCAGAGTCAAAGAGGAAGGTCTTGAGGTCCTTCCAGAACCGGAAATGGTTTTCCTCAAGTTTCAAGGTGGCTGGGAGAGAGGCGGACTCCACAGTGGGGATTTCAGGAGCCCAAAAGATGCGGGCGCAGACTCTCCATGGTTGTCCTCAGTTCAGTCAATTGACACCAGAGTTGTTGGTGCAGAGGGTCAGCTTTTATGCCAAACCATTCAAGCATTTGCTAGCCAGCCAATCAGTGCAAACCAACACACACAAAACCTGGCAGGCATACTCCCAGCAAACTCAGGGGCTGTGTATCCCAAGGGAAAGGCAGACACACAACTATGTTAGTAGCCCCACACACTATTTTGTGAGCTCCTGGATGGAAATCACATTAGAAAAATGACCCTAAAGGGTAATTCCAGTCTCTACCCAGTCACACTCAAGGGCAACCTAGTAAAGTTGTCAGGATACTGGATTCCACATCACAAGAGACTCCATCTGGAAGCCTCCAGGAAGAAAACGACTCTTGTGTGCTCAACATGTCTACTAGTCATGCAGCTACAGTACTGAAGTACAGTATTGCCAACCAGAACCAGTACATTGGCCCACACCGTTGCTCTGGGTACCTGAATGAGACACAACATACCCAGGAGACTCTCTTTGGCATGATCTTTGGCCTTGCGTCATTGCCCTTAAAGAATACCATCTCTGTGCCCCAATTTGCACCTTGGTCAACGTCCCGGGCACCTGACAGTGCCACAATCAGTTAGTAAACGTGACCTGTGGGCATGCCTTGGGCAGAGTGAACAAACCCACAGTGCCCACTGGGCATGATTTCAGGCATGCAACATTCACCGAAACAAAACCTAATGTGCTCCTTGGGCATGGCTTAAACCACTGCCCAGTGAACACCGGACATGCCCTAGACACAGTGGGCACTGTTCCCACTGGGCAGGGTTCAAAGTCATGCCCCAAGCACATAAACACCTTCATTGCTCTCTGGGTGTGACCTACAGCAGTGGAAGTACAGTAGTTGAACTGTACCCAGATCATAGCCTTCAGTCATGCCTCATGCTGCATAAACAGGCCCACAATGCTCAGCGGGCATGGTATGTGGTATGCGGTCAGGCTGGCATTCACACTGTGCTTGTGGCCCTTGGCCCAACACGCCTACCCACAGTTCCAACTATAGATGGTCTCCAATCGTGATCCTTTGTTACAGTCACCCATCTTAAATCAAGAGAAGAGTTAGCGTCGAGAGGCCAATGAATTAGTCATTCATGATGTCCGCCCGTCCTCCGCCTCCATAACGTCCATCGGCAAAGCGAGAAGAGTACGTCATTCATGGTGTCTGCCCTCCTCCACCTCTATACCGCAAGTAGGAGAAACGCTATGCACTAAGGCAACCCTACTGACCTTATCCTGGAACAATAGAAGAAGAAATAAACCAACAAACTCAAGAATACATGAAAATGCTGTAACTGAAGATGACGAGAGAAAGTGACCTCACTACTGAAATGACACACAAGAGTACAATAGACATAAGCAGATATGCACTCACCATGAAAAAACACGTACATTAGGTGAAACATGCATTTAGACATGAAGAATAGTACCTGCACCATATAGACATGAAGAACATAACAATCAATATATATACGCTGAAACGCAACACGAACGATATACATATTTAGATTGGTAAAAGTAGAAATGCAACAGTACCAAGTGGCCATCTTGAATAAAATGGATGGTGAAGCCACGTTAGAGTGAATGGGAATTCTCGAAGAAGCCTTGAAGCTGCAGGGAGAGTTGACCTGCTTAATTGGCTGAAATACAGATCCATGTAGGCCAGACAATGACTCTGCGGCCCTCTTGCAAGGTTACAGTGTAAATAAGGAAGGTCTACATGGCTCCAAAAAGAACAGAAGATAATGTCCAAGGCGTAAGACATATTTCTCTTGGATTAAGTAGAGAACAATCAGCCTTTGAAAGCCAGGTACCCATTTATTAGAAGCTTAATACTGCACTAGGAATGGCTCTGGCAGTTCTCCAGTGGCCAAAGAGAGTAATAACACCTGCATTCATATGAGCTAAAATCATGGTAAAAGTTGAGGCCGAAAAATTCAAATGTGGTCTCCTCGCACATGACTTATAACTGGAAGAGAAAGTCTATTCATTAAATCCAGACACAGATAGCAACCTGCCTTCACTCCCCACCCATCCTCAGAACAGAGATGCCAGACAAGGCCACGTTCCTGTGGCCTAGGAAATAAGTGATGGTGGTTTATTTAATTGGAAGAAATAGTTTGTTGATATCGCTCCCCCTCCCACTATTTTTGCTCATATGTTGATAACCTGTGAAGTTCTCAAGGTTGCTAAAACCAATGCCAACCAATCAACTCACAAAATGATGCCATACTGAAACTGTTGCATTAGCCAATTACCTGTTGCTAAGATGATGTCTTTCTTACCTTTATCAATTTAGGGATGGCCTTAGGTGAAGCCATCAGATAGTTACGTCCAATGAGTAAACTATCCCCTGTACATTACATATGTAGACAATTCCTGTAACCAATCCCTCGACCCCGTGGGATTTTGTAACCAAGTTTGTGATGTGAAACCGATTATGACGTATTTCGTGGTTAAAACCTGAGGTTTCGTATTGCAGAATCAGAGAGCTTTTAAGACTTGAGTGCGTATTGCTGTCCCTGTTTTATGTGGATTGTTAATAAAGCAAACTTTGCCCTTGACCTTTACTATTTCCATTATTGGACGTGGGATTTACCAGCTTGTCTGTTCCACTTGCACGAGAATGTTCTGGCGCCCCATTACATTAGTGTAAAGTTGGGTTAAAATAAAGAATATCCATTATTTATTGAACTAGAAAGGTGTGTACCTGTGATTGAAAGACATATTTGTAAAAATTACTTAATGCATCCAAGAACCGGTTTATGGTCTTTCCATCGAATTCTTTGCATCGAGGGTCTTTTCCATCAATTTTTTGCAACGAAAAAATTTGCATCAAATTTGTTTTTAAATGATTTTTTTTTTGGGGGGGTCCGGGGGTCCCCCACCCAAACCTCCGTTTTTTACCCTTTAAAACCCACCCCAAAAAAAGCCTTTACCATTCAAAAATATGTATTCAATGCATATTTTTTCGTTACAAAATACTTGATGCAAAAAAATTTGATGGAAAAGAATTTGATGCAAAGACCTAATACCCTAAGACCCCTGTCACTAAATGCCTCCTGTTAAAAAAGCAGCCAATCATAACATTCAGAGGAAATATATGCACGCTGATTGGCTTCAAGGCATGATATTCTTGTAAGAATTCTCAGGTATCCGTCCAAGTCTCATTGGGGGTGCATCATTTGTTTCAGTGGCTTTGATTGGGGCAATCAATTCCCATGGGGCAACAAAAAGCAAGCGGACCTAAGACTTTGTACAATCCCTATGGAGAAAACAGCTCTTTAGATCCCATCATCATTCTTACCTAATGATTTTAAAAGTACTTCGTCCTGACATTTTGTTGAGAAAATAAAATGCGTCATAAATTGAATCTTATTCTCCATTGCAGGTGACGGAAAGGTGGGATACCCAAGGCAGCCCGCAAACGAGCTTATCGGCCCCGGTCATGACGCAGAGCCTTCCCTTCCCGGCCAACCTTCACCGGAGCTCCTTCCCGGACTCCACAGATGCCTTCGATCCGAGGAAACCGGACCCGTACGAACTGTACGAGAAATCCAGAGCCATCTATGAAAGTAGGCGTAAGTAATTACCCTTTCAATGCCGCGCCACTGTGCCTGCCTGGTGCTTAATAATGATTAGCGCCTCGCGACAGGCCTGACACAATATTTGGACTTTGATATGTAAATGTAATTTACAGTGGGATGAAAGTCGCATGTCTAATTGCCGAATCATTCAGCACATACCATGATATTAACATTCTAAAATCAATCATACATTTAATGTGGCAGATTATTATAATGTTCCCTTTTCTTAATTTTGGTTTTGTGATCCATAGCTCTCATTAATAATCCCACGCAGTTCTCCTCGATGTAGCTTTTTACTCTAGTTTGTTTACTGACACTGGGTCCAAAATGGAGCACTCAAATGTGTTGGTTACAGTGGACAAAATGGCTTATGTTAAAGGAGGAGACCTGGGTCAGAACCACAGACGTTATTTTCACCACAACCTGGGGTGTAGCCGAGGTGACATCAACAGTCGTTGGAGTCTGATGAAATGACAGGAAGTTGCCTCACATGACCTTTGACCCCAACGACATCACAAGACATTTCTTGAATCCAAAATGGATCACTCAAATGTGCTGGTTAAAGTGGAAAATATTTCTTATGTTAAAGGGGGAGACCTGGGTCAGAACCACAGAAGTACTTTCACCACGGCCTTAAGAGTAGCCGAGGTGGCATCATTAGCCGTTGGAGTCTGATGAAATCACAGGAAGTTACATTGCATGACCTGTGACCCCAATGACATCACCGGACATGTTGTCACACAGTTTTTAATGACATTGCATTAATAGACTCTTTGTAGTGGATAAATCACACCAGCCTATTTCAGTTATAGAGGATAGATAGCATATGACAATATGCCTGGGTGCAGCCATCATATGCCTAAGTGCTTCTAATTGTACAAGGTGGATTCAAGTAACAACTGTTTGACTCTGTTCAGTTCCCCAATGTATTCTCTAGCACCCATGTTAGCAAAAGAAAGCTTTACGGTGGGCTAGGGGCAGAACGAAGAGAAGTATGTTCTGCAGGGAGCATGCGGGGCACTTGATGCGCCCCCTGTCCGTTCTCCTTCGCTCCAGAATGTGTGTTTATGCTCTAAGTACGGCTGGGGCGGGCATAAGGCTCACGGGGGAGATCATCATAGATTCTGCCGTCTTCTGTGCACTCTTAAGGCCCCCCCCCAGCCTGCTACCAGCCTCTTGATCACAGAATGCCTGCTCTCCAGTTTCAGTTGGATCCGGGTGATGCCTGAAGTTGAGATCCACTAGTGCCAAATGGTCACCAGAGAGAGAAGGTGAGGTCTAATATCATCAAGCAAATGATCACTAGAATATTCTTTCCTGCAAATGCCAAAACCCACCAAGACTCATGCAGAGGATCCCAGCAAGTTTAGTAAGGTCATATTCAAGGTCATGATCAAGGCATGCCACTCATCCTCACCTCGGGCCCAAATCCCCCAACCATCTGTAAGATGAGATAATGAATAATTAGCACACTTGAAACAGAAAAATAGAAACCATCAGAAAATGACCAACAAAAGGGAACGATTTATTAACTAAACCTACCTAGGAAGCACTGAAATCAGCTACTAGTGGAAGCTTCCAAAGCAATGAAGGCGGGGCAGCCAAAGGGTTAAAGAGAAACGATGGGTGAGGTACTCCAGACCTGAGAATCATTTTCAAGGCGCCTTAGGCGGAGCTCTCAAGTTTAGCATTCGATCGGGTGAGGCCATTCACTCCTGCCCCCTCTCCGCCCCCCACCCCCTCACCCCCTATTGATTCTGGGACTTGTCGTTTTTTTTCTTTTCTTTTTCAAATTTAGGAAAACTACAAGTCCCAGAATTCGAAGCAAAAACGGTACTAGATGGACTTCTCACTAATGGCCTTGGGAACCCTGAGAGCTCTGCGTACCCTTAGAAATACAGGTGGGTCATCACAGCTTTTCTAAGCCTTGACAAAGGACACATTTACCATTTTTTTAAATTGTGTTTTGGTTTCAAATGAAATAGAAACATTGTATGTTCACATTTACAAAATACATATACAATGGTTTCAGCATCTGTTCAGCATGTAGGGAGTAAAGAGCTGAAAGTCTGTGAGGTCATAATCAGCCTGGGAACCTTGAAGGCATCGCGTTTCCTGGGCAACAGAGGCAGGAGAGACGTGGTCAGAGCACTGGAAGCCAAAGATGAAGCTGGATGGACGGGTCTGACTGGCCTGTACGTCGTGCAAGGACCTGACTGGCAGGGCCAGGTAGATGGCATTGCAGTAGTCGAGCTGGAACCGGATACATTGAAGCTGGCCAACGTCAAATTTGAAATCTCCGTTTTCCTGTCGAAATTCTGGAATTCGTTGTAAACTTGAAAAACCAGGAAATCACAAAATGCTTCTTGAACATTGGAGATCCAGCTCCGACGTCAGAGACAGGTGTCATACCGCTGTCCCGGTAAGCCACTGTTCATACCATCATCCCTTCACATCCTTCTTGAATTTTTGGAGTTGCGTTGAATCGGCTGAGCTTGAATGAGCATATAACTCAGCTTTGCAGTGAAAGATTCCAGTGTTTGCAAAGATCTTTCACAATCTTCCTAACACTTCCATGTGGCCTCAGCCAGATGCCCGTTTCTTGGCCCGGCTAAAGCGCCCACAGGCTGGTGTCGTTGAGGATTCCAAGAAGATCCAACTGAAAAAGGGTTATGCAGCCTGTAGCTCTGCTGATGTTTTGTCCTACAGCTCAATTACCCTTAGCCAGTATTGTCATTGGCGAGGGATCATAGAGTTGCAGCCCAAAACATCTGGAGAGCCGTCATTCGGAATCTTCAAGGCCTAAGAATAACGACTGTACTCCCTTGTTCCCTTCCCGCCTTGAAGCACTTCACTTGTGTATAAGCACTCTAAAACAAATAATTACAATTACAGGTTGCCTACACATCCAATGGCCGCCAGGCCCTTAGCTTCTTATGCGCATAACTGATCTGTCCTCAGGCTAGCGTTCTTCTGGGATCCCCGGATGCGGCATGTCTCTCAGTTCCAGCTTTGGGACCTCCGATCCTAGGACCAGTATCTTACAGCATCTCAAGTTACTCTTAGAATGACCTTCACACAGTCTCTGGTTCTCCTTAGAAGAACATGCAGATCTATGTCCCTGATGTGTTCTTCGAGCAGCCGTGAGAGATTTATTCTAATCGAAAGTTACTTGGGTTGATAGCTCAGGGGCAAAGCGCTTGCCTTGGAAGCAAAACTACAGCAAGCAACACAGGTTCGATCCTCGGGTATGCGCTTATAAACCTCTGGGCATTAAGCGTGTTATAAAAACCCCTAAATATATTTATATATGTCCCTCGCATCTTTTATGTTTGTGTTCTCCTCTCTCTTTCTCTGCCCCTTCTTGTTCTCAGGAACATTCCTTTTCTATCTCCATCCATCCATGCATCGCCACCACAAGAACAACAGCCACTCCCCCTATCTTTAAAACGTGTGGCCTAGCAGGGCTTCATCGATTCCTCTATAGGACATCAAACCCATTTGATCAATATATACATTATTTGTTTTTTAATTTGTGCGTGGTTTATAAAAACCTTTACAAAAAGGTACACAAAGCAAGATAAAAGAAAGAAAAAAAGAAAACAGAGAAAAAAAAAAATATACATTATTATAAACTGTGGATTAATGTTGTTGCAACAGTTCCCCCATGTGCTCCTGTCCTGTATTCAGTCACAATGATTGGTCCTGGAAGAAAGAGGTCCAATAAAAGCACAATACTGTATATTTACCATATGCAAAAAGATGCAAACTTGATTTAACGCATTAGCAACCCAATACAATACAAACAGCATAAAACAATCACACAAACAGAAAATAAAAACCAAAAATCATTGTAAGGGCTAAAAACAGAGTGAAAATAAATACACAATTCCCTGTTTTATTGCTGTAATCCAAAGGCTCTTCCACAATGCCAGAGAGCCCCGGCTGGCTGGGCTTCAGGCAATGCTGGTCCTGCACCCTCCCCTGCCAACAAACAGGAGGCATGGCAAAGAGAACCAGGACCGCATCACTGGATCTAAGGCGGAGCCTGGCAGCCCCCACAATCCTGACAGAGCTTTGAAAAAAGGGGTGCGGTGTCCTGTCAATAGGGCATACAGACAGGGGCTACCCCAGTGGTCTCTGGGTCCAGGCTCCACTAAATCCTGAAGACGACATTAACCAGGTATCCAGTGATTTAACTGAACACAAATTTTCGATGTATTTTTAACAGAAAAAATCCATCGAAAAACATTGTTTTCTTAATTAAATATATATATATTTATGGGGCAATGGGGTTAAAACAGGTGGGGTGGAGGCTGTGGGGGTTAAAAAAGGGAGAACAGGGTGCTTGGGAGAAACCCCAAATAAAAAAATATATATATTATTCAGTAATTTTTTTCGATGGATTTTTTTCAGTAAAAAATCCATCGACTTTTCTTTTCTCTGTAAAATCACATAGTACCCATTAACCCAACCTTATTTTTGTTTAAATCCATAAACTTTTGCTGATGGCATTATCTACCCCCACGCATTCTTCTAGGCTCTATATCTGCTTGGCGTCACGCAATACCACTCCCTCTTGTCCAATGGCGGACTGGGCCAATAATCCCTATTGCCGCGCCCTAGCACCAGTTTCAGAAATAACTTCGTAGCCATGCCAGCCAAGTCTCCCTTATGTCCGACCATGAGAGGCAGTCACTTTCTGATTCTATTTCCTACACCTTTTGACCCATTTAAAGCATCTATATGACATTTTCCAAAGGTATTTTGAGATCTGACGAAGCAGGACAATTTGGAAACAATCTGTGCATGGTATAAAAAGTTATAAGAAGTTAAACACGCATTGACAATGCCAACAAGTTTTTGCTTTTGTGTAGGCGTGGGAAAGGTACTTGCCATGCATAGCGGCAGTGGTATTAACTGGACATTGATGGCAGCAGGTGCAAAATGGTATGAGTACCTGGGCATCTAATAACAGTGACTAGAAAATGCCTAATCCTTATACACAAGCCAAAACTGTTGGCTTTGTCAATGCAACAGAAGTTAAGTGAAGGACACAGAGTGCTTATAAATCGAGTGGCTGAAGACAATTTAGTTAAGACAATTTTATTACACAAGTAGCTGGTTTCCAACTCCAATTAACTCATTACCTCTCACTTCGAGCGCCACGTTTGATGGTAAGGCTTGATTAAAGAGAGCTCATGAGGAGGTGTTTTGGGCGAGATTGGGCAGGAACTGGGTGGACATGGTCCTATGCCAACCAGTGCATGGCCATAGGGATTAGCATGGGCAGTCAATGGGTGGGCAAAACACCAAACACCCATAAGCTATATGTCCCTCCTCATAAGCCATTTCTCCCTATCTGTACTCTAATGCAATAGTTTAGGCTTATAGGTAATAGCCTAAACTAAAATTGGCATTTACCACTCTCTTAGAATGGTATCTCCTCGGGGAAAATTGATTTTCAGAACACCATTGCTCAAAATTTCTATTTTTATCACAAATGTTATGTTCACCAATTTTGTTTATGGTGAAAATAATGTGGAGTAAACGCACAAGCCATGCAGAAGACATGAACTATATTTGAAACACTTTTAAATATATGCAATAGAAACGTTCCATTTACAATGTGCCTCTTATTATAAAATACAATTAGAAGTGCAATTACTACAATGCATCACTCATGGGAAAATGCATTAAAAAAGTACTAAATATATCTAAGATTATAAATAAATAAATAACCAATTACAAAATATATCTAAGCTCACTGGCTCCCCATAGGAGGGCGGATTCTCTTCAACACACTCTCCATCACTCACAGAAGTCTGTCCCAGGATGCCCCGCCATAGTTCAATCAAAAAATACAAAGGCGTCCTCCCCCAGGCCCAGCAGAGCAGCATCACAACACCAACATGTAAACGGGCCAAACGTTGGACCCTCCTCCAGCTTACCCTGCCCGCTCAACATTCCTACTGGTCATTCCGGAAAGTGCTAAAAACACTGTTGTTCGTCTAACTGGAGCAAGTAGCTTCCCCCCTGACAGCCGTACCCTTCCCCGTGAAGTACTACAATTCCTCGGAGGAATCACGTGGAACAGGAAGTGTTGGTCAAGCCAAATCTTTCGGCCTTTGGGGTTGTTCATTGCCAAACAAATGGCTGTAGCTTCAATTACTGCAGGCAATCGCTCGCTTACAAAAGTATGGAATTAAAATCACTGGCAAACAAAATAGTTTTGCCGTCTGCAGGGGCGTTGCTAGGGGGGGGCTAAGGGGGCTGTAGCCCCTGATCTTTGTAGCCCCGGATAGAATCTCAGGAGCTACAGCCAAAAGACCAGCTAGCCCCCAGTCCCAACAGTTCCGACATCAGCTTAGCCCCGGGTCTTTTCCAGACCAAGCAACTCCCCTGGCCGTCTGTAGTTGTTAATTGACAAAAAATGTTAGGTTCAGTTACTATGACCACGCACTTGTGCAAATGTGCACAAAACGACAGGCATTAACGGTTCTATGTGATTTTACCGAATTAAATTACAGAGAATGATTTTACACCGAAACCGTTACACCAAAAAAACATCGATTGTTATTTTTTTTAAATTGGGGCGGGACAAAACCCTGTTTCCCTATGCTTTTAAACCCACTACAACCCCCTCCCCACCTGTTTTAACCCCTTACCCCGCCCCATATATATATATAATTTACATTCAATATTTTTTCGTTATTATCGTTATTAAAGGCATTCTCTGTTTTTTATTAGTTAAAATCCCTGAATACCGCATTAACATGTAGTTGTCCAGTGACAAGCAAACATATGCATGAAATAACAAGCCTTAATCGAGCCAATACTTTTTGACGTTTGTGTTGTTCATCGCTAAATACATGGCCTCAGCTTCAGTCACTGTGATCAATTACTCGTGTAAAAGTTTATGACATAAAAAGCATTGGCAAAGCCAATAGTTTGGGCATCAGAGTTGTTAATTGACAAACAACTGCTCATATTTTCAATTGCTAGAGCCAATCACTCATGTAAAATGTACAAAATAACAAGAATTGGCAAAGCCAAAGGTTTTGGTGTTTTTAGCTGTTAATTGACTAACAAACGATCATAGCTTAAATTACTACGACCAATCACCTCCCTAAAAAATGTACACAATAACAAGCATTGCACGGGGCAGAGCATCAATACGTTCTACCACACTGGCAGCCCTTTCCTTATTCACTAAATGATACGCTGCGCAGCTGCGCCCCTACTCATATCGTCCAGGCCAACTCGCAGTAGTTCAAGTAACTGCACACAGCAATAAAGGGCGCCGTGTTGCACCCCATCTACAGGGCCTTTTGCGTTGTGCAATAGCAGCTGTGCTCTATGTGAGAACACTCCTTTATAGTTATACCGTGAAAATGAAGACTACACTCATGTGCACCGTACACGGGTCACCACCATCGCGACAATGGCGATCATCGCATCAGGACTCGCAAGTGCACCTCAAACCGAGCGCGATACTACCGGTCTAAACCAGAAATGAGACACTCGGACAGAAATAAAAGAAGTACACATCACGTCGCCACTGCAATACTGAAAGGTGACCTTTACGCGGCAGCGGAAACAGATGCACGCCACAGAGGATATGGTACCCTGACGTCAACCCTGAAATGTCGTCCTCTCGGCTACACAGAAACGAGAGCACGGCACACAGGCTCACCTTCCCTAAAATTCGGAATGTGAAACGCACTGTACGACTGAAACAAGCATGCCACACCTCTAGCGCATTGGCCCACAATCTCCATGCCAGTTGGCTCTCTATGTATCACCATCACTCTTTAAATGACTCCTACCAGACTTTAAACCTGTTCCCAGCTTTGCACCCTAATCCCTCCAAATTGATCTACAATTACCTCCCTATGCTCCAATGTCCCGCTACCTTGCTGTCCCCCGCCCTATTGGCCAACTCTCAATTCTGTTACTTCCATCTCCTTTTGTCGTGGGTGGCATCCTGCCGGAGTTGCGCACCAGATCTGGCGCGGTGATCCGTCGCAACGATGTGTTCTCAGACGAGTTGCCTTTGTGATGCAGGAAATCGACTTGACAAAGCCCAAGGAATATGTGACCTGGTGTTGCCAACCCAACTCTCTAGCTCACGTGGAGACCACCCCTGCATTTTCGTGGTGCAAGGACAGTGCGAACACTGACAGGGGAGGCACAGCAAGAGAAGCAGAATCCAATGGCAGGAAACCTCAAGGCGATGTCCACAGGAGCCACGGCGGAAAGACCGTGGCCAGGTAATGGGTTGAAAGACAACCAGGCAGGCAGCAAAGCAGGCAACAATGACAGGGAAGAGAGGAATGGCAAGCATGTAGGCAGAGAGAGTCAAGGAAGGACTGGAGGGCAGAAGAATCGGGGAGAAGGAAAAGCCGGGGCAACAAGCAGCTGTAGCGGCGAAGGCAGGCAAGGAACAGAGGGAAAAAGCAGCAATAAGATGCGCAGATGACTGCCAGAGCGCAATAAGACGCGCCTGACAACTGTAACCGGGGGTTTAAATGCTCCGTAGCACGAAAGCGAGGCTTCAGTGTGCCTGGTTGGCAACATTTGCCAACCAGCGCCATCTTTGCCAGAACACGAAGGCGCTTGAGCCGGGCCACAGTGGATGGCCAGTACCAGGAACCGGGTGGCGCCAATCGGAACGTGACTCCCAAGACCGAGATGGGCCACCCTATGCCCAAGGGGACCAGCGCTAACGGGATACAGGTGCCATGAGGGAAGACGTCGGCGGGTAAGTGGAGGTGCCATGCATGGCTCTGGAAGGCGGTTATGAATAACAGCGGCGTGTGTCTGGCACGGACGCATAACACTTTGTCCCACATCATTGGAATTCATCTGATATCAAACATATCACCACGGTCTCTGCTTTCAAATCTAACCTCAAACTCCAAACACACCACATTTCCTCTCACTGGTCTGGTCAATGTATTGTAGATTTTGATTTGGCCAATGTATGTATTGCACTTCATTTTTATAATTGGTTTGTGCTGTCCAACGTCAATGTTTTCACTGTTATGTTTGTGCCTCTACACAGATCAGTACTTCTCCTACTGCACACAAAGAACCCTTTCTAAGAATTGATCCGCTTTCTGTTTGTATTGCCCTCGACAATGCTTCTGATCAAAGCAGTATTCCCATTCAACAATTACACAAATGCAAATCAGCATGACCCCTGAGTCAGGCGCGCTATATAAATAAAATAAACAAACAAACAAACCACCAGCCACTCCCACTGCAGGCCTGAACACATTCCTCGGCCAGGAGGATAGCTCAGGGGCAACGCAGCACTGGATCGAGATACCCTGTCGCCGGCTTAGAGGCTGAACGTCGGTATGAACGTGGAGCGCAATATAAAAAAGAATGTGATATTTTAAAAACATTTCTTTTTTTACCAGGAGGGACGTTCATACACTTCGCACCAACAGATTTTTCATTCTGTTGCTTTTCAGCCCCAGACAAAAAGCCTCCCACAGCCTCATATCATCCTCAGGGTTCTACAATTAACTATGTATTATAAAGCCCTATAAACCAAGGGAAGGGTCATTATTGCAGGATAATGACCAGACACCAAGGTATGGACCGAGGCTCAGCTAAGCGCCATACGTTGGGGAAGGGCCATTATGCCAAGCATTAATGACTCCTTTCAAGTTCTGTAAGGCTGTAAGCACATAGTGCTAGTAGCAATACATGTCTTGGAGTTTTGTTGTTGAAATAGAAAACGTTACTGTAATACTAGTAAAGTAAATAGGCAACTGAGTTAGTAAATTAATTGGATTTGATAGTATTGAAATAACATTGGTCTCCCCATAAATTAAGCATTTAAATTGCAAACTTGGTTGAACTGAAAACATATTTAACCCCACGGTTATATGTGATCTTACCGACGGAAAAATCAGAGTGGTACCTTTAAACGTAACGCGACCGAAATACAGAAAAACACTTTAAAAAAAAAATGTTGGGCCCCCATCAAGTCACCTGATTTCCTATCCTTATAACGCCAGCCCAAACCCACCCCAACTCATTTTAACCCCTTGCCCCAATAGCCTATATATATTTTCGGTGTTTTTTGGTATTATGGTCTTCGGTGAAATGTACCATTCTGAAATATTTTCAGTAAATTGACAGGGTACCAACACGAGCATGCATTTGGTGCCATGTAAAAGTAAATGGTTTTTCTATAAGAAAGCAAAAGAATTTCCCCATGCTTTAGCTTTTTCTTAATATAATGTTGCAGCAGAAAAAAAGGTCCTCCTATTGGGGAAGTGTTGCGTGGAAAGAAATCCTGCCTGGAAATTGAATTTTTGTTTGCCTGTCTGCCTTTGAAGACAAAGTTCAGAACGCAGTCAATACCCGTAATTACCAGTAATTACCAAATGCACTCTAAACATTCTGATTGGCTCAGACGAGGTCAACAACAATCTCCATTTGCTAATCTGGCGTAAAGTTCTGGGCAATGCATACTACATGTACCAGAATGGAAAGACTAACACCAGAATTCCTAGGGAACAAGTGTAGAGCTCTGTGAACATTTCCCAGAACTCTGCTGCAGGTCCCTCAGACCACTCCTAACCCAATTCCCAGCATAGGTACCATGCATTTTTGGAAACATTTTTTGTTTCATTTGAAGATGATTCTGAGAAATGAGAATAGAAACAAAAAATGTAAAAATAAGCATAAGCATTTCATTCTGTACATAGAGTTGTAGATTATTGAGGCTTCGTCAAAATAAACTAACAATCCTAAGCACTATAGGCTCATTACAAATTTACCTTTTCTATTGAGAATTCTCGACTGCGTTGCATACCTACAGATTACCTAGTTGAAAACAATATCCTGGGCAAACGAAAATCAGGCTTCATGCAAGACCATGGCACTGAGACAGCCTTGTTGGATTTGAAGGATAATATTTTGCAAGCCAAGGATGAAGGCAATATTGTTCTTTTGATGTCATTGGACTTATCCGCTGCCTTCGATTTAGTGGACCACACTATATTGGTGGATCGACTCTTACACTCTGCGTATTTGTCACCTGCGGCGGCTAAATGGATGAATTCCTTCCTGGCCAATCTTTCGGCTAGAGTGTTTAGTGGTGCGGCACTGGCAGTCCTGGCCAACGTGCTTTTGGGGGTTCCACAAGGGTCATGTCTGTCATCAGCCCTTTATAACATCTTCACTCAACCACTGTTTAGAGTGACGAGGAGGCGAATGGCAGGTTGTCAACAGAAATGCCTTTATTCAGGGGTGTTAATGCAAATAAACAAAGTTAGTGAATTTGCGTCAGTCCACTAACGGGAGTCTTTCTTAGTCCGCTTGGATACAGCGGCAGTAGGGATGTTCTCGTCCCTGTGGGCAGTCAGTCTTCATATGCCCAACAAAGTTCTTCCGTCTCCTCGGGCTGTACAAACGGGCAGGCTGCAGGACAAAGAAGGAGGTCTCGTTAGGATCTTTTGAAAGTCTGTTTTTATAGATGTGGCCATTACAACCTGCCAATCCATTTTCCTTATCCATCCTGCTGTCCCGGTGTTCTGGTTAGTACCGCCCCCATCGTACGCCATACAGGGCTGCGATAGTCCCACGCTCCCTCCTGCGGTACCGGTGGCGACTTGCGGATACAAGACGTCCAGTCCAGGTGAGCCACTGTGTGGAGGGTGGGCATAGGTTTTCTAGTCAGACCTATTCTGGGATACTGGCGGGTCCATCCACGTCAAAGCCGGATCCTCAGTTGATAAATAGAAACGTGTGAGGGGGCGCACGTCCATGACGCCAGCAGAATCTGCCAGAGCCGCGGGGCCCACTGAGTAAGCAACGTCCCCTCCATCAGGGGGACATGAATCTTGATCGAGCGGCCCCAAAAAAGGGGGTGGGTGATCTGTGGTAGAGGAGGATACACCGTTACACACTGTTTGAGCTATTGGATGCGAGAGGGATAATTTACACCAACTATGCCGACGATACGCAGTGTCTAATTCCTCTTTCAGGAGATCTTGAAAAGGATACTAAGTTTAGTAACGAGGTTTACTCAAATATTCAGCAGTGGATGGTGGACAATAGCCTGGCCTTAAATGACACTAAAACAGAATTAATGATAGCCGGCACAGCTAAAAGACTGAGAAAGCTAGGTATTACATATAAGAGGTTTGTCTTTAATGTCGATGAAAAAATGGCAAATGCGCGTTCACTGCGCTTTCGGCAGCATGAAAAGATCTGAATCCCATTACACCAAACAAGGGCAGCGGGGGTATCCCCTACTCCGCTTGTTCGGTGTAATGGGCATAGGTGTTGCAGGGCTGTGCCCCCCACCTCCATTACATAGATAGCGTAGTGGGGGACAATGAAGTAAAAGAAAATAAATGGACCCTGATTCGTCAGTTCCGACCCACATTAGTGGAAGGGAACTGATGCTGCAGGGATAAAAGGGAGTTGGTGGCACAAACAGAGGTGTGCCGCCAAAGGTAAGTAGGGAGAAAAAGGGGAAATGGGTATGGGGATGCGGGCAAAAGTGAGCTATGCGATCGCCTCCAAGTTTTTGTGTTCTGCATTTTCTTTGTCTGCATTTTCGGCGTTGCAGTGATATAATATGATAGGTTATTTATAACACGCTTAATACCCAGAGGTTTCTAAGCGTGGACCCAGGGATCAAACCTGTGTTGCTCCTTGTCATCTTGCTTCCCAGGCGAGCACATTGCCTCTACGCTATTCTCCCGAGACAAAGATAGATAGATCCAGCTGTACTATTGCCACCTTACAGAACGTGAAAACCCTAGGAGTTTACTTAGACTCAGAGATGAGTATGAAGGCACATGGGAACACTATTGTATCCACCCCAGCCTACCATCTCATTCGATTGCGTCAATTGCAGCCTTTCTCATCTAGGAGGAGCTGGGCTAACTTGCAAGGGTATCATTGAGGCTAAATTGGATTATTGTGGCAGTCCGCTACATGGAGATGGATCTGAACTGCACGTAATCCAAAACAGTACAGTACGTGTGGTTGAGGGCTTAGGGAAGAGAGCGGATGTCTCGCAGGCCAGACGAACTCTGCACTGGTTACCCGTTGGAGCCATGATTGCCATCCGGCTCCTTACTTATTTGTCCGTAGCCCTGGCTGTTTGTCAGAAAGGATCTCCTGGTCACCCATGCGTAGGACATTGAGATCCGATTCCACTAATGTACCGACTGTACCGAGAGCCACATTGGCTGCAGTCGGCCAGAGCGCTTTTCATTGCACCCCACACAAACTTTGGAATGCTCTGCCCTCAGATTTGAGTGGTTGTAACTCATTGATTCTGTTCAAGGGAACACTGAAACCCCACTTATTTTTTTGATCTGTTGTCCAAGTTTCGTGATGACTTCCCATACATTACTCGTTTGGACTGGATGAAGATTGGATTGTTTGCTTGTGTGTCCGTGTGAGTGCCCTGATGTCCCCGGGCTTGTCCTGTTTGGCGCTATACAAGTAATAAATACATAAATACATGAATGCTGGAGTGAGTTTATCATATGTATAATAGGTTATTTATAATGTGCGTAATACCCAGAGGTTCATAAGCGCGGACCCGGGGATCGAACCTGTGTTGCTCTGCGACGTCTTGCTTCCAGGGTGAGCACGTTGCCCCTGAGCTATCCTCCCAAAACTGCCTGATCTTTTCTTCTTGTATGTGCGGGTAGATTGAGAGTGGATCCCTAGAGTATGAAATTGCTTAGCCTCTAGATACAAATGCAACTGAAAAAAGTCATCCTTTTAACTCCGGGTGCCAACAGTCACCCAGCATATGCCAAGAGTATTTCCATTTTTGAGCAATTTGAAGTTTGGCCATAACATTTGACTTAAAAACTAAATTGCACTCCTTAAGTGATGGGTCGCGAGAACCTTTAGGTTATAATACCACTAGATCTGCTATAAATGCTAGAACCTTTGCCATAAGTAAGCGTCTGTGCCAACTCCTATCAAAAATCCTCCAGTTTAGTGCATAAGAGAAATGAATGGAAGCATCAACATCTATTCCTCTACTTTTCAAGGACTGGTTCTTATTCCAACTATCAACTTACTGGGAGGTTTGACACAATATATCAATGACCCTATAATGAAGGTTACGATTAGCAAGCCTCAAAATTCTACTGGCACCTGGGGCAGGTGGCACAGCCAATCAGGTTCTGCGGATCACAGGCTCAAACCTTTCATCTCAGCCCGCGTTCCACGGAAACAATGAAAGCCTCCCCCGCCCCACAGCGCCATCTTCCTTCCCCCTCCTTGCCTCCGTCCCTCCTGTTTCTTTTCTTTTTTTTTCCTATTTCCAAACCCCCCTCCCTGTCCATGTACACAAGTTTTTGCGGCGGCAGCTGTGAGGAACCTATGGAAACAACAAGTAAGACAGACACAAGTGATCACAGTACATGGGTGTTTATTGAACAATGAAATGCTGTATGCAGGTTGGAAAAATTCCTAATCTAAACCTAACTCTAAGATGGGAGCAAGCATCAACCATCAAATGAAAAATAATGCAGTCCTAGTAGCGTTGTGTCAAATAAGAAGGGCTTATACTAAAAAACCTTTTGCCAAGCCTCACAACTAAAACAAAAAGGGTTGTGTGATATTTCTTATGAAAAGAAAAAAGTGTTCTCGAATAATATGTCAGGATGCAGTTGCCTGGGTCTTCCTTCCCCACGTTTTGAGCACGAGTTAAGGTGGAGCACAGTACAGTCTCAGGCTTCTCTAGCGCGAGACGACAGTTCCAATGGCAGTTCTCAGGACCATCGATGGCCAAGTCTTGTTTCCTTAGAAAGTCTCTTGCCTGCAGGCTTGATGCTGTCA